>NC_051863.1:56850414-57184914 GCF_015732765.1 Culex quinquefasciatus | reverse complement strand
TGCATTTTCAATTATTCATGCAACATTTATTAAATCATGATTTTGGCTTTGTTACAAATTTTGTAACATTTTTTGAACACAAAAATAACGCAATGAAATCAATTAGATTATTATGTTCTGACAAACAAATTCTCCAGAAAAAGTGGCTCCCAATTTTTATTCGAGGGATAGCTCACAACTAGTTAAAACCAACCCAGACCCTAAAAGACGACCTGGTGACGGAATTACGATGCCACCATCGTCGTCTTCAGTTCAACCTGCAACCAGTTCAGTGCGTACACCTTTCTCCCGCGCGCGAAAACCTCGGTCGAGATCGCGACCATTTGATGGCGTCAAAATGCTGAAAGCCCACTTGAGATAATTTGCCTCCGGTGCCTTAACAACGGTTACAACCTGTTTATCCGTTGTGGTCACACGTGTCGCAGTGGATATCAAACGGCTTGATGAGGCTGTTCTCCACGCGTCGTTAGTCTGAGGTCTTTCCCACCTTTTGAGAAGGGTTTATATAATATTATGCACTTTTACTGGTTGAAAATCGATGCACATCCCTGGAGATTCTTAGTGAAATATGGAAAAAAGAATTGAAGAATTGACGAATTGAAGAATTGAAGAATTGAAGAATTGAAGAATTGAAGAATTGAAGAATTGAAGAATTGAAGAATTGAAGAATTGAAGAATTGAAGAATTGAAGAATTGAAGAATTGAAGAATTGAAGAATTGAAGAATTGAAGAATTGAAGAATTGAAGAATTGAAGAATTAAAGAATTGAAGAATTGAATAATTGAAGAATTGAAGAATTGAAGAATTGAAGAATTGAAGAATTGAAGAATTGAAGAATTAAAGAATTGAAGAATTGAAGAATTGAAGAAATGAAAAATTGAAGAATTGAAGAATTGAAGAATTGATGAATTGAAGAAATGAAAAATTGAAGAATTAAAGAGTTGAAGAGCTGAATAAACTATTTCCCAGAGAATTTTGATGAGTTGTTTTCTAGCCACCTCATAACAACTTCCTACAAAATTGCAACCCTCCCGCCTTAAGGGCTAAATTGTGGTCCTCGGCGTGACAAGCTGAGCAATGAGATAGAATCGAGAAGATGATAATGGTTAAAAGGCGCCCGCGCCATTTTTCGCCCAATCATCTTCTGCAAAGGAGGGCCGAGGGAGGGAAAAATGTATAAGTATAATGAAAATGACGATGATTTAATACAGCCGAAGGACTTAATAAGATCGATGCTGCGCTTTTTGCAACTCTTGCCGGTTTTCTGCCCCAGCCAGAGCCCACAATAATGACAGTCGCGCACAATTTATGCTGGCTGTACTTAAATTGCGCATAGATGAAAGTTCATTATGCTAGCTTATGATTAAGAATTAAAATTCCTGTGGGCAGCGACGACCGAGTCGTTTTGAGTCGCTTATAAACATTGTTGAAAAATGCGATGCAATTTCAGGATGGGGTTACTTTGAGTACTTTGTAGGAGATCTTGAGTTATATTACGATAATGATTAAATTTTATTTGAACAACCAATTTATATTTATGTTTTCAAAGAGATTTCGAAATAGTAAAAACATATTAAAAATTTCAAACAAGCAAACAACTCAACTCTCCCCTAAACTACCGAACGAAAAACTATGCGATAAAGATGTAATCGGTGCCGGTGCCGCTATGCTGTCGCCAATGGGGAAGACGGACTAACTTTCAAAAAGTACGGTCCCACAATTACCTGTGAAGGCCGCTTGGCGGCGACGGCCTCGATGACCTTGGCTGGGGGGAATCGATTGTTGATCGGGTCTATGACGCTGCAGAAATATCTGCGGAGAATGTCTCAAACAGTTTAACTCAGCAGCAAAATTTTCGTAAATCATTTTGTGAAAAAATCTATAATTTTGTGGTTGCTTCAGTTTAAGCTATGAAATAGTTTCCTGATTGGGTCCAACAATTTTTTAACGGGGCAACTGTCAATCGATAAATTGAGATTAATGATGACTTAACCTAAACATTAACCACCTTGGACGCATCCTCTCCAGATTGTTCAAGATACAACTAAGTAACTTGAGAAAGTTGGCGGCCCTGAAAAGGCCAATTTGTGTTTGTGAAATCACATGGTTCGGTAAATGTACCCCCGGGAGAACCATCCCTCAGGGCATCGGCCACTCCAGGCTGCCAATATCATTCCGGTATTCCGGTGAGCATTTTGACAATCTTCAAGAGAAAGGAACCCCTCCTAAATTGTTGCACAAACTGTGTCTGTGTGCGTGTGTGTTAGCAGAAAAATTCCCTAAGATCTGATAAAAGTTTGATCGACACTAAATCCTTGTAACTGTCGGGTTACCACCGGCTCACGAGCGCTACCGAGACTCCCTCATGTAGCCTCAGGGTCGGCATGCCTGCGGTCCTGAATCGCGGTAAGCTTGGGAAATGCTTTCGGCCAAGGTAAAACTCCACAACTTCGATCGAACTCTTTCTATTTACTCCCACTTTCTTACATCTATCTGACCTGTTTTCTGTTCTTCTTTCTTCTCGGGGCCCCGTTCTCCGACTCAGCTTCCGGTGACGCCGCTTCCTCTCCTTCTGTTGTGGTTGCTGCTACTCGCCGTCATGCGGCGCAGTCGCTTGCTGCAGCTCCGGCGCTCGCCGTCTCGCGGCGCATCCTCTGGGGTTGGTGTACTGGATGGCGTGGTCGACCGGCTGCGGTCGTTAACGGATCCTCCTCGTTGTTCTGGTCGGCCTGCTCTCCGTCGTGGATGGTTGCGTCCTACGACCTTCGGAGCACCATCGAGGGTGTCCGGAATACCCGGATGAGGAGCAGGCTCGACACGGGTCCACGTCCGGCTGCGGACTGGATTCTGGGGGTGACTCGATGGTTGCGGCGAGTTCCCGGTTGGTGTCCTCGACACGGTTGTTGCGAGGCGGTGCCGAACTGGCACTTAACGTGAGGTACGAGGGGTCCTGAAGGTGATGGTTGAGGTTAGGTGAGCCATGACGGTTGGTTTTGTTGGTTAGGCGGATGGGGTCGTTAGGGTTGGCAAACTGGCGGGTTTGGTGGACATACCTGATGTCCTTCAGCGGTCTCAAACACTCCTGGTTCCCGCTGGCACTATCACTCACGGCCGTGTCCGTGCACTACTTGGCGAAACAGTGGACTGCCGTTTTACGGCGATATGATGTATACGCCATTTTGGACATTTTCAATTTGTTTGTACAGTCTGATAAAGAATCTTAAAAGCTACCTCCTGACGAAAGAATTTTTCAAAAAACTGCTCTGGGGCCCATTTTATTGAGCAAACAAACAATGATGTATACGCCAATTTTACTCATCATGATGTATGTATACATTGAGAATTGATAGAAGTCAAATTCAATACTGTTTGAATGTTGATTTGAGGTTTTGGGACCAAATCAAGATTGGACAATATTTTATTACATTATTTCGATTTAATTCTTAAGGGGACGTCCATTAGGCATCATCCATAAAGTACGTCACGTTCTGAGGGAAGAGGGGGGTTTTGAGAAAGCGTGACGTTCCGTGTTAAAAGCATAGGGAAATCGTGACAAAGGGTAAATGTTGGCTGATTTTAATGTGACGTACTTAATGGATGACACCTTATCCACATCCACGTAGACACTTTTTTGAAAATTCTAGACCCACCCACCTCCCTTGCTGACAATTCTTCATGCAAAAAAATGTGTTTATGGAGCATAGACAATCGCTAAAGGAGCGTTATTTTATTACGTAACGCAAAAAATCGGATTTTTAGACCCCCCCCCCCCCCCTCGTAACAAAATTTCCATACAAATTTTAAAAAATTTGTATGGGCGTAACACGGTCTCCGACCCCCCTCCCCCCAACTGCGTTACGTAATAAAAGAACGCTCCCTAATACCTTCCCCCCCCTTAAAGTATCCACGTGGACAATGCATTACGGGATCCACTCAGCTATCAAAATAGCTGGCACAAAAAATAAAGCCATCTTTGATCGAGCAATGTATACATACATCATTGGGCAGGAAAAGTAGTGATTTTTTATTGCTATTTTTACGGCCAAATGATGTTTGTGGTTTAAAATCGTAGAGAATAGGACAAAACAAGAAATTTTGTAGGGGCCACATTTTTATTGTACTTTTTAACAGTTTCTACAGAGCAGACCTCAAATTAGTCATTTTAAATTGAAAAAATGAACAAAAACAGAAAATCGTGTCTACAGCAAAATCACCTCAATGGCGTATACATCATATCGCCGTAAAATGGCAGTGGAGTTGTAGCGTTCCAACTGTTCGCTATGACTCTTTCCGGGCAATTGGACGAGTCTTGAGGAGTCCTTGGCGGTTGACGGTCTTCGTCTTTCCCCTCCTCTTTCCGCGCCTTTTCCCTGACCTTCTTACCTACCGTCATGTCACCTCTCTACCGCCCACTGCCGACGAGGTCCTCTGGTGGTCGGTTTCGGAAGCTTCTGCTGGCTGCGTTCTTGGTGGACGTCACTTGCTGGGTCGTTTACCGGAGACAAAACACTTGACACGCGAACACTTCCCAACTTTTACATTAAACGGAAAACAAATCGCGTAAATCGCGGTAACCTTCACGAGTGAGGTTCCGAACGGTTACATCCTCCAGAGGCTATCTGTTAGTTTATTGTATCGCATGGCTGCTTCCAGGCAGAAAACTGGTGCGTTGCAGACATCATCTCTGCTTGGGACGTAAGATTCAAGTACCTAGATTGTCGTATGTTGGAAACGCGTGGAAATTTGAATGACCACCGCAAATTTTTACGACAAAGTTCTTTGTCAAAAAGAAAATCAATACTTGGTTTTAAACTCTAGCCAACCTTCAAGATCAAATAGAAGCCAAATTTCAATATAAGTATTGTATTGTTTTTCACTTCTCTCTGGTAGTGTGCGTGCTGGCGAGCTCGAATGATGTTGGTGTGCAACATCGAAATTTTTATGGTTTGTGTCTAAACTTAGCGTCTCAACTCCCACCGGCAACCCTCGAAAAATCTTTTTGAAAATTATTACAGTATTTACTTTGATTTTATGAGAAACGAAACCATTTTTAGCCTCATGGAACACACCAATATCAATGCACCCAATGCAAAACTACTAACCGCGCGACTCATTAAAGCTAACAGTGCTTGTGCAAAGGTGAAAATGTTTCAATGAACTTGCAATGAGTTTTGTTGCCACTGCGGCAAGAAAAATGCCGCCGCATGTCGGAAGACCGCAATAACGGGGTGATAAAGCATCACCTACAAACCAAAAAAAAAGGTCATTTGTGCCCAAAGGGATATCGACGAACTCCGGGCCATTTCTCGACCTTCTGAAATAAAAGATTAAAAAAAACACTTCCAAAACTGCAATCAATTTATCCAGTGGAACACTATTAAGTGGTGGAGGTCGTCTGGGGAAGAAGATGGTCCCATTCCGAAAAAAGCTTCAGGCGCACCTAGACAGTGGAGCTGGTCCGTCCGGCGTAAATCCCAAAAAGGTATTGGAAAACAGTTGCTAAAATCTTCCGGCAGTAGACGAAGATGATGTTGGGGCACACAAGCTGAATCCAGATTATCAATCCGGAACTCAAGGGGATGAGGAAGAGACTAATGAAAAACGAAGATAATATTAAATGCCAAAATTGCAGCATAGACTGGTAAAGCATTTGCAAACTTTCTGGTGTGAATGATTTAAGGAACTTGAATCTTACGTCCCTAGTTGAGATGAAGTATCCAACGCAACAGTTTTTTTTGTTTTGTGGAAGCAGCGCATGCCGTGCGATACTTCATAAGAGCGAGTTTTTCACCAATGTGTAACAGGTCGTATCGAGGTGCTCCGATTTGGATGAAACTTTCAGCGTTTGTTTGTCTGTACATGAGATGAACTCATGCCAAATATGAGCCCTCTACGACAAAGGGAAGTGGGGTAAAACGGGCATTGAAGTTTGAGGTCCAAAAAACCTAAAAAATCTTAAAATTGCTCGAATTTCCGTAAAACTTTATCAATTCCAACTCTCGTAGATGCATTTAAAAGGTCTTTTGAAGCACTTCAAAAAGAGCCAAAGACATCCAGGATCGGTTTGACTTTTTCTCATAGCTTTTGCAAATTACTGTTCAAAATTGATTTTTTTTAAACCTTAATATCTTTTTGCAACAGCCTCCAACCCCCATACTTCCATAGGTCAAAAGATAGGTAATTATATGGACTATAAGCCTACGGTATTAACTTTTTGGCCAATCGCAGTTTTTCTCATAGTTTTTCGATTTTTCTACAACAAGCATTTTACAACGATAGTTTTTGCCCTGTAGGCCTCCATAGCGGCACTTTTTGGTTTCAATTTTGTCATATTCGGAACCCTCGGAAAATTTCACGTTAGTTAGAAGTATTGGAGTGGTAAATTTAATTTAAAAAATAATTAAATAAACATTTTTGAAAAAAGAAATTGATTTTATTTACCCTGGGATCAATGCGTCAAATGCTATATCAAGTAGGCGAAAACCTGTTTCACCCCTAATCCAACAAATTATTAAAAAATATTTTAATTCATTCTAAATGGCACTTTTTCCAATCAAATTTACAACTCCAATACTTCTAACTAACGTGAAATTTTTCGAGGGTTCCGAATATGACAAAATTGAAACCAAAAAGTGCCGCTATGGAGGCCTACAGGGCAAAAACTACCGTTGTAAAATGTTTGTTGTAGAAAAATCGAAAAACTATGAGAAAAACTGCGATTGGCCAAAAAGTTAATGCCGTAGGCTTATAGTCCATATAATTACCTATCTTTTGACCTATGGAAGTATGGGGGTTGGAGGCTGTTGCAAAAAGATATTAAGGTTTAAAAAAAATCAATTTTTAATAGTAATTTGCAAAAGCTATGAGAAAAAGTCAAACCGATCCTGGATGTCTATTGCCCATTTTGAAGTGCTTCAAAAGACCTTTTAAATGCATCTACAAGAGTTGGAATTGATGAAGTTTTACGGAAATGCGAGCAATTTTAAGATTTTTAGGTTTTTTGGACCTCAAACTTCGAAGCCCGTTTTACCCCACTTCCCTTTGTCGTAGAGGGCTCATATTTGGCATGAGTTCATCTCATGTATAGACAAACAAACGCTGAAAGTTTCATCCAAATCGGAGCACCTCGATACGACCTCTAGAACAAACCGAGCAATATTTACAAATACTGCCTCATAAGCTGTCAGATCGCCGTAGTCGTGCTATCTCGTTGCAAGTCGATTTAGGCCAAATTGAGTTAAGAAAGCCATTTTTGCAGCTCACAATGCCTCACCTTTTGACCTTCACAGATCCCCAAAATTAGATTTCAATCCTGAGATATTCAACAAAATTCGGAAACACCCTGAAAAATTGAGGCAAGATCTACAACTGGCCAAAGGTATTTTAGTCAGAACGCGTTTGACACACGTACATGTCCGTCTACTGTACAGATTTTTAATCATAACTCGGGACTTCAGTAACCAAATATAATCAAACTTCGAGACAATACCCAGAACGATCAGCTAAAAAGTATTTGTTATTGTTTACATTGCGTGTTTTAGTTTTTATTTTACTTTGGTCAAACATCAGAACGTGTTTTTTTTTTTTTTGGGAACTTCAAAAAACGACCTGCGACAAAGAAGGACGAGTTGGTAGGACAACCTAAAGTGACCGGTGCCCCAAGGAAAGGTCTGTCTGGAGGGGAAAATTTACCGAACGATACAATTTTAGACAATCAATGGTTTTTGATAATGTAAATTTAAATGACGATTTTTTCAGTATCGGCCAAGGTTGGAATGAGGAAACGCTTAAAGTCATTCGGAAAATAATGTCCTGAATTCGACTTCCTTTACCCACCTTCACGTATACATAATGACTCAGAATCAAATTTTGAGCAAATGTTGGTGTGAGTGTGAATGTGAACTAAAGCATGTCACTCGATTATTTCCAAACTGGTTGAGCGGTTTCTGACTGTAGTAAACTCATTCGATCCGGCTTGGGTTTTGAAAAGTCTCCAAAATCAGCAAGTTTAATTAAGTAATGCTAATAAGGGCCTCGTGGCGCGGTGGTTAGCGGCTTCGGCTGCCGATCCCTAAGTTGCTATGGGGCGCGGGTTCGATTCCCGCCATATCCTCCTGGCCTTCTATCGGATGGGGAAGTAAAACGTTGGTCCACTTGCGTAAAAGAGTTTTTGGGTGACTCACCACACATAACCTTCGGACGCCTAGAAATGAGCAGAAACTTGCAACAGAGCCCACAAAAGACCCGGGGGTCGTTAAAGTGGATCAAAAGGTGTGATTTAAGTGTTAATTATTCACTTTGTAGATGCAGTATCTCAGATATTTTGATTAAAATTATGTCTCGATCAATCTTGCTACCCATTTTTCAATGTGTAATCAAAGAATACAAATATAAACATTGTAAATTATTGAAGAAAAAGTACATTCAAATGTAAAGGATCAGTAGTTTTATAACAAAAACATTGAGACACAGCATTATATAAAACAGTACAATTAGTAGCAACAATTAATTAAGTTGCTTAACACATTTTCGCAAGGCCAGCAACGTCGGCGCCGCTGTCATTCGGATAAAGGCGCACACTCACATCCGTCCAGCTGGGATATGAATGAAATTTTCACGACTAATTATGCTCATTAAAGTGATTTTTCGAGCATTAATTAATCGCCTTTCCGCCACTAGCGCTGCCTGTTCGCCGTAGAGTGACACATAGTAGGCCTTACCTGCTCTGGGTTCAGACACCTGCGAAAACCCGGGGCGCGCGAAGATTTCGCCAACTTGGATCATTAAAATGTGTCACACACAGCCACCGCTGACTGGACCGGGACCAGATCGATCGATCGATTTTTCTTTCCCCCGTCCAGAAACGAGACCCGCGGTGGCATTTTCACACGAACTGCGGTTGGGCCAATTAGGGCGATTAAAATCTGACGGCCCGCAGTCCTTACGCACGCCGGATCAGAGGGGGTTGCAGACCGCGTTGCAACGTTGGTGTCGCCACTGCAGAACCTGGCGTAGATTGAAGCGTTTTGAGGAGGTCCTCTGGACAGTGGTTTGTGTTGCAATGCGTGAAATTGATTACGGGAATAATAGGGTTAAATAAGTCTTACATCAACGTTTCATGTACACTTCCAAGTTGTATTTTAATAGTTTTTTGTTAGTTTTCATTCATTTGATGGATTTGACGAAATAGTTTGATGGCTTAAAACATTTTTTTCGTTGTCGTATCCCATTTTACCCAAAACCCTGCAATCACTACTGGGACTTGTCAACGTCAACTCTCAGGACGAACCGGTCCAAATTACTGGTCATTTCCGCTGCGAGCTCATTTTTCCACGCTTTTTAATCCCTGACGGGATTTTGTGTTGAATTTAATTGCTTGAATTCTCCCCATCTGGACCACTTTTAATTTAATCAAGTTCACATCAACGTCACTCCGATGAACGCTAATGTAGCTCACCAAACCAGCCCTTGAGCGAACCCTCATCTTCCGGAGGCAGTAATTTCAAATTTGTTTGTTTAGCGCCAAATCAAGCCACATAATAACTCAATTCAAACGCCGCCGACAGCAGCGCCACGGTGGCGCTACCCTTCACCATTCAGGCAGGGCCCCCACTTGACAGGTCCAGCTGGCTCTATGGGAAGCACCCGCGGGGGTCGTCATCGGTCTGTCTGTCCGCAATGCCCAGAACAATCAAAAGAAGCCTTTGCGCGCGCGCGTTCAACGGAGGCGCAATTTATTAATGGGTAGCCCCTTCGATCTACCCTCTCTAACCTCCTCCTCCTCCTCCTCCTCAGAGTGTTCGAGTCTCAAATTAAAAGCTTTTAAACCGTACATTTAATTTAATTCGCGTTTAATAAAACTCAATTGCAGTCGAGTGCCGGCAGTCGGTCTTCACCAGCCGATGGACGGCGCGTCATGCAAAATAAATACGAAGCCTTCGCGGTGGCCATTTCTGGGCAGAACCCGCTGGAAATTGGTTGTTTGCCGTTGAGGTTATGCCTGGAAACTGCTGCAGATTCTCCGCTACGTGAGATGCACTGAAAGATATGAAAGTGACTCTACGAGCAACATGCTTTCAGTTCACTTCAGTTCAATGTTACATATTTAAACTTGAAAGCAACATTACCACCAAAATTCACTAAACAATAGAAAGTGAGTTGGAGAATGGTACCCGATTCTGGAAAAATGAGAAATCATTATACTTTTTCATCATCAACCTGATAAAACAATGTTTCAGTTTGAATATAATGTTGATTTTTAAATTTGTCTTTATAAATTTTGTTGCAAATAATTTATGCTTCCAAAAGTCATAGAAATAACAAAAAAACACTTTTTTTAAACCAACTAATTCTACAATTCTCAATGTTAAAAAATGAACACTTTGGAAATTGTGAAACCTAAAATAACATTTCAAAAGAACATTTCTTAAGGACCAAATATTCAATTGAATCAATTAGTCTTAATTCTAAAATTTTCAAAATATATTCATCCAATTGATCACAAAATTTCACAAACGTTTTTTTTTCTTTCTCTTGTTTCCTATGAACCCTATGGAAAATTATCCAAACATAAAAAATGTAGTGTTTTATAATCAGGATGATATCGTTTACCCATTGAGCAGTTCTCTACGGAATCGGTCTTTTTTCTTTAATTTTAATTTTTGTATTATTTAATCCAGCTGAAACTTTTTTGGTGCCTTCGGTATGCCCAAAGAAGCCATTTTGCATCATTAGTTTGTCCATAAAATTTTCCATACAAATTTGGCAGCTGTCCATACAAAAATGTTATATGAAAATTCAAAAACCTATATCTTTTGAAGGAATTTTTTGATCGATTTGTTGTCTTCGGCAAAGTTGTAAGTATGGATATGGACTACACTGAAAAAAAATGATACACGGTAAAAAAAATTTTGGTGATTTTTTATTTAACTTTTTGTCACGAAAACTTGATTTGCAAAAAAACACTATTTTTATTTTTTTTTATTTTTTGATATGTTTTAGAGGACATCAAATGCCAACTTTTCAGAAATTTCCCAGAATCGGCAAAAAATCTTTGACCGAGTTATGATTTTTTGAATCAATACAGATTTTTTTCATAAAATCGAAATATTGGTCGCAAAAATTTTTCAACTTCATTTTTCGATGTTAAATCGAATTTGCAATCAAAAAGTGCTTTGGTGAATTTTTGATAAAGTGCACCGTTTTCAAGTTATAACCATTTTTAGGTATTTTTTTTGAAAATATTCGCAGTTTTTCATTTTTTAAAATTAGTGCCCATGTTTGCCCACCTTTGAAAAAAATATTTTTGAAAAGCTGAGAAAATTCTCTATTTTTTGCTTTAATAAACTTTGTTGATACGACCCACAGTTGCAGAGAAATTGCCATGCAAAGGTTAAAAAACAGGAAAATTGATGTTTGCTAAGTCTCACCCAAACAACCCACCATTTTCTATTGTCGATATCTCAGCAACTAATGGTCCGATTTACAATGTCAAAACATGAAACATTCGTGAAATTTTCCGATCTTTTAAAAAAAAATATTCAAAAAATTTAAATCAAGACTAACATTTCAAACGGGCCAAACATTCAATATTACGCCCATTTGAAATGTTATTCTTGGCACTAATTTTAAAAAATGAAAAACTGCGAATATTTTCAAAAAAAATACCTAAAAATGGTTATAACTTGAAAACGGTGCACTTTATCAAAAATTCACCAAAGCACTTTTTGATTGCAAATTCGATTTTACATCGAAAAATGAAGTTGAAAAAATTTTGCGACCAATATTTCGATTTTATGAAAAAATCTGTATTGGTCCAAAAAATCATAACTCGGTCAAAGATTTTTTGCCCATTCTGGAAATTTCTGAAAAGTTGGCATTTGATGTCCTCTAAAACATATCAAAAAATAAAAAAAAATAAAAATAGTGTTTTTTGCAAATCAAGTTTTAGTGACAAAAAGTTAAATAAAAAATCACCAAAAAATGTTTTACTGTGTATAATTTTTTTTTCAGTGTATTCCATATCCATACCTAAAACTTTCCCGAAGACACCAAATCGATCAAAAAATTCCTTCAAAAGATACAGATTTTTGAATTTTCACATATCATTTTTGTATGGACAGCTGCCAAATTTGTATGGAAAATTTTATGGACAAATTAATGATGCAAAATGGCTTCTTTGGGCATACCGAAGGCACCAAAAAAGATTCAGCCGGATTAAAAAATACAGAAAAAATCGAATGACCGAAATCTCAGAGAATTGCTCCATTGCAATTATAATTACATGAAAATTTTCACTAAATACGTATTTTTCTTCATTTTGAAAATGCATATTTTTTCTCGAAAATATACTCAATGAAGCATTTCCATTCGAGCAGTTTTTGCTTTTTTCTACAATGTATTCCTTATGGGAGAACTGTCATTTTTACCACTCGAATCGGGTACTCCATTGGTTTTGATTTTGCTGTATGGATTTCAAATGATCGGGATTTTAACATACATTTCGATAGTAATATTTTTTTTTGTGAAATACTCTAAATTTTTAACAAAACTACTTTTTTTTATACTAAAATATTTATTTTTTTCAATATGGGTATAATATGATTGGAAATTTTTATTATATGGCTATCATATAATCGGATTTTTGTTTGTAAAAAACTGAAATTTTTAGCATTTTTTTTTAAAAACGTAATTTTGTGAATTTTTAATATTTACAAAAATCTGATTTAACATTCGAAGTAACTGAAAAAATCCTGATCATTTGATACTCATTTTGTTAAAATCATTATTTATTTTTAAAATTTGGAGTGTTTCGCTAAAAAAAAATATTATAAAATTTATATATAATTTATATATTTGTATGTGGGGATTTTTCGAAAATAAAAAAAAACAAACCGAATACACCCACTCACCACAAATATATATACATATTTTTTTAAATCTGATTCTCGTAATGCACGAGTCACAACAATCGTCCAAGCGGTCATTCTTATGCAAAATTAGCTGAACTTTCTGAAAAAATACTTTCAAACGCACACGATTGAGTTTCAGGGGTAAAAAATTCGAAAAACTTATCAAAAATGGTCAAAATCATAAATTTTTCACAAAACTTTTTTGTAAAACTCTGATAACTCGTGAAGAATACATGCAAATCCCTTATGTCTATTTATCATTTTTTTTTTGTTTTTTATCTGCTCTACAACTTTGTAGGACATTGTTACACTCTAAAATGTAACTCTGCCAAGTTAGAAAAAACACGTAATTAAAATGAAAAATTTTGTTCTAAATGAAAAATGACCCTTCTGGGTTATTTCAGATTAAAAAAGTACATTAAATTTCCCATAAAACGACCTGTCTCACGATTTTTGACAGATGAGTAACGGGAAATGGAAGCGGTTTTAAAACTATTTTTGAACTTTTTTGATGAAAAATACGTCTTTTCGGAATTTTGAGTACGCCATCAAATCGGGCGTCTAATTTTACACAAAAGTCCCTTTGACACCAAATTTCTATCTCTTCACGGTTGTAGTTTGTCAAACTATGAGACAAAATTATCATGATTTTTCAAAAATCTATAATGTTCTATTGAAATGATTTAGAGGCGAATGTTTCGAACTTTGCACAATTTTATTATTTCTAATAATAATAAATATCACACTAGAAAAGACTGAGCCATTTAGCCTAGTGGTAATGCTTCCGCCTCGTAAGCGGTAGTTCAGGGCTCGGACCTTATTCCTGGTGCTTCAGACGGCTATGAAATATTTTAGTGATATGTTTCGCCTTTTTGGTAAACTTATACAGCAATTCCCCACGAAAACAGTAAGATTCGAAAAAAAAGTTCTCCGATCGGGATCAAAATTATTCTGGGGGTTCCTTGGCCGAAATAATTAGACCTGTATTTTTTTGTTTGGCCATTAAAGTGATCTACGCCGTGTTAGGGTGGTCCGAAAAATGGCAATTTTCGTCAATTTTCGCAAAAACCACTTTTTTTAAAAAATCATATCTCCGCGACATTTCATCCGATTTTAGCTGTCTTAGACGCAAAAGAAAGGTGATTAGTTTGGCTATTTAGGAAAAATAGTAAAAAAAAATCGAAAATCTAGCTTAACATTTGAAAAGGTCGTATGAAAACTTAAAATGCTGTTTTGAAGGTCTCGGGACCAAAGAGCCTTTGTCTGAAAATATTTTTATCGGATTCCTCGGAAAATTTTTCATAATATATCAAAAAATGGTGAAGTTTTGTTTTCGATACTCTGAGATACGATATTTTAAAAATAAAAACTAGGTTTTTCGACGCGCCTCGCGCAAAAATGAAAAATTTACGAAAACGGAAAAAATCAACTTTTTTCACTAAAACTGCGATAACTTGAAAACTTCAGTGATGACCTATACATATTAGGGTCTTAAAAGTTGCGCATTTCAATTACAAAATTTTGGTATCCTAACATATATAGGCCATCGCTGAAATGTTCAAGTTATCGCAGTTTTAGTGAAAAAGTCGATTTTTTCCCGTTTTTGTCATTTTCCCATTTTTGCGCGTGGAGCGTCGAAAAAAACAGTTTTTATTTTCAAAATGTCGTATCTCAGAGTATCGAAAACATAACTTCACCATTTTTTGATATGTTATTTAAAATTTTCCGAGGAATCCGATAAAAATATTTTCAGACAAAGGCTCTTTAGTCCCGAGACATTCAAAACATCATTTTAAGTTTTCATACGACCTTTTCAAATGTTAAGCTAGATTTTTGATTTTTTTTTACTATTTTTCCTAAATAGCCAAACTAATCACCTTTCTTTTGCGTCTTAGACAGCTAAAATCGGATGAAATGTCGCGGAGATATAATTTTTTTGAAAAATGTGGTTTTTGCGAAAATTGACGAAAATTGCCATTTTTCGGACCACCCTAACACGGTGTAGGTCACCCTAATGGCCAAACAAAAAATACGGGTCTAATTATTTCGGCCAAGGAACCCCCAGAATAGATTTGATCCCGATCGGAGAACTTTTTTTCGAATCAAGCTGTTTTCGTGGGGAATTGCTGTATAAGTTTAGCAAAAAGGCGAAACATTTCACTGAAATATTTCATAGTCGTCTGAAGCACCGGGAATAAGGTCCGAGCCGGGATTTGAACCCTGAACTACCGTTTACGAGGCGGAAGCATTACCACTAGGCTAAATGGCTCAGTCTTTTCTAGTGTGATATTTATTTTTATTAGAAATAATAAAATTGTGCAAAGTTCGAAACATTCACCTCTAAATCATTTCAATAGAACATTATAGATTTTTGAAAAATCATGATAATTTTGTCTCATAATTTGACAAACTACTTTTTCCGTGCATCGTTAGTAGGGTAGGGTAGTCATCAATGAGACACTTTTGGTTTTCAACTTTCAAAAGTTTTTCTCATTTTTTCATCAGCATGTTTCAATGAGCTTTTTGTTGCATTTACTTTCTTTTAATGTGTTCTAACATTGATCAAAATATGAGATCGATCCGACATCTACAGCCAGAGTTATTCAACTGTCTCATTGTAGACGCACTTGGCAGGAACAATGAGACAGCTGGGGAACAATGAGACACTCTACGAAAATCAAGATTTTTCTAATAAAACATCATGTTTTGTATTGTTCCATTGCAGGTAACTTGCCTTGAACATTTTAGAGCAATTTTGCCAACATGAAACTTTAATTAACAAAAGTTATACTAAAAAGTATTTAAATTTTGTAAAATTCGTTTATTTATACCAAATAACTTTGTATGTATGGTTAAATGAAGTTAAAACTTTATAAATATGCCAAAATTCACTTTCAATTCATGTTTTGAAAGATTTCCATAGATATTGAAAAGTTTAATGAAGAAAAATCAAAGTGTCTCATTGTTACCCAAGAGCTGAAATGAGTGGGGAACAATGAGACAGTCCTGGATACTGAGTATATTCTAAATTTTGGCCAAACCTAATGAAAGGACATTGTAGCCCAACTCAATCCCTATGGAACGTCGAAAGAAATTTGAAGAAATATTAGTTTTGGTGTAAATGGCAGCCTACGAGCGAAGAAGTAATTTTTGTCCATAATTTACTTTTACACCCCAGAATCAAACATTTATGAATAACTTTTCAAGGGAGCGTCCATAACCAAAGCCACTATAATGGCAGACGTGTATCTAGTAGACACACCTTTCCCCCAAATATGAGCCTGATTGGTTGAAACTACGACTTGTGAGAGCCATTTTATCATTGTTCCCCGTGTCTCATTGATGACTACTCTACCCTACTGGATCGCAATAGAAGCCATCAGCAGCCTAAGCCCACTATTGTAAAAGGCAAATCACGACCATCATCACTCTCCTACCCCTTTGGAGTCCCAAAGTGACCATCATACTTCATCCAACAGAATCCTCAACCAAAAGACCCCACGAAGCGAACTCTTCAGCCGAAAGTCGGTAGCGCACCACACTGCAGGCTGCTCTGGCCGGGACCGTCTTCTCGCTGATGGCTGCCATAAAGCAGACAGTCGGTGGTTCAGCTGTTTTGATGCATTAAATCATAAATTATGCACATACAAAAGTTTTTAAACAATTCGATTACCCCTCTCTGTGTGAGCATTGCTGGCAGGTCGCTTTGAGAGGTTTGCAGAAGAAAAAATGTTGAATCCTAAAGCCAACTGAGGATCCTCCTACCGTGTGTTGCTGAACGCCGTCAACGCATCGACTAGAAACCATAGAGAACCAAGATTCTACAAAAATGGTTGGAAAACTGTATTTACTATTTACTGTATTTACATGTTGAAAGTCTTGTGCGTCCAAATAGTTATATTATTACTATGACATCGCATTAGAACAATTCACAGAAAAGTAAAACCGTTTCAACCTTATAGTTTAATTGGCTTCGACCGAGGACTTCACCGCGGAACACGTTGTTTATAAGGTTAAATCACATTTATGAGCCTCAGGAGGGGGTGCCCGGCCGCAAAAACAGTATGGTCTTGCTGCAGGTATGTAATCAGAGGTAGACCACGGTGCGGTGCGGTGGCGCCAAGTGGATTTCACACGCCGAAGAAGAAGGGGCTCGCCTGGGCCTCCAATGATAGACATGTTTATGGATAGTTAAATGTAGCAAATTTAGGTCAGATTCTGCCGCATGACCAATCATGGAAGTGGCGCTAAAATGGCAGCAGCAGCATTAGTGGCTTAAGCTTCTGCTAAGGAGCTGCAGCTGCTGCACCCCTTTGTAAAGTCAACAGCCAACCGTTTTTGTGGCCCTTTGGTCAGGGAAAACAGTTTAACATTTTGTGTTTATTTTGTGTGTGGCAGCTCTCGGGCCGCAAAGGTGGTCTGATCTAGATAATGTGATCAATCATTAGAGTGGGATTTTAAGATAGGTGTGTGACTTTAATTTGCGATTAAGTGTTGCAATGGGTGGAATTTGAAGGCTGATGTTTTTTTTTCATAACAACAACAAGTTTGTAATATACGTTCATATTGTTTAACTACATAACATCCACAAAATATCAGGTAGTTTTTGTGTTTGCTTTAATGCTTTGTTGCTTTTTTGCTTTTTTGCTTTTTTGCTTTTCTGCTTTTCTGCTTTTCTGCTTTTCTGCTTTTCTGCTTTTCTGCTTTTCTGCTTTTCTGCTTTTCTGCTTTTCTGCTTTTCTGCTTTTCTGCTTTTCTGCTTTTCTGCTTTTCTGCTTTTCTGCTTGTTTGCTTTTCTGCTTTTCTGCTTGTTTGCTTTTCTGCTTTTCTGCTTTTCTGCTTTTCTGCTCTTTCGCTTTTTTGCTTTTTTGCTTTTTGCCTTTTTTGCTTTTTTGCTTTTTTGCTTTTTTGCTTTTTTGATTTTTTGCTTTTTTGCTTTTTGCTTTTTGCTTTTTGCTTTTTGCTTTTTGCTTTTTGCTTTTTGCTTTTTGCTTTTTGCTTTTTGCTTTTTGCTTTTTGCTTTTCTGCTTTTCTGCTTTTTCTGCTTTTCTGCTTGTTTGCTTTTCTGCTTTTCTGCTTGTTTGCTTTTCTGCTTTTCTGCTTTTCTGCTTTTCTGCTCTTTCGCTTTTTTGCTTTTTGCTTTTTGCTTTTTGCTTTTTGCTTTTTGCTTTTTGCTTTTTGATTTTTGCTTTTTGCTTTTTGCTTTTTGCTTTTTGCTTTTTGCTTTTTGCTTTTTGCTTTTTGCTTTTTGCTTTTTGCTTTTTGCTTTTTGCTTTTTGCTTTTTGCTTTTTGCTTTTGCTTTTTGCTTTTTGCTTTTTGCTTTTTGCTTTTTGCTTTTTGCTTTTTGCTTTTTGCTTTTTGCTTTTTGCTTTTTGCTTTTTGCTTTTTGCTTTTTGCTTTTTGCTTTTTGCTTTTTGCTTTTGTTTTTGCTTTTGCTTTTGCTTTTGCTTTTGCTTTTTGCTTTTGCTTTTGCTTTTGCTTTTGCTTTTTGCTTTTGCTTTTTGCTTTGCTTTTGCTTTTTGCTTTTTGCTTTTTGCTTTTGCTTTTTGCTTTTTGCTTTTGCTTTTTGCTTTTGCTTTTTGCTTTTTGCTTTTGCTTTTTTTGCTTTTTGCTTTTTGCTTTTGCTTTTTTTGCTTTTTGCTTTTTGCTTTTGCTTTTGCTTTTGCTTTTGCTTTTGCTTTTGCTTTTGCTTTTGCTTTTGCTTTTGCTTTTGCTTTTGCTTTTGCTTTTGCTTTTGCTTTTGCTTTTGCTTTTGCTTTTGCTTTTGCTTTTGCTTTTGCTTTTGCTTTTGCTTTTGCTTTTAATAACTACAAATATTCTCAAAATGTATTCTCGGCCCAATTTGAACCATAAAATTAATTTAAAAAAAAAACCATAATGCATTAAAACCAATTAATCAGCATGATGATTGCTCTAAATTTAAACTCATGTTCACCCAACTCCTCGATGACATCAAACACTGCTGTAACTCCTCGCATTACTCATCCAACAGGCACTTGCAAGCCCATGTTCTTCTTCCAATCCCCGTGAACCAGTTGCAATCAGCCGATACATTTTACGACAACCTGCCTTGAGCCCCGTAGTTCAACGCGAAACCAGTTGCATGTTCAGCTAACAAATTACTTTGCCCGGTGTTGGCAGAAAAAAACAAGCACTTGTTCCACCGGTGAAGAAGGCGCCGCTCATCCTGGGATGTCCCCCAGCAGGGCATGTTTGCTGGTGATTTTTCAACTCAAAGTCCACAGCCTGATGATGATGATGCGGGGGTGATCAACGATCATTTTCTTGAACTGCAATCCCCGAGGTACACTTTGTTGTGATGCCCATCGCGGCTGAGCAGGTTGTGTGTACTGACAAGCCGTATGAGGCAATTAGTATCGGCGGTTTCTTGGTGCAGTTGGACTCTGGGTACACTCTGCACTCGGAGGGTGGTGATGTCGTCGGACGCAGCTCTAATGCCTTCTGCGTGGGTGGGCGGAAATGTATGATTATTCCGTAGTAATTACCGGGCCGAGACTGAGACTGATCAGATTGTTGGCGATACCTCTTCTGCACTCTTGGGGGAGGAAGGTGTGGTTTGGCTTCGTGAATGAATTTGCTCCGCGGTGTGTAATAGTGCCGTTTGGCCGTTGAGGAGTAACTTTAATCTGCTATTTAGCGATTTGATGAAGTGATTAATACTGTGATTTGCGCAGACGCGTGAGGAAAAACGAACTGATTAGGAGGTTACAAGACCTGGTGCACTATATCAAAACTTTTGTTTCAAGAACTGATTTAATTTTTACAAAACCAATTTATTCAAATCATTCCAACTCCAAACAACACATGCAACGAGTTTGTTCACGAGATTCAGATCCAGTTCTGCATAGCAAACTGTAATACATCTCATTCACACATTGATTCCGTCAGTTGACTTCCCTTTTAACAAGTGCCCCGCGGCAGTACCAACCTCATTGTGACAAACTTCAAACGTCGCGCGCGTTGAAAATTGACCGAAGCCGGGGCAAAAAGTTGTCAATTATTCTCGTTGGATAAATTATTCATAAAATCGGAACCAACGCACGGGCTCTAGGTGTCTCGATTGTGTAGTTGAGAGCTCAACCGAATGTGTCCTCAGGGGGAGGAATACGTGACAAACTGCACTTTTGAAAAATGTGAATTGAACTGAGCGGTACAAGTCGCGGAGGAAAATAAAATAATGCAAACAACAAGGAACCAGATTGCATTTATGCGTAGAAGCGCCGACCAACCGCTGATCGCTGAGTAACCTACCTGTATGCAAATGATTGTATGATAATTATTTTAATTGATTTGAAGATCAAAAGCTTGAGATGGGATAGCGCGCCGCGTGTTTAGGCACAGCGCGGTTGGGTGCAAGATTGATCATAACATCTCGGTTAAGTGGATACCGGTCAATCGCGGCTGCCCTGGCTGACTCACAAACGCGAAATCAACCCGGTCGCCAAAAGTTTGCCGTAGGGGAGGTTGTTTAAATTTTTAAGTCTGCATGAATTTTTGGAAAAATTTTGCATTGTGTTGTTAATTCACGCAGAAAAAAGTTTTGTAGAATCAGCCTGGACGAGGTTTGAATCAACAAATTTTTTGTTGAATGTAATCAAAGCCGATTTTGCGTTGAAACAAACATTGATTTTCTCGATTCCACAAAAGTTTTATGTTGTTTTGAAAAAGCTGCTTTGACGTTTAGCGTTAATTCAACAAAAATTATGATTTTCAAATCAACAAAACGTTTTGTTGATTCAAAAAAAAAATCATCTCAAATTATTCGCTTTACAGCATTGCCTTGGCGTTCTCGATTGCGAGATTCCTACTCGAAACTAGGTGTTCGAAGGCTTGATTGTTGAGGCAATTGCAAACGTCTTTTTACACCTAAGCTTCCATCTACCCGGGATTCAAACTGACGACCTTTGGATTGTTAGTCCAACTGCCTACCAGCGACTCCACCGATACAGGACCCAGTTGCTTACAATATTTTTTTTTTGCAATTCCGAAAAACGCTTTTTAAATGGAATTTTATGTCAAACATCAATGTGTTAAGGGGTTACATAAATGTAGAAAATGACAAAATTTTATATTACAGAATATTTGTTAAATCCACTCAAAAGATGTTTTTGAAATTCTCCTGAAAGTTTCATGAAGATATTTCATCAATAAACTAAGTAAGCGACGATTCAAGCTCAATATTTTGCCATGCGCAAAGCGGGCTGTCAATCTATGTTGGCGTTTTTCTCTAAACTCCGAGTTGATTTACGGGTGCCACGATATCTCGAGATGGGATGGACCAAATTGGTTGAAATTTTAGGTGTAGACTCTCAAGATGTATCCCGTGTGCATAAGGAAGCCCAATTTTTAAAATTTGCTTTAAAAAAAATACAAAAATCAAAAACTACACGGAGAAAAAAGAGTTCCCAAAATCGTGAACAAGCGTTCATGAAAATGGGAACCACGAACAAAGTGTTCAAATTTCATGGTACGTTTTTCAAAATCGTACCATGGAATTTGAACACTTTGTTCGGGGTTCCCATTTTCACTAACGCTTGATCACGATTTTGGGAACTCTTTTTTCTCCGTGTAACGGTTCATTGATATGAAAAACACAAAAATATTTTTTTCTTTTTTTTAAATAAACTATTTGAAAATCGGGCTTCGTCATACACACGGAATCGGTTTAATGAGTTTTCACCAAAATTTTGAGCCGATTTGGTGCTCAAAGTTTTTGAATGGCGGGCCAAATTTGAAGCTCACATGAGCTTGCGGGCCACATGAGAAAAAAAATATATTTTTTAAATTTAAATCTGTAAAACTTAAAACAAAATATTAGAAAACAAAAAAAAAAACGAGTTTTTTACAAAAAAGCCTCCAATTAATTGGATTTTTTTATTAAAATCAGAAAATAAAAAAAATACCAGCATAAACAGTATTCATCTGCTTTTCATTGCAACTTTCGTTATATTTGTGAAATCACGACGATTAAAATCGTGATTTCACAAATATAATGGAAATTTTAAAGTTGTATTTAAATTGATTGTTTTTTATTTATTTTTAAAAATATTTTAGAAACATTGTAAAAGTGTGTAATTTATTTTTTAAATTTTGTGCAATCTTAATTATAAATAATTGCTTAAGGATTTTTCGAAAATTATTCCTCTGATCGTAATAAAATTTCAATAAATATTTGATGAAAATTTTGACATAATTTTCTTTTTTTAACCACATTTAAACCTGTTACGAAACGTGTTAAAATAGGCACAAACTTAACCTTAATTTCCAGCAATTATAAAATCACTTAACGTGACGACTTCCAGCATTGCCATGATTTTTCGTTCAAATAGCTTTTAGTAACGATTACCCTTGCAAAGTTCTGGAAATCGTCCTCCTTCAGTGGCAACAACCGGCACATGTTGATTAATTTTAGTGCAGAAATTCTTAAAATTTAATTCAATACAGAGCATTTTAGAGTGATGATCAATTTTCTTGGAAAATGATCAACGGCTTCACCGTAAAGATGCGACAAAGGGCCATTTTACATGATCATCCAAAATGGGTCCACGGGCCACAAAAAAAGACCTCGCGGGCCACGTTTGGCCCGCGGGCCTTACTTTGGTCACCCCTGGTCAAGACAGTGCACAGTGTTCGGAATGGCAAAATTAAGTGGAATAAATTGATAACTCCTTTATTTGAAGTCCTAGCCAAATGGTGTCTTCATAAGAGTTGTTGTACTTGATAAGGGCTATCTTTGGAGTTATTGACATACAGGGTGACGACCTTCCAGGGTGTCAACCAACTTTGTTGGATGACGTTGTAGGGCTTTAGTGTCTTGGGCAAAGTTGTAGATCAAAAAATTTCATGAAAGTTTGTCGAAAGCGCCAAATTTGTAGCTCTTAATCTACTCGAGATATACGCCAT
Organism: Culex quinquefasciatus; assembly: GCF_015732765.1. Taxonomy (NCBI): domain Eukaryota; kingdom Metazoa; phylum Arthropoda; class Insecta; order Diptera; family Culicidae; genus Culex; species Culex quinquefasciatus. The sequence continues at coordinate 57,162,078 of NC_051863.1, read as the reverse complement.
TTTTGCAAAAATGGTCCAAAAAAGCACTTTTTTGGTGATAACTCAAAATGTTAGCATGTTAGCGGCCTACTATGTTCTGAAGAGTTGTTTATGACATAAAGTTACACATCTTTGCCGAAGGCAGCAAAATTTTTTGAGCCTTTATTGAGGAGTTATTACCATTTTTAAGTGATTTTGAGCCTATTTTCAAGTTGCTATGTTTTCAAAATGGCGCATTTTGGTGCAAAACCGAAAAATGCACCTGCAGGTACACACTTTCAACTACATTTCCTGAAAATATCTCTGTGTCTATCGGTGTCTATTTTTAAATATCTCAATTTGAATTTGACGGTTTTTAATTAATTTGTTTATAATTTTTAAGCGGAATCTTATTGAAATCGTGTTAATAATCGGAATATTGAAGGGTAAATTGATCGATTTCTGTGGAAAATAATTTGTCTATGGAAAAATACGACAACCTTTCTAAAGTGACCAAATATAAAAAAAAATCCTAATTTTAAATACGAACAATTATTCAAAATTTTCACTTACATTATTTTTGGGCTAAACAGGTTTTTATTCATAATTTTAGAATGTGTGTCGTAACTTTAAGCATAAACAATGTATTTTCCATAAAAATCGATAAATTTACCCTTCGATATTCCGATTATTATCACGATTTCAATAAGATTCTGCTTAAAAATTATAAACAAATTAATTAAAAACCGTCAAATTTAAATTGAGATATCTAAAAATAGACACCGATAGACACGGAGATATTTTCAGGAAATGTAGTTGAAAGTATGTACCTGCAGGTGCATTGTTCGGTTTTGCGCCAAAATGCGCCATTTTGAAAACATAGCAACTTGAAAATAGGCTCAAAATCACTTAAAAATGGTAATAACTCCTCAATAAAGGCTCAAAAAATTGTGCTGTCTTCGGCAAAGATGTGTAACTTTATATCATAAAAAACTCTTCAAAACATAGTAGGCCGCTAAAATGCTAACATTTTGAGTTATCACCAAAAAAGTGCTTTTTTGGACCAAGACACCAAAGCCCTACAACGTCATCCAACAAAGTTAGTTTTTGGTTGACACCCTGGAAGGTAGTCACCCTGTATGTCAATAACTTTAAAAGATAGCCCTTATCAAGTATAACAACTCTTCCATTTGGCCAGGACGTCAAATAAAGGAGTTATCAATTTATTCCACTTAATTTTGCCATTTTGAACACTGTGCAGTGCTGAAAATTTCAACTTATCTGCGCACCCATTTATGCAAATAAATGTTTTCAAATATTACATAAAAATCGGAAGATAAGTTGATCGTAACATCATTTTGTATGACAAGTGTCGTAATTGCATGGAGTTTAAACGAGTTTTGTTTGGTACCTCAGGATAACCTTTTAAGGATCTTTAAGGATGGGGGATTCAAAGCTATACAAAATGACATCTATAACTCAAATTATTTTAAAAAGCACGTGCGGCACGATTGGAACTGGTTGTTGGTAACCAAGTAAGTAAACTTGGCAACTCCATTGTGAAACTATTTACTTTTCCTGTCATTCTCGAGTGACGTAACGGCCCCCCAACTTTATGTATGGAGTGTGGTTTTCGACCCTCTCCTCTCAAAGGGCCCAAAGTCCTTTTTTTTCAGCACTCATTACTATACAATTGAACTTTTCAGCACTTGAATTGACATAAATCCTACTTATTATTTAACGCTAGAAAAATAAACAATCTTTACCCTCACCTACCTTAAACCTAGAACTTCCAGAGCAACAACAACCAACAAGGTGTTTATAGCCGGTCCCCCGGCCAGTATCTCACCCCGGAGGGGGTTAACAATTTTAATGGATATTGCACATTGCACACCCCCCTGCTGATAGAAGACCGACAGCCGCTGAACTCTGGGGCCGCTGCTGTTGCGGTAGTCGCAACAGAATCACTGTCAACGTGCCCCCGGACGGACATGGCTTCTAAACACCCGAGCGGCTTATCACAAAGTCTACTTAGGACTGTACGAGGACTGGGCGCGTTCGTCAGCTACTAAGCCTATGACGCTAAGTAATTTTTCAATTATCGTTTGCATTAGCACATTGTTCGGCACGGCGGTAATCGGTCACTTGTCCGCGTGTAACGGGGGATTACTGTCGTCATCTGGGGAGGGAGGTTTAACATCGGATCGGAACGGAATTGGAAGGTTGAATCGCGTTTCATCAGATGCAGTAGTGCAGGTGTGGCATGACCCTCAGTGACTTATTCGAGCCTTCTAAGAGGCATGTAGCGTTGAAATTCCCGACAAATTCTTGAAATTATTGAAATATAATCTGTAAATGGCTCTGTTTGCTTGGATTATTCGATAGCATGTCCAGGCTTCAATAGGTTGATCACAACCTTCTACTTCCTTGGTGAAACAAGAAAATGTCCACCCACAGAAAAAAAAAATGAATTTTGGAAGATTGAAAATTTGATGGATTTCCAAATTTACTGCTCTGAAATCTCTCCTTTGTCCTGATCTCGAATCCAAAGACCGTTTTTTATATCTCGTGACGGAGGGGCGGTACGACCCCTTCAATTTTTGAACATGCGAAAAAAGAGGTGTTTTTCAATCATTTGCAGCATGAAACGGTAATGAGATAGAAATTTGGTGTCAAAGGGACTTTTATGTAAAATTGGACAACCGATTTTATGGCGTACTTAGAATTCCGAAAAACCGTATTTTTTTACTGAAAAAAACACTTAAATAGTTTTAAAAAACTCTTAAATTTTTCGTTACTTGACTATAAAAAAATGGAATATGTCATTTTAAGAGTATTTTTGTTATCAGAAGGTCAAACCTAATTATTTAAAAGAAATAATCCCGAGCAAACGGAAAGAACGTGGGAGTAACATTTTTGTATATTTGAAAATACTATGCCAATAACATTTTATGTTATTTATAACAAGATTTGTTATTCGCCGTTAAGATTTATTTTGTTATTGGATTGTTATTGTAGTAACAGACAAATAACATTTTGGATTGTGTCACGTTCCCCAGAAAACCATTCCCCCGAATACCATTCCCCAGAAATCAATTCCCCAGAATGTACCGTTCCCCAGAAATATTTATCGTGGTGATTATAAATAATTATTTACAAAATTAAAAAAAAAACTTCAAAATTTCCAAAATTTCCAAAATTTTCAAAATTTCCAAATTTCCAAAATTTCCAAAATTTCCAAAATTTCCAAAATTTCCAAAATTTCCAAAATTTCCAAAATTTCCAAAATTTCCAAAATTTCCAAAATTTCCAAAATTTCCCAAATTTCCAAAATTTCCAAAATTTCCAAAATTTCCAAAATTTGGCAAAATTTCCCAAAATTTCCAAAATTTCCAAAATTTCCAAAATTTCCAAAATTTCCAAAATTTCCAAAATTTCCAAAATTTCCAAAATTTCTAAAATTTCCAAAGTTTCCAAAATTTCCAAAATTTCCAGAATTTTTAAAGTTTTAGAAACTTTGGAAAAACAAAATTTCAAAAAATTCAAAAAAAAATCAAAATTTCCATAATTTCAAATTTTCAAAAAACTAAAGAAAAAATAAAAATCTTTGATTTTTTTTTAAATTTTAAAATTTCTTTTCTCTTTAATTTTGATTTTTGAATTCCAAACTTTTTGTTTTTTTTGATAATTTCGTAAATGTTTTTAATTTGACTTTTGGACTAACCATTGACAAATTATGATCATAATATTTAGATCGAAAAATCTCGAACATGATGCGAGAAATAAAGATTGAAATATTACGCTAGAGTGCAATAATCACCACGTTAACTTGTGTCAGCAGTTATTACAAGGCTAGAAAGTTTTCCCTTCTTTAAAATAAGGAAAACTTTACTGACTGATACAAGTTGAATTTTACCTTTAAAAGGGAGGAGGAGAGTTTTCCCTTCTTTAAGGAAGGGAAAAATTTATAGCCTTGTTATTATAACTGCTGACACGGGTTTAATTTTCCCTTCTTTAAGTAAGGGAAAAAAATTGACCACTTACACAACTTTTTAAATTTGTTATCACTAGTCAAGAGAGTTTTTCCTTATGAAAACAAGAAAGAATACAAGAAAAAAACTTTAAAGCGAAAATTAAACTTCTGTTAGCAGATATCACAAGTCAAGACCGTTTTCCCTTCTTTAAAGAAGGTGAAATTCAACTTGTTTCAGGAGACCTTAAAAGAAGGAAAAATTAGTCAGTTATTGTAAGTCAAGAGAGTTTTCTTCTTCCAAAAATGATAAATTAAATTTTGTCACCTTAAATCAAATTTAGAAAATTTAAATCATCATCCAAAATGAGCAATATGCCAAAGGTCCAATATGTCAAATGGAATTATACCAATGACACCCATAGTCATATTTTAATTTTAACAAACATTTTTCTTCTTTGCAAAATAAAAATAGCATTCACGGAAAACAAGAAATAAAAAGAAACTGCAATTTATTCGGCATTTGTATAACAAATTTAACATGACTGAAAAAGAAGGGAAAATTTCTTAGAATAATAGAACGAGTCATAAGCCGAATTAACATTTTCTGTTATTTTCTCAAGAATTGTTGTCAAAAAAAGTAAAATTTCTTGGCATGGATAAAATAACCTTGTCTAATTTTTATATTTTCTAAGAAATTTCAAACAAACTAATATTTGAAACTACTTTGATTTTTCGAGAAAGAAACTTTTCTGGGGAATGGTTCTCTGGGAAATGATACATTCTGGGGAATAGTTTTCTTGGAAATGGTACATTCGGGGGAATGTATTTCTAGGGAACGGTTTTCTGGGGAATGGTTTTCGGGGGAATGGTTTTCTGGGGAACGTGACACAATCACATTTTGAGTTATTATTCGAACAAATTCTTGTTATTATTTTTTGTTATTTTAACAACTAATTCGATCATCCCAATAACATTTGGATGTATTATTCCAAAACAACAAATGTTATTCCCAAGTTGTTTTTGCTTTCAATCAATATCAGACCAATAGCACATTTTGTTATGATAACATAAACTGTTATTTAACTCTTATACTAAAATACAAGAATATTCCATAACACTTTCTGTTATTTTAACAGTATTTGTTATTGAAATGGCATGAATTTAGGTATTACCGTCTGCTCGGGTTCCGTGTTTGCAACTCATCTGATCGAATTGGATCAAGACTTTTACGAGTCAGAATGGTGAGTTCAGCACATATTATTCAAAAGTGGGACATTTTCAAGAGGAAGCTCATGTTTGACAATACTTCACAAACTACAAACTTGCTGTAGATTTTTAAATTATGGGAGCAAAGTTTATGCGAACATGGTCATTATTTTTAAATGTTTATTTTGTTAAAGAATATACAGTCGACTCTCTGGTTGTCAATATGCAAGGGACCGTCGAGGAAGAGAATCATCAGTTTACAGAACGATGCAAAATGAAGACTCGATTGAAAATACAGTCGACTCTCTGGTTGTCGATCTTCTCGATATCAATAATTCTCCATCTAGCGATGAATTCTTCAGTCCCTTCAATTTTCATACTTCAATTATCTTCATTCCTCGATATTTTCCCTTGCTTGAAGGATCTCTTCCTCGATGGCCCCTTGGATTCTGTTTGCTTTAAAAATCTCTTCCGGTTGTCAATAATTTCACTTTCTCATGGCTTGCATAGACATTTTTCTTGGCGAAACGAAGCTTTGAAGAGTGTTTGACATTAGTTTGTTTTTGTTTGATAGACGTTGCCATGATTCTCTCCCATAGCTGGGTATCAAGAAAAAAAATTTTTTCAATCGAGTCTTCATTTTGCATCGTTCTGTAAACTGATGATTCTCTTACTCGATGGTCCCTTGGATATTGACAACCAGAGAGTCGACTGTATGTTTTTCTTGGTACCCAGCTATGGGAGAGAATCATGGCAACGTCCAGCAAACAAAAACAAACTAATGTCAAACACCCTTCAAAGCTTCGTTTCGCAAAGAAAAATGTCTATGTAAGCCATGAGATAGTGACAATATTGACAACCGGAAGAGATTTTTAAAGAAAACAGAATCTAAGGGACCGTCGAGGAAGAGATTCTTCAAGCAAGAGAAAATATCGAGGAATAAAGCCAATAGAAGTATGCAGTTCATCGATAGATGGAGCAATATTGATATCCAGAAGATCGACAGCCAGAGAGTCGACTGTATTTACAACAATAAAAATGCTATGAAAAAAATGGAAATTTGCTCACGGTCCAGATTTTAGTAAATGTTTATATTTTATATAGTTTTAAAGTCAAATTCTACCTAATATTGTCCTTATGATTTGAAAATTTTGCAATGTTTGTTTCAAACCTATAAATTACTCACTTTTGCACAACACAAACCGAGTGAATGATCATTACAAAAATTTGCATAGATATTACAAAACTGACACTTTTCAGACATTGCTGCTCCTGCTGCTGCTGCTGTCATTGGAAAATTGCTCTGTCATTGTGAACACGGCTGCGATGATGATCACGCCTTGTGTGGTTCTCTGGTCCGAGAAAACCGTTAAAATATATCATTTTAAAAGTGCCATAAATTTCGTCTGTTGCACACACAATTAGGCAAAGCACGTGTAATGGCTACCAATGGCGTTGGTCACTCGTGCCCTGGACCGGCGCAGTTAAAACGCATTAGTCGATGACGCTGCATCTTGTCGCAGGAGATTTCAACGATTATTTTCAAACCTGCTCTCCGAGCCGGGCTCAAGCTCGCGCAAATGCGACAGATTTACCACATTCAGATTAAATTGAGCCGCTATTAAACGTAACAAAATCCGCAAATGGATTTCAACGCCGATATGTTGTGGCTCCGAGGGGCCCCTAATGGGTCGAGGCCATATTTTCCGCGCTTTATGGCTAGCATAATTTTCCCTCCCCGTTGACATTATTTGACACGGGCTGTAAATTGTAACGTGATGAAAATTGAAACTCTTATTAATAAATTGGCGAGCTGGAAAAGGGGGTTTTGCGGCAAACTTCTAATGGATGAAGGGAAGGAATTGTGAGTGGTGCAAGGTGACCCAATAAATTTTGGATTAAGGCTTATGATTGTTTTTTCCTTAGGGTGATATTATTTTTCGATTCAAACATCTATAGCATCTTTAATATAGATTCTATATCTATAGTTATAATGATTACAGTATATTCACAATATACATGAAAACAGAGCATCACTATCAGGCTATCTTGTCGCACGTGCATTTTGGGCCAAATTGATTTAAGAACGCCATTTTGTCCATCTCACAATGACCTTTTGACCTTCACAGATCCCCAAAATTCAATTTCAATTCTGAGATATTCAATAAAAAACGAAAAAATGCAAACATTTTTGACACTTTTCATATGAAAGAAGTTTCTATCTTGACGTGCTATCTTGACACACCTTGAAAATTATTGTAAGTGCAAGTGGAGTCGTCAAAACTCGAACAGCTGGAGTCGGAGTCGGAGCCGGTGTCGGCTAAATTTTAAGAGCTGGAGTCGGAGTTGGAGTCGGAGCCGAAGATTTCTGATAACCCGGAGTCGGAGTCGGAGCCGGAGTTATCTTAAATTCAACAAAAAATATGTTTTTTTATTGTTCAGTATTTCCTATAGAACAGCTTAATTTAAAAAATATCTTATATTTTTAATTGATTTATCAGATGCCATTATGTTTTTGAAGCTTTTTATTGTGATTGAAAAGCTCTAATTGTGTTATTACACTATAATCACACCCAAAGGAAAAATATATCTCAAAATCTGCAACAGTGGATTTGCTGCAGAAAATGTCACATTTTATAACATTTTTTGCAGCAAGCCCGTAGATCATTTTTGCCCGCGTGTAAATATTTCAGCGATCTGCAGTTCTCACCAACACATATAATGCTGGCCCATCTCCGAGCAACACTCCAAAGAGAAGCATATGTTGGTGCTCTTCCACTCACTTTTCATCTAGCGTCCATGGCGCTGTGGTAGTGTGTCGGATCAATAATCAAGAAGTTCGTGGTTCAATCCTCGTTCTGATAAGGTTTTTTTTACAACCAAAAAGCCGTCGGTAATTGTCGGTAACGGGCAAAAATGTCATACCCCTATATCGCAAAAAATGCATGAGGACAGTTTTCATGCAGATTCTGATATATTTTCATGTCGCCATGCATCAAAATCATGCGACCGCCGTTTGGGTGTGAGTACAAGAAAATCAAAGTGTTGCATTTAAAATAATTGAAACTAACAAAAAATATCAAAAGAAGTTGCAACAAATTTTGAAATAATCATTGATTGTTGATGTTGATTTTAGGTAAACTATTTTGATATCGTTGCAAATTATCGTTGAACAAATCTCAAGAATTCAGTACAAAAATAAACTAATAAAAAAATGTATAGAACAAAATATAGGATTTTAATTAATTTTTCAAAAGTTATAAAAAAAATCAATATATTATTAACTGGTACGAATTTTCTCATACTGTATGTCCCACGCCAATATGACGGAAGGTGATAGTCATTGCAAATCAATGTACCTGAAAAAATGAAATATTTGTGACCTAGAAAATATTTTACTTGTGGATATTTGTTTTTTTTATTATATTTAAAGTTTTTTCATATATTTTGATGGAGGCTCAAGATCATTCATAAAGATTCGTTTTAGGTTTCACGAAGTATCGTGAACCTCCTTTTTAAAGTATATAAAATATTAAAATCAAAATAAATTAAAAATTTCCAGGGTAAAATATTTTCCATGTCACAGATATTTGAAAAGGACATCTTAAGCGTCATTTCCACGAAGAAATTGTTTAGATACATTGATATGCAATAATAATCTCCTTCAGCCATGGCGTGATGTCCATGTACGTCTTTAAAAAAAATGTTTCGTTAAAAATTGTCATTTAAAAAACAAGGTGCCTGTTACTGTGCTTCTTACAAATGTCAGCCTGAAAGTGAGCAAATTGAATTTTATTGTTCAATAGATCATTAAGGCCAGGTTTCTTTTAGTCATGCATTCAAAAATAACAATTTAATATTTAAATTTACTAACTTTGAAAAAAATATTTTCAAAATTGAGGTTACGCAAATTAATCCAAATTTACTTACAAAACTGTTCTTCTCAAAATGCCTCTAAAACTGAAGATATTTTTTGATTTCTGTTTCCATAACGTATAAAATTTGTAACCTACAAACTTTTTTTCCGTTTATTTACTTTTACTTAACTTATTTTTCTTGAGAAAAACATGACGCTTAGAGAGTATTTAAATAATCCTATTTATCAATGTTTAAAAAATATTTAACTAATAATAGTTAACTAACTTTTGAAACATTTAAAAATACGTAGAGTCGGAGTCGGAGCCAACCATTTGTTGAAAGCTGGAGTCGGAGTCGGCTAGAGTTGATAGGCCGGAGTCGGAGTCGGAGTCGGAGCCAACCATTTCCCTGTTTGAAAAATGTCGCACGTCGTACGAGCTGTCGCGCGGTTTTGATTTTACCGTTTCGATATCGATTGGTCGAAAGGACGACAAACGTACGACAAACACTCGACATGCCCGACATCGTTTTTTCCGTTTTTTCCATCGATTTCCCTTCAATTCGACGTCACGATTTTCGTCGACGCAAACAGTTTGACAGTTCTCTTCAGTTGGTCTTGTTTGGACTTGATTGCAACCGAATCGAACCAGTTATTGTTGATGTTGGGATTCGGAAGGATTTTGACCGGTTGATAGGTAAGTTGTGCTTCTTTTTCTGTCGGAAAGTTCCGGCCGGAGTGGGGGAGGGGCCAAATTATAGTTTCTTATGTTCCAGATATTCAGAATTCGGTCTTCGTGGCGGTGGAGGAGGAGGACGAGACGCATGAATCCGGCAGGCCAGGTCTTCGTGGCGGAAGACGGGACCGGAAGGAACCGAGGATATGGTTCATTCCAAAGGAGGAGGAGGATGAAACACCGAGTGTCAAAAGTTCTACCCAAGGTAAGAGAAAAAGGGGTATAGAAAAAAATCATTTCGTGGCGGTGTTTCTGATCCACCGGAAGTTTTAATCAATAGAAATGTTGCTTCAAGTCATTGAAATGATGGAAGAGGCGCATTTCAAAGTATCGGGAGTGAGCTTGGAAGACGGAAAGTATGAGGGCTAATATTGGGTGTTATTATTACTGGACTTCAGAATTGTATAATAAAAAACTCTAACATATGTGCTCCGCCAGGAATATCTTGATGATGAGCTTCAACATTTGAAAACTACCAACATCCTGAATAATATTGTACAGATTTTTTTATATTTTTTTATATTTTTTTACTTAAGAAATAAAAATAATTTAAATAAAAAAGGTTGAAAACAAAGCAGATTACAAAAAAATAAGTATTTCATTAAAAGGTTTGCAGAAATCTAAAATTCTAAAATTCTAAAATTCTAAAATTCTAAAATTCTAAAATTCTAAAATTCTAAAATTCTTAAATTCTCAAATTCTAAAATTCTAAAATTCTAAAATTCTAAAATTCTAAAATTCTAAAATTCTAAAATTCTAAAATTCTAAAATTCTAAAATTCTAAAATTCTAAAATTCTAAAATTCTAAAATTCTAAAATTCTAAAATTCTAAAATTCTAAAATTCTAAAATTCTAAAATTCTAAAATTCTAAAATTCTAAAATTCTAAAATTTAAAATTCTAAAATTCTAAAATTCTAAAATTTAAAATTCTAAAATTCTAAAATTCTAAAATTCTAAAATTCTAAAATTCTAAAATTCTAAAATTCTAAAATTCTAAAATTTAAAATTCTAAAATTCTAAAATTCTAAAATTCTAAAATTCTAAAATTCTAAAATTCTAAAATTCTAAAATTCTAAAATTCTAAAATTCTAAAATTCTAAAATTCTAAAATTCTAAAATTCAAAAATTCAAAAATTCTAAAATTCTAAAATTCTGAAATTCTAAAATTCTAAAATTCCAAAATTCTAAAATTCCAAAACTCCAAAATTTCAAAATACTAAAATTTACAAATTCTCAAGTTCTAAAATTTTTTTTTTATTTCAGAATCTTTTAGAATTTTAGGAGTTTTTTTTTTGAATTTTTTGAATTTTAGGATTTTAAAATTTTAGAATTAAAGATTTATAGAATTTAAGAATTCTATTTCATAATTTTAAAGTTCTTAAACTCTAAATTCTGAAAATTTTAATTTTTATGATTTTGAAATGCTAAGGTTCTACAATTTTTAATCTCTTATATTTTTATATTGTATTACACTCAGCCCCCGGTGGTTGGTCACTTTTTCTTTTGTAAAATGGGTGTCAAACTAAAAAGTGACCCCTTTCGTTTGACAACAGTTGGTGTCAAGCCATCGGGTTTTGAGTGTATTCTTGTAATTCTTGCTATTTGTAAATTTCAAAAATATCAAAGAATACATTTCATTTTTAAATTTTTCAGATATTTTAAATTTTTACGATTAATTTAAACATTCGAACATTTTAAAATTGTTTAAAATTGTTCTTAGCTTCCTCAAAGCATGGACTTTGGGGTCTTCAGAAACACAGGCACTTTAAATTAAAAAAAAAATCAAAAATATTTAAACAGGTCCAGATGGGTTTTCTCCACAAAACTTTGGAGAAAAACCATGCGTTGATGTTGATTTTTAATTTAGAAATTTAAAATGCTAGAATTTTTGGTTGTCTTAAACTTTCTTTTATCTTTATTTTCTTAACAATTTATATGTTTTAATTAACTATTCTTTTAACTTATTTATTTTTTTTCAAAAATTTTACATTGAGAGTTAAATTTTTGAATATTCCTTAATTATTTATGAATGAATTTTCACAGATTTTTTGAATATGATATCTGTCCTGAGATTACCTTTGTTTCAACAACAAAACTCTAGATATGATTTGGATATGAATTCAGCCGAATGACGTTATCTTTTTTCAGGTAACCAAAAATATTCCAATCTGATCCTGCTAACAACCCAGAGTCTTCGTGTTGTCCCACGCAGTTTGTTGAACGGAAGCTGTAACGACCGCAAAAACACCTGCTCCGGAAGTGCGTAAACCGACGTTGTCCCGTACTCCGGTGGCCATCAATCCATGGGACATAAACTGTGGCGCCGCACCCCGCCGTATCTGCGACTAGTCGAGGAGCAATAGTCCATCTTGATCAAGATGCTGCCTCGCACGCTGGCGTCGGCTCGAAAAGATGGCTGGCAAATTCCGGACCCGGAAGACAACGCCAAAAACTTCCGGCCAAGATGAAAGACCAACCGGAAGACAACGCCAAAAACTACGTGGAGGTCGCGACACACAATGAATGTATTTTAAATCGAGTGAAAAGTACAATTTACAGTAAAAATACATCTAAAAATAAATTAAAATAAAACAAACATCAATTTTTACTGCAGCATAACCTAAAACCCGAAATGACATCACACGACAAAGGCACGACATCCTAAATAACAAAACCGTGCGACGTCGGTCGAATGTCGTACGACAATGTCGTACAATTTCGATCATCGATCGCACGACAAATACGACATTTTGGTGCAAAAACGTATGACATTCGTGCGAAAGTCGCACGACAACGGTTGCACGGACGACAAACGACGGACGTCTGACGGACTTTTCAGTCAGGGTTGTTGAAAGCCGGAGCCGCAGTCGGAGTCGGAGTCGGCTAATCTGAGAAAGCCGGAGTCGAAGTCGTTTGAAATATTACCCGACTCCGCAGCCCTGCGTACAAGCCCGTCCCGGCAACCAAATTCAACCACAACTGCTGCACTACTGCATTCTGCTAAAATGCTCAACCAAACCACAAAATTCAATCAAACTCCGGGACAATGCACAGAATGGTCAATCAAACAAAACGAGTTTGTTATTGTTTACATTGCGTGTGTTCTAAAATTCTAAAATTCTAAAATTCTAAAATTCTAAAATTCTTAAATTCTCAAATTCTAAAATTCTAAAATTCTAAAATTCTAAAATTCTAAAATTCTAAAATTCTAAAATTCTAAAATTCTAAAATTCTAAAATTCTAAAATTCTAAAATTCTAAAATTCTAAAATTCTAAAATTCTAAAATTCTAAAATTCTAAAATTCTAAAATTCTAAAATTCTAAAATTCTAAAATTCTAAAATTCTAAAATTCTAAAATTCTAAAATTCTAAAATTCTAAAATTCTAAAATTCTAAAATTCTAAAATTCTAAAATTCTAAAATTCTAAAATTCTAAAATTCTAAAATTCTAAAATTCTAAAATTCTAAAATTCTAAAATTCTAAAATTCTAAAATTCTAAAATTCTAAAATTCTAAAATTCTAAAATTCTAAAATTCTAAAATTCTAAAATTCTAAAATTCTAAAATTCTAAAATTCTAAAATTCTAAAATTCTAAAATTCAAAAATTCAAAAATTCTAAAATTCTAAAATTCTAAAATTCTAAAATTCTAAAATTCCAAAATTCTAAAATTCCAAAACTCCAAAATTTCAAAATACTAAAATTTACAAATTCTCAAGTTCTAAAATTTTTTTTTTATTTCAGAATCTTTTAGAATTTTAGGAGTTTTTTTTTTGAATTTTTTGAATTTTAGGATTTTAAAATTTTAGAATTAAAGATTTATAGAATTTAAGAATTCTATTTCATAATTTTAAAGTTCTTAAACTCTAAATTCTGAAAATTTTAATTTTTATGATTTTGAAATGCTAAGGTTCTACAATTTTTAATCTCTTATATTTTTATATTGTATTACACTCAGCCCCCGGTGGTTGGTCACTTTTTCTTTTGTAAAATGGGTGTCAAACTAAAAAGTGACCCCTTTCGTTTGACAACAGTTGGTGTCAAGCCATCGGGTTTTGAGTGTATTCTTGTAATTCTTGATATTTGTAAATTTCAAAAATATCAAAGAATACATTTCATTTTTAAATTTTTCAGATATTTTAAATTTTTACGATTAATTTAAACATTCGAACATTTTAAAATTGTTTAAAATTGTTCTTAGCTTCCTCAAAGCATGGACTTTGGGGTCTTCAGAAACACAGGCACTTTAAATTAAAAAAAAAAAAATCAAAAATATTTAAACAGGTCCAGATGGGTTTTCTCCACAAAACTTTGGAGAAAAACCATGCGTTGATGTTGATTTTTAATTTAGAAATTTAAAATGCTAGAATTTTTGGTTGTCTTAAACTTTCTTTTATCTTTATTTTCTTAACAATTTATATGTTTTAATTAACTATTCTTTTAATTTATTTATTTTTTTTCAAAAATTTTACATTGAGAGTTAAATTTTTGAATATTCCTTAATTATTTATGAATGAATTTTCACAGATTTTTTGAATATGATATCTGTCCTGAGATTACCTTTGTTTCAACAACAAAACTCTAGATATGATTTGGATATGAATTCAGCCGAATGACGTTATCTTTTTTTCAGGTAACCAAAAATATTCCAATCTGATCCTGCTAACAACCCAGAGTCTTCGTGTTGTCCCACGCAGTTTGTTGAACGGAAGCTGTAACGACCGCAAAAACACCTGCTCCGGAAGTGCGTAAACCGACGTTGTCCCGTACTCCGGTGGCCATCAATCCATGGGACATAAACTGTGGCGCCGCACCCCGCCGTATCTGCGACTAGTCGAGGAGCAATAGTCCATCTTGATCAAGATGCTGCCTCGCACGCTGGCGTCGGCTCGAAAAGATGGCTGGCAAATTCCGGACCCGGAAGACAACGCCAAAAACTTCCGGCCAAGATGAAAGACCAACCGGAAGACAACGCCAAAAACTACGTGGAGGTCGCGACACACAATGAATGTATTTTAAATCGAGTGAAAAAGTACAATTTACAGTAAAAATACATCTAAAAATAAATTAAAATAAAACAAACATCAATTTTTTACTGCAGCATAACCTAAAAACCCGAAATGACATCACACGACAAAGGCACGACATCCTAAATAACAAAACCGTGCGACGTCGGTCGAATGTCGTACGACAATGTCGTACAATTTCGATCATCGATCGCACGACAAATACGACATTTTGGTGCAAAAACGTATGACATTCGTGCGAAAGTCGCACGACAACGGTTGCACGGACGACAAACGACGGACGTCTGACGGACTTTTCAGTCAGGGTTGTTGAAAGCCGGAGCCGCAGTCGGAGTCGGAGTCGGCTAATCTGAGAAAGCCGGAGTCGAAGTCGTTTGAAATATTACCCGACTCCGCAGCCCTGCGTACAAGCCCGTCCCGGCAACCAAATTCAACCACAACTGCTGCACTACTGCATTCTGCTAAAATGCTCAACCAAACCACAAAATTCAATCAAACTCCGGGACAATGCACAGAATGGTCAATCAAACAAAACGAGTTTGTTATTGTTTACATTGCGTGCTATATTTGTTTGTTTCAAGGTCAAACATTAAAACGCGTTTGCTCGGAACGTCAAAAAGTGACGAGCGACAAGTTAGAACGCCAGCGTCGACTTTGGTACTTTTTTGAAGCCGGATCACACTTATCTGTATGAAAACTATATCCGGTCCGGATCCGTCATCCAAACAATCGTTGGATTTGTCTAAAAGTTTGGCAACCCTTTTCGAGTTATGATCTTGATGACTTAAGCATTTTACTCTTTTTTCTGGCATTCTTGAACACACCCAACAGATCACCCTACTATTCCACAAACCCCTTCTATTAATCATAATTAATTCAATCCCGAAGAGTGTCACGATCCAACGACTTTATATCACGATTACTGTTTGCGGCGGCGGGCCCCAATTGCCATAAATTCCCAGAGTTCCACAGCAGAGTGGCTGCTCCTCACAGAGAGTGCAGTAGATGTCACCTAACGCGGGCACGGTTCTTCTCCCTCCGCCATATAGAAGTGGTTCCTACCACACACGGTGAAACACGCTGTGGGATCGCTTGATACCGTTTGTGAAAATTGCGGAAAACATTTCCCAGGCGGGAAATGATTTACGGCTGAGTAATATGTTTAGTTCACCGTTCTACAATGTAGATTGTGGCAGTAAATTGTGCTTAGCGGTGAAAGATTTGCCATGAAATTGAGATATGTCTTAATGATTTCTTCCAGGGGGTGCAAGGTCGGAATGTTGGAGCAATCAATTTGAGAAGTGAATATTACTTAAACATGTACTATTTTATTTGTTGATACAACATTTCGGATATCTGCCGTCCCAACACCGGTGGACGTTGCCGGAAGCTCCGCTGATTACGCCGTTAAGATAGAGTCAAAACGGCTTTTGCATTCAATCAACGGGGAGGCCCGCGGTTAAACACGATGGCCACGACCAGCAGTTGCTCATTGATAATTCGTCTACTATCTGCTTAAATAGTCACGAGAGCGTAATTAAGGTCCCGCATAATCATAAAATTATATTCATCTGCACCAAGTGGGCTGCTGAGCTGATGCTTCAGGAAGAAGACGACACGACCATCGCCAACATCTCTTGGACCTGCTGCTGCTGGTCACTTACGGACCTGCAGACGCGAGGAGTTACCCTCCTCGGGGGCGCTACAGGAATCCGCCGGGAGTTCGCCGGGGTTTCGAAGATGGCGCTTAGCCACGTGATGAATAAACTAAGCGGCTGAAGATCACCCAGGGCTAGATAAGCCCATTACAAATCGCCACAGAGACAACGGCGGCGTGGCGGTGAAGATCATGATGAAGACAGCTTGGGCTCGGACATGTGCACATGGGAACAAAATGATGATGTTATCTGGGAGACGACGCGAGGGAATTCCGTACTGCAGTAAAAAGAGTCCCCGGCTGGTGTTTTCTGTTTGACAGATACTTGTCATAACATTTGCCGCTGTTAACGACGCTTTGTTGGAATATAAATCGGAAATAAGAAAAATATTTAACCTTTTTTCATCTCTCCAAACGTGAGCTTTCAAAAGGATTGTTGTGTTGTTACATTCAGTACAACAACATTGTCACACTCGCCGTGCCCCTAAGCACACGCCCCAATCCTTTCACCAACCTGCACTCTGCAAAAAACCCAATTAGCAGACACATCAGTTCCGCGGACATCCCCCAAGTCCTTGCGGACCCGTCGCCGCCTATCTCCGAGGTCGTCACATGATTCACCCATCACCCATCCGATAAAAAGGCGAAATAAAATGCGCTGATCCAAACGGACATGTTGACGTGTGAATAACACCCGTCTCCCTTGTCTCGCCATCATTGACAGGTTGCACTGAACGTCCCCGAGTATTCTTCCTTTCCCGCAGAGATGTCCAAAGCCCGGGATGACGTTGAAAAATTGTTGACCATTTCATCGATAAAGGTGTTTGCGCAAGTAGCCGAGACACATTTTTCATGTCAAGTCGCCGCCAATCGCCGTGCCAATCCTGGCCCAGGTCGCCCGTCCGTCCAACGCAGGTAAAAGGCCTTTAATTATATTAACATTTAATCCCCCATCGCAAACGCATCGCCAGAGCTATGTAAAACCTGTAGTTCAGAGCCATCAGCAGTGCAGATTAATCGGTTGCCGATCCCGCGTTGATCCGGACGACAGCAAAAGAAGACGATTCTCCCCGTCCTCCGGCTCCCCTTGGCTCGGTCAAGTCTGAGGCGTAAATTTCTATTAGAAACGCCATTACTCATTACTTGTCAGCGGGAACAAACTTCTGCGGAATCGGACGCGCGCGCTGCTCTCTCTGTCATTGATAAACATCGCCCATTCACGACGACAACAGTGAAGACCTGTGGTAAATGATGATGGCCGGGTCTTTGGGGCGCCACCACACCGTGACGACTGTGGGAGGAATCAGGCTGAAGTTTATAGGAATATCTTACAGAAGATTCTGCACACGAAGCTTCATCCCAATCCTTTGATGGTTCAGGAGAACTTTAGCTATGAATTACAGCTTCGGGACCATCCAAAAAAACCACGTGCACACTTTTTGGAATCTCAGACGCCCCCTTCCCCCTTCGTGGACAGTTTCCATACACAACAAATCTTTTTTGTATGGAGCGTGGACAATCTGCATACCGCTTTTTTACGACGTGTTGATGTTGTTTTACAACTATTTGAACCACACAAAAAACATATTTCCATATTTGATATGTGATCATTCTATTCGAAATTTTGTAGTAAAATGACACTTTTATAAGCCCTCTTATTAACAAAAGAGCAATTCCAGCTCAAATCAGGAAATTTTCTGGTACTTTTGTACCCGACCCTCTCCGATTTCAATGAAACTTTGTAGACATGTTATCCTAGGCCTATATAAGCCATTTTTGTGTACATGGAGCCAATTGCACTCGAAAATGACATTTGAGAAGGGCGTAATTTTTTTAGATATTTTCTGTATTCTGTAATTTAAAAATGACTGTATCTCGAAGCCGTTGTATCGTACCAAAAAGTGGTCAAAGACAAACTTGTAGGAAATTGGACGGGCTTTCCGAAAAAAGTACACTGAAAGAAAAATACACGCCATTTCTATGGAATTTTTCAATTTTTATGTTTAAATGTTAAATTTTAAGGTGATGTCACGATTTTCTTTTCGTTCAAAATTTTTGAGGAAATAGCCTATAATGTTACAAAAAGACTCACGAAAAATGCAGGATGTTTTGTCGCTCCTGAAAAAATACAAAAATCATTTACTAAACCTGTTTTTTTTTTAAAGTGGGCTAAACGTCAAAATTTTCGAAAACCGATAGTGGGAATCGATTTCCCAGACAATTTTACATAAAAGTCTTCATATTGACCATTGTCCTAAGTCCAACCAAGTCCAACGAAGTTACAGCGGTTTTAAAAATAAAAATGTCGAAAAATCAGCTTTTTTGGTATTTTCTATATGACAGACTTGATATTTCAGTCTCAAAAATATTTTTACCGGAAAGCTCGTCCAATATCCCATAAGTTTGTCTTTGACAGCTTTTCAATTGGATGCATGGGCTTACAGATATAAGCTTTATTACATTGCTCATAACTGAAAACAGAATATTTTTTTCAGTGTGGTAGAAATCTGGATAGTAAATCATTTTACGTAAATATTAAAACAAGTCAAAATGAAAAGCTGTCAAAGGCAAACTTATGGGAAATCGGACGAGCTTTTCGGTAAAAATATTTTTGAGACTGAAAAATCAAGTCTGTCATATAGAAAATGCCAAAAACCACCAAAAAAGCTGTTTTTTCGACATTTTTATTTTTAAACCGCTGTAACTTCGCAAGGATTGGACTTAGGACAATGGTCAATATGGAGACTTTTATGTAAAATTGTCTGGAGAATCGATTCCCGTATTCGGCGTTTTGACCACTTTTCAAAAAAACAGTTTTAGTAAATGATTTTTGTATTTTTTTAGGAGAGACATACCATCCTGCATTTTTCGTCAGTCTTTTTGTAACATTATAGGCTATTTCCTCAAAAATTTTGAACGAAAAAAAATCGTGACATCACCTTTCAATTTAAGTTTTAGACTTAAAAATCAAAAAATCTCATAGATGTGGCTTGTATTTTTGTTTCAGTGTATTTTTTTCAGAAAGCCCGTACAATTTCCTACAAGTTTGTCTTTGAACACTTTTTGATACAACGCAACGGCTACTAGATACAGTAATTTTTAAATTATGAAAAATCCAAAATATTTAAATATCCAACGCCCTTCTCAAATGTCATTTTCGAGTGCAATTAGCTCCATATACCGTAAACCGGGGTGACTTTGATAGGATTTCAATTTGTTTTTAGAATATTTTTCAACAGGTAAGGTTTTTCTCAAGATTATTATTTTTAAAACATGTACTGGGGTAGGCCACACAGAGTCCATGCACAATTTTGGAAAAAAAGTTTTTTCAATTGTGTTTAGAAAAATAGTTACGTTAAAAATTCTTAGTTTTAATTCCGGGGTGACTTTGATAGTCATAGTTTTTCTTGTTAAAATCGTATTTAAGATGTTCAAACTTTATTTGTACGTTAAATGTACCATCACTAAAGTAGCTGATATAGTTTGCAAGAAAAAAAAATCAATGTTTATGTTAAGTTAACTATGTTTATAAGCTTTTGAACTAAATACATATAAATTTTAGGTAAAATTGTTAAAAAGTCGGAATTTTGCCTGAAATTTGTTAAAACTAGTTTTGTTTATAAAATTATCGATTTATATTGCATTTTATACTGAATTCGAAGCACGAATCACAAGTTTTCACATTTTACATGAAATTTGTTCAACTAAAAATGCTTATAAATTTGAAGTTTTTTTTAAACTGTGTTTCAAAAACAGATAATATTAATTATTTACAAACTTATTAAACCTTCTCCTAGTGGAAAATTGTCCAAAGAATCCGAAAATGCATTTCGTTTTCCGATTAAAAATCATGATCATTGAGAAAATCATGACACTTTGAGAAGTTTAAAATAATGACTTCCATCAACATTTTCTTAACTATAGTTAACTAACTTTATAAACCTTTCAAAAATTTATGAAAAGTTCTTCTTGAGGTACTTTGAACACTTCTCTACCACGGTCAGTATGTTTCTGAACCATTCCTTACGTATTTTAATTGTACTCTTCATTTTGCGGAAAAATCGCAAACCTATCAAAGTCACCCCGGCTATCAAAGTCACCCCGTTTTACGGTACACAAAAATGGCTTATAAAGGCCTAGGATAACATGTCTACAAAATTTCATTGAAATCGGAGATTTCTAATTTTGATACATCCAATATAACAGTCACATTTTTGCTTATATGTTCGTTAATAAGCTGTCGCTTAATGCTTGCATACTCATAATTCTCAAAAATGTTTAGATATTAATTTGATGGGTATTTTAAAAACCTATCAAAGTCACCCCGGGCTATCAAAGTCACCCCAGTTTACGGTATATGGAAGCGATGTCCCGTCACGAAAAATTACAATTGTTTAGTTGGCAAATCGTGAAATCGGATATACATCATATTTTGGATTCTCTTCGTTCTCAAAAACAACCTTTAAAATGCTTATTAGAAACCAAAAATTGGTCAAAAAGAACCAGAGTTACGACTGACGCAACTTTGCCTCGTCCCGTCACGCCAATTTTTTGGTCAAGGCACGAATTCAAAAAAAAGTGCTAATTTCTCGTGTCTAGAAGCAAATCGTGTAACAGGCCAGTTTTTTATCGAACTAGACTAAATCGACCCTCCTGAATCCAAATTTGCCTGTTGATTTCCTGAGTCTCAAACGGAAGCGAGATATTCAAGATGGCGTCTTATATGGCGGCTGAATGAAAAAAAACACCATAAAAAGATTTTTAAGTTCAATAAACTAATTTGGGATCGCTGAACTCGGATACGACCTCTTGAATATTTCAAAGTATTCGGGAAATGTGAAATTCAAGATGGCGACCAAGATTGCCGAGCTCCCGTGGTGTAGTGGTACGGGTTTCGCTTTGTAAGCGGAAGGTCGATGGCTTGAAACCCATCTGGCGAGGCAAAAGGGGTAGGTGGCGGTCGAGAGGGGATATCGGCTGCTGCGGGAATTGACTTTGTCAAGTCCCAAGCCTCCCCAAAACCCATCCCATCCAATCTCTCGGACGATCTGTTGGCGACTGAGCCTGAGCGTTGAAGAACTCTGCAACAATACACAGAGAAGAGCTTCAAATGCTACTTTCGACTCGGTCACATGCTCTCAGGCAAAATTCGAGCTGAAGATTGGGCTATATGATCGGTAACGATCTCTAGATGGGTCAAAAATAAACGAGATTTCCCCTCAATCTCGCTCATCTCCACGTCCTCGGATCGGTCTCTCGTGCTCGTGTGGCATGGCATTTGGGGGATTGGTCTGGGGAATGAGAGGGGGCAACTGCTCGAATAATTTGTCAAATACTGTCTCGCTCAAACAATAGCGCTACGGAAGACGATCGTTCGGCAGGCTGTGTATAGCAGCAAAACAGAAAACCTGAGAACAGATCATACTACAATAGATACGCAAGTGTCGCAGTGGTCCGTGTCTGTTCACAGTAAAAAAAAAAAAAAAAAGATGGCGAACCTAGAATATTGGAATTTTTTATACAGAAATGTAACAGGAAGTCAACAGTTCAAATTTAATTATTTTGGGGATGTTGAACTCGATTATATTATTCTAAAGTACTCAGGGAACACAATTCATTTGTTTAGCTTCGCCATATTGGTCGCCATTTTGGATTGCACATTCCCCGCGTACTTTGGAGTATTCTATGGCTCATATTCGAGTTCAGCGACCCCAAATTAGTTAAATTTGACCCATTGATTGCCTGTCACACCCCTGAAAAAAAATCAAATTTTCTAACTTCGCCATATTGGCCGCCATCTTGGATTGCATATTACCTGAGTATTTTGGAATATTCTAGGGCTCATATTTGAGTTCAGCAACCCTTAGTTGAATTTGACCTGTTCATTGCCGGTTACATTTCTTTATAAAATATCGAATATTCTAGCACCGCCAAATTGGCCGCCATCTTGGATTGCACATTCCCTGAATAAATTGGAGTATTGTAGGAGTCATACACGAGCTCAGCGACTCTAAATTAGTTAGTCAGTAGAGATTTTCAAGACTGCTTCATTTCGTGACGGGAGAACGCGAGCAAAACCCTCTTTTGCAAAATATCTGCGTTGTCCCGTCACAAAATGAAGTACCTGTCAAATCAACAAAATTTGACGATATTGGGTGATCCAAGAAGCAAAATCTTCGTTTTTCATTTTAGAAACAACTGTAGAAATAGGTTTTTCAAAAACTTACTAGGAGAGCAGAGTTCTTCACTTTTGTGTATATAAAATCAAAATGATCAAAAATTGTACGACGTTGTCCCGTCACGCTACATTTGTATCTCACTTGACTCAAACTTTGTGTTTTTAAATGTTTGCTGGAGAGAATCTTATTGGAAATTTAATGTACTTTCCAAATTTGTATAAATATTGGTACCTATTCCCACAGATTTTAAAGTTATCAGCAAAAAACTGAAAACACATGCGTACAAACGTTGCCCCGTCACGAAAGAATCGGTCAACTACACGATCACCTACGTCCAGCAGACTCTCTATCTGACGTTTTGCGATTACCCTCGCAAGCAGAAGCGACTTGCATTTCGACTAATGAAGCGAACTTCAATTATCCGATCACTCCGTGCTGTCACCATCGAGAGTGTTTAAGTTCAGCAAGTAGTGCCGCAAGAAAAACCCGTTCCACGCGATAATGTCTTTCGCTTTTATTTTCGAAAAATGTGACCGCCGCTGCTACCCCATTTTTCGCTGACCAAGGCTGCCGATGATCAGACCAGAGCTGCGGCGAGCTGTCCAAGCTTGTGATAACAGACGTTACGGAGAGGATTAGCAGTGGTGGACAGAGCGGCAAACGGTTATCAGCCGGGCTTAGTTCGCCGGGTGACCTCAAGAGAGATCGGGGACCACTTTCTTCTGCGTTTGGCTCCGTCCAGCAGGAGATAGGAGCGAACTCAATGTGTGAAATGAGAGAAAAGCTCATGCTCGCTCGCGAGAGAGTTGTAACGGATCACTCATTTCCCCTTAAATTGAAGGTTGCAAGAGAGAAGAGAAGTGAGAGTTCTACGAGTAGGGAGACCGTAACGCTTTTATGTTGAAAGGGAAGTGGTAACGCACAATTGAAAATAAAAACAAAGTTTTCCTACATCATCAACTAAAAAATACGTTTAAAAAATTGGCAAAACAAATAATAATTGAAAAAAACACGAAAAAAAATCTTAAGTATTTTTTCAAAATAAAACTCAAAGGGGTTCAAGTGGTCACTTTACCAAAATGGAATGTTGAGAGAAACGCAAAACAATTTTGTACCATTTTAAGGCTAAGTGTTAGGATTTGCGAAAACAAAAGTGTTATACAGGGAAACTTCTTTTTACGAGGTGGCGTTACACTTTTTATTTCGTCAATTTCTCTAAGACCATACAATATTTTTGTAAGTTTCAAAAAGCGTTTTGTAGATCTTGTTCAGAACACAGAAAATTCTGATGTTCGTTTTCAGTTAATATTTACTGAAAACTGCACTACTGAAATTTTCAGTTAGTTTTTCGCTGAACTTCAGTTAAAATTTGCATGGAGCTGTCAAAGTTTGCTGAAATTTCAGCATGTTTTCATTTGCTGAAAATTTCAGTAGTTCAAATTTCAGTAAATTTAACTGAATTCAGTAATGAGAAGTTTGTGTGAATAATTTGCATTTAAAAGATTGCAAAAATGTTGCAAAAATATCGTTCCAGAGAAATTGACAAATTAGAAAAACGTAACGCAACGTTTAAAAAGAGGTTTCTCTGTATCTTGTTTTCAAATATAAAGTTCTTGGGGTATTTAACGATAATGGCCAGTGAGATCCCAAGTTACAATATAATATAAAATGTTTAATGATCTCGAATGGTTGAAAATAAAAAAAACTGCAAAATTCACTTTCAATCGATTTTGGTTGACTCCTTTTTTATCTTTGCAATTCCGTTGTGGAATGACTTACTTTTCTTGTCATTCTTGAAGATAAGCCAAATTTCTTCCCCAAAAATAAATGAATCGAAAAGTACTTATACTTTCCTATACAAGGGCCAAAAACTCATTTTGATTTCAAAGGGGAATAAAACACATGGACAGTTGAGTTAGAATGCCATTGATAGCTTATTTTTTCGGAATTGCAGAAAATGCCGCATGCAACTTATTGCAAAACTTGAATTCTTCAGCACTCGTCATATTTATCCGACTCGGTGAAACTCGTTGGATAAGTGTACGGCTTATGCCGAAAATGCTTCCTTTGTTCTAACTTGTTGCACACACAAATATTTTAGATTTCCAAAAAGAGATTTACGAAACTTACTTATTTTTTTCAAGCACTCGTCGTATTCAGTCCCCCAATTGGTCTGAAAAATCACATTTTTTTGGAGAAAATTTCCTCGTGCTATAACACTTCTTCGTGCTCAGGTGGGCATTTAAGATTGCACGAAAAACTTTACTTCCTTTTTATGTTTTTCTTTATTTTTGTTTAGTATTCTTATATGTACCCGGGACCGTGGTGTAGGGGTAAGCGTGATTGCCTCTCACCCAGTCGGCCTGGGTTCGATCCCAGAAGGTCCCGGTGGCAAATTTTGAGACGAGATTTGTCTGATCACGCCTTCCGTCGGATAGGGAAGTAAATGTTGGCCCCGGACTAACCTAAAAAAAAAGGTTAGGTCGTTAGCTCAGTCCAGGTGTAGGAGTCGTCTCCCTGGGTCCTGCCCTGGTGGAGTCGCTGGTAGGCAGTTGGACTCACAATCCAAAGGTCGTCAGTTCGAATCCCGGGGTGGATGGAAGCTAAGGTGTAAAAAGAGGTTTGCAATTGCCTCAACAATCAAGCCTTCGGACACCTAGTTTCGAGTAGGAATCTCGCAATCGAGAACGCCAAGGCAATGCTGTAGAGCGAATAATTTGATTTTTTTTTTCTTATATGTACTCCACGAAAACAGCATGATTTAACTTCGGTCTTTTGAAAGAACCGGCCCAAGATAGCATAATTTTTGTTGTAAATAAAACTTATTGTATTTCCAAAAAATGTAGAAGGTATTAAATTTGTTTTTGAGAATTAAAAATGCAATTTCAAATATTTCAATGCCTATTAAAAATCCCAAAATAAATTTATTTTTAAACAACATGAAAATATTTTTCACTTGACAACTGATTATAAATTAAAGTATTACCGGAAAACAAATTTGAGCATTTCAAATTGCATAATATTATCTAAAATCTTCTGAATAGTTTAGAGATTTTGGATAAAAAATCCTTCTGTCCAAATCAACTTTAGCGTTTATAGACTTTATCGATTAAATCAGAATGTAGAAAAGAGTTCACAGAATGTTTTTTCCATATAAAATATCAGCATTAGTACAATTCTTGCAGAAATAGGCGCAATTTTAAAATTAATAGCAATTTTTCCAGCATCCTAGATATAAGTTTGGATGCCATTCAAATACTCGAATGTCGATGTCGAGTAGAAATCTTGACATAGAGACCGCCAAGACCTATGGTTTTCAAGGACATCTTTTCGTTTTCAGTTTAAATTTTTTTATCAAATAATTTGTAAAAGTCCAGTGTGCAATAAATTTTAAAATCACACGATTTCAGCTGTCTTGGACGCAAACAAAAGGGTATAAGATTTTCAAGGAAAAATATTTAAAAGTTTCAAATATCCAGCCTAACATTTGAAAAGGTCAAATGAAAACTTAAAATGCTGTTTTAAAGGACCAAAGAGCCTATATCTGAAAATATTTTTGTCGGATTCCTCGGAAAATGTTACATAACGAATCAAAAAAGGGTGAAATTATGTTTTTTTCAATTCCGTCGTGAAACTACTTACTTTTCCTGTCATTCTTGAACGATGAAATAGCCTACTTTTCTGTACCAAAAATAACAGAATCGAATAGCAACACTTTTCAAAATAAATGCTGAAAAGTTCTACTTTTCAGCACTCAAATGGGTGCTGAAAAGTTGAACTTTTCAGCACTTGTTTCGAAAAGTAACACTTTTCAAAAATTTTTTGATTTAAACGATTTATTGACAAAATACATGAAAATTTGAATAAAATTTCACTCAGTGTTTGTTTTTTGGAATTGCAAAAAATGTTGTATGGAACTCGTTGCAAAACTTGATTTTTTCAGCACTCTTCGTATTTATCCAACTCGGTGAACCTCGTTGGATGAATGTACGAAAAAAAAAAACGAAACTATTGGCACTACGCCCCCCGGGGCATGGCCTTCCTCTAACGTGGGATTTCTGCTCCAGCGCCTCTGACGAGACAGGAGAAACCGGGACCGACGTTTTACTTCACCATCCGATAGAAGCTCAGTGGATAAGGCGGGAATCGAACCCGCGTCTCATAGCATCATCGAGATCGGCAGCCGAAGCCGCTACCCCTGCGCCACGAGACCCACAATGTACGACTCATGCTCTTTTTGCAACTTGTTGAAAATCCTCTTTTTGCAACTTGTTGCATAAACTACTATTTCATTATTCTGATGTACGATTTTTTGAAAATGTAAACTGCGGTTTTCGACGCGCCGCGCGAAAAAAAAGGGAAAAAACTACTTTATTTACTAAAACTGCGATAAAATAAAAATTTAAGCGATGACCTATACATGTTTTGGTACCGAAAATTGCCTCTTTGGGTATAGGTAAGCGTGGTTGCCTCTCACCCAGTCGGCCTGGGTTTGATCCCAGAAGGTCCCGGTGGCATTTTTCAAGACGAGATTTGTCTGACCACGCCTTCTGTCGGATGGGGAAGTAAATGTTGGCCCCGGTCTAACCTAGAGGTTTGGTCGTTAGCTCAGTACAGGTGTAGGAGTCGTCTCCCTCGGTTCTGCCTCGGTGGAGTCGCTGGCAGGCAGTTGGACTCACAATCCAGAGGTCGTCAGTTCGAATCCCGGGGTGGATGGAAGCTAAGGTGGAAGCTAAGCCTTCGGACACCTAGTTTCAAGTAAGAATCTCACAATCGAGAACGCCAAGGCAATGCTGTAGAGCGAATAATTTGATTTGATTTAATTTTTGTTTTATGTTTGCAGTTTTTGGCCTTTTTAACAACCTCCAATTATTATTTTTTGCTATTTTTTCAATCATATTTATTTCAATACAATAATTGATAATTGTTAGAAACATAGCCAAAATTGACCTCACAATTTATTATTAATTTAGCCTGCCTCATTGAGGCAAGACCATAGTATATCAAACCAATTATGTCAATCAGTTTTCTCAGCACTGCAACGCGTAGAATCAAATAAACCCGTGCCCGAAGGTCAAAGTCCAGAAACAATGGAGTGATTTCATCTCATAGTGATCAGTTTTGGGCTGTAAACTACTATCAATCAATTAGAAACCTAATATTCTTAAGATACCATAACGGATTGTATCAACACCAAAACAGGTTGTTAAAATCAACAAAGCCCCAACTAATCCCAAATGTACTGTGTAAACATTTCACACCTGTAGCTGCGGCAAGACAACCAATTCGTGGCCGGTTTGAGAACCACTCAACCTTTAAAGGACACCAAGGTGATCCCCCCGAAAAAAAAATCCAACCAACTTAAAATAACAGAAAGACCGATATACTACACGTGTCGCCAAGCCGAGTGCGCACGAGATGTCCATCGACGTATTAATTACGCAACCTCGACGCAGCGGCGTCGGCGCGATGCTTGATACCATACTCAAAACCCGAGAGATCTCGCAAAAAAAAATCACCGCAGAACTCTTATGCTCTCTGCCCGTCGTCGTCGTCGTCGTCTCCGTAATTCTGCGCTATTCATTCAACGTCGCAGCGCGTTCTTTTCGCCATTCAGCGGCCGTTATAAGCTGATTATGAATAAAAATTAAAGTAGGTAAACTTGTATCCGTAAAAGGCAATCCATAAAATTGAACAAGTCTGCCTCGGCGTGCTGAGAGCGCCACCAGCAAAACCAAGTCATCAGGCCAAGAGTTCCGAGAGGTTCGTCGTCTGCGCGGTCTGTGGTGGTCGTTGCGGTCACCAGCGCGAGGGGAGAGGTTGGTTATGCTGGCTCGTTATTGTTGTTGTTGGCGAGCCATCAAGCATAAGATTTGTTTTTTCCTGCTCTTCTCGCAGCGTCCACTGAAAGCGAGAGTGGTCGTTTTACTCGGGGTGAGGAAGGAATCCCCAGAATGTACGATCTTTTTTTGTGCTAGTGGATGAGGGCTACAGAGTGAGTTCCATGATTTAAATTTACAATATCCTAGCAGGGCCATTCTCCTCTAAACATGCTAAATTGTTAAATATTTCATGTAGGAAAAGCACCGCAGCAAACTTTTGGTGAACGATAAATTTCCCTCAAAATTGTTTTGTGTTAGGGAAGCGCGTTCTAAGTAGGGGAAATTCTCGTATGTTTGGCAGGTTAAGCACTCGCTCCTAACTCTATCCAATTCGCTATTTTCCACTATTTAAACAATTAATTTTGCAAAACTTTTGATAGAAACTTGCTTGCTCACTTCTTATTGAGCAATTTATCACTCGATTTCAGTTGAAAACGCTTTTAATGAGCTGTAATTGAATGTCAAAGTGCTGATATTGCAACATTAGAGGCACGCTGGAATTAGATGCCGTTCCCCTACTTGACCTTCCCGTCAGTATTAGGGAAGCGCTAAATTTCCTTTGATTTAATATTGAATAAATAACATTAATTTCAAGTGTTCAAATATCAAAAAATGCTTTACACATCGTTACACATCGATCCAAAGTTTGCTAAATATATCTATTAATATATTAAAATACTTTTTTTATCAAGCTACGTTCCAAAACTTGTAGATAGATTGAATAGTCAACATTTCTTTTAACCCTTTCAGGCCTGATGGGTTATATGTGGGTAATTCTCCGCCAACTCATACAGCAGTTGCCCCGACCCCTCTTCGATTTGCGTGAAACTTTGTCCTAAGGGGTAACTTTTGTCCCTGATCACGAATCCGAGGTCCGTTTTTTTGATATCTCGTGACGGAGGGGCAGAACGCCCCTTTTAATTTTTGAACATGCGAAAAAGAGGTGTTTTTTTCAATAATTTGCAGCCTTAAACGGTGATGAGATAGAAATTTGGTGTCAAAGGGACTTTTATGTAAAATTAGACGCCCGATTTGATGGCTTACTTAGAATTCCGAAAAAAAACGTATTTTTCATCGAAAAAAAACCCTAAAAATGTTTAAAAAATTCTCCCATATTCCGTTACTCGATTGTAAATAAAAACTCTACAACTTTGTAGAACATTATTTACACAACTTTGTAGAACATTATTACACTCTAAAAAATAACCCTGCAAAGTTAGAAAAAACACGAAATTTTAAAATGAAAAATTTTGTTCTGAATGAAAAAATTACCCTTCTGGGTAAATGTAGATTCGTTAGGAACATTAAATTTCCATTAAAATGAAATGTTCCAAAAAAATACAGTAAGGTAACGGAAAATTACAAAGTTTAAAAAAATGTGTTTTTTTCGATGAAAAATACATTTTTTCGAAAGACTGAGTACACCATCAAATCGGGCGTCCAATTTTACATAAAAGTCCCTTTGACACGAAGTTTCCAAATCATCACCGTTTCACGCTGAAAATTATTGAAAAACACCTCTTTTTCCACATGTTCAAAAATAAAAGGGGTCGTACCACCATTCCGTCACAATATATCAAAAAATGGACCTCGGATTCACGAACAGAGACAAATGGACAAAATTTCACACAAATCAAAGAGGGGTCGGGGCAACTTTTCCCGATTTCGTGTGAGTTGAGAGAATTATCCATTTACCATTATTATCTCTCTTTATGATATTTATTTTTTAAAGTAAAAGCAATTTTATGATTTTCACTATGATCAAAACAATAATATCTAATAATACTAAACATATTTTTTGATATTTTGAATAAATTGAAGGACAGCCTATAAATTTTTAAAATTTATATATTTTCTTGAAGATATATTTTTTACAAGCAGTCAAGGCATTAGTTCTAGACTACTTTTTTAAAATAACTAATGCGCCATGGGTTTCCAATGTTCATAGCACCATTTAAAAAAGTAAGCCAGAATTGATCCTCACACTTTTTGACCATTTAAGTTTCTATTCTAAACAATTTTGTTGCAAAATATTAATCAGAACCAGGGTCAGAACTTTTTTGCTAAATTTGAAAATTTGAAAATTTCCCTTTTCCCGGGAATTTTGTAACCTCGGAAAATTGGACGCTCTACAACAATGTTAAGTACGGTCGTAAAATTAAAAACATATTCAAAACTACCTTATTTCGTTATTTTAATTACAATTTCAGATAAAGCATAATCTTCGAAAATATCTGAAAATGTATTTTATGACCCAAAATTGTCCTTTAATCTACCTATAAATAAACATCAGTGTTTTTTTTTTCGTTACGGTCATTCAAAACCCATTCACTTGATTGGACCACTTTTTAGCTAAATCATACCCAACACCTTGGCCCTCTTATAGCCCTCTTATCAACCACGCTAAAGTGTCACTTTTCTCAGATTTAGTGCTGCGACGACAACTACGGTGGGGGCCAAAAATACCTCCCTTTCACTGCTGGGTGGCCCACGAGTGCTACCCAAGCATAGAAAAATAAAATCAAACTCTTTACGATCAATCGATCGGTTCACTGATAGCGCCATCAGATAGTGGAGTCTCCCCGATAGAAAAAAAAAACTTCCCTTCCGGCAAATTGATCAACGGGGGCGCACGGCATGATGTCACGCCGCCGCCACCACCAAACTTTTACGACCCTAGAAGTGACAGCCCCAGCTATCAGAGTGGAGGAGAGTGACCACCACACGCGAGCAAGAGAAGGTCGTAACATAAATATTGGTATCGAATTTTATTGCACTTGACACGATATTTTCGGTCCGAAGCAAAGTCTTGCAAAGTGCAAACCTTGGCGTAGTCAAAGTGTTTGTGGACTTTGAGGACAATAAAACGAATGGGTTAATTTTATTAAGCGATAAGTCACGCTTAGATTGCACTCACATTACACGTTGAAAGTCGCGCCAGGTTGGTCACACTCGCAGGTGACGATTTGATAATTATAGATCTTCCGATGCACTCGAAAGCTAACTCGTGGAGATCGTCTTACCTGCTATTGAAAGTCATGAGACGCGCAGGTTGAACGTTTAATGCGTTTTAAGCACTGACGAACTGACGTGCCACCCCGAATCCAAACTTGACCGCACTTTCCTATCTTCCTTCTCACTCACCCTCAGCGATCGGCGATTGTCAAACAGACGATTTGACAGATGCGCAGCTGCACTGGCTGAGAAACTTTCAGGAACAACAAATGAAAATGGGGGATAACATATTGAAGCCTAAAAACTTTTGCAAATTCTGAACTAAACGATGAATATTTTGCAAATCTTGCATTATTTAATGTGAAATGAGGCAAGAATTTGCTATAAACTTCCAAATTAGGCTTTTCTTTAGACTTTACGGTACATTTCCATTCCAACTCTTATCCGCTATTTTCACTTGTTGTTCCAGAATCCTTCACGGCAAGGAAACAGCTGATGTGACAAATCGTCAAACTTGAATTCTGACAATCGCCGAAGAAGAGAATAGTAGAAGGAAAAAGAAACAGTGTGCGGTCAAAAATGATCGACAAATTTGTTCCTGGTGGCACGTCAGTTCGTCAGTGTTTTAAGGTTAGGTTATGCAAGTTTCACAACCTGGCCAAATTTCATGGTAGTGAATGGGCTCAAATGCAGATAAATTTATTTAAAAATTAAGCGGATTTTTTACGTTTTTGACCATAGTTGATTTTATAAATTCAATTCTACCATTTATTGCTAAATCAGCTTTATATCTTGCACTCTTCCGCGTCAAACCAGATAACACTACTCGACAAAACAAAACTTGTGTCAACGGATTCACGATATCTCATCCGTTCCTGAGAGAAAAGGCATCCCCGAATCCGATGCAATCGACAGAATTTGATTTTATGTCCACGCGGACTGATGAAAAGTTGGTACATTTTTTAACATAAAAAATCGAACAATTTAAAAAAACCATGCGTCTCCTCCCAATTATATGAGCCATCTACAAGAATATGGAAGCGCCTGGTGCATAGCCATTTCCTTTAAGCACAACGGAAACAACCAATACAAATGTATAAAAAGTTGTCAAGTTCTCGGGGTCCACAGCTAGCATTTTTGTACGATTATAAAAATAAATATTAAAAGTTTAAAATTAATTTATTTAAAAACATATTTTTGATTTATTTGTTTACTAAAATTTAATGTATCTCAAAGATCTATGGGTACTTCGGGATGTCCATGGTCATCCAAGGACTGCCTGGAGTTAATATCTACGAGTCTACCGCCGTAACAAGCAAGAGGTCGTCGGTTTTGACCCCGGATCATGTGCGTATAGCATCAGTGCATATGGTAGACTACTGTATGAATGTGTTGGGATGTTCATGGTCATCCAAGGACTCCCTGGAGTTAAGATCTACGAGTCTACCGCCGTAACAAGCAAGAGGTCGTCGGATTTTGACCTCGGATCATGTGCGTATAGCATCAGTGCATATGGTAGACTACTATATGAATGTGTTGGGATGTTCATGGTCATCCAAGGACTCCCTGGAGTTAAGATCTACGAGTCTACCGCCGTAACAAGCAAGAGGTCGTCGGATTTTGACCCCGGATCATGTGCGTATAGCATCAGTGCATATGGTAGACTACTATATGAATGTGTTGGGATGTTCATGGTCATCCAAGGACTCCCTGGAGTTAAGATCTACGAGTCTACCGCCGTAACAAGCAAGAGGTCGTCGGATTTTGACCCCGAATCTTGTGCGTATAGCTTCAGTGGATATGGTAGACTACTATATGAATGTAATGGGATGTCCATGGTCATCCGAGGACTCCCTGGAGTTAAGATCTACGAGTCTACCGCCGTAACAAGCAAGAGGTCGTCGGATTTTGACCCCGAATCTTGTGTGTATAGCATCAGTGCATATGGTAGACTACTGTATGAATGTGTTGGGATGTTCATGGTCATCCGAGGACTCCCTGGAGTTAAGATCTACGA
Organism: Culex quinquefasciatus; assembly: GCF_015732765.1. Taxonomy (NCBI): domain Eukaryota; kingdom Metazoa; phylum Arthropoda; class Insecta; order Diptera; family Culicidae; genus Culex; species Culex quinquefasciatus. Next base: position 57,128,632 of record NC_051863.1, on the reverse strand, counting down.
GTCTACCGCCGTAACAAGCAAGAGGTCGTCGGATTTTGACCCCGGATCATGTGCGTATAGCATCAGTGCATATGGTAGACTACTATATGAATGTGTTGGGATGTTCATGGTCATCCAAGGACTCCCTGGAGTTAAGATCTACGAGTCTACCGCCGTAACAAGCAAGGACAATATGGGTAAATATTCAGAAGAGCAAGGAGAACGCTTTCATCAAGACATGAAAGATTTTGAAAAAATATCAAGGGCATTACGATGCAAATATGATGGCGGATTATGTCTGGAGTAAATGTGTAAAAAATAGTGGTATTGAATACAAACGAAAGGCTTGACGAGATCAATCAATCAATCGATGTTAAGTAATCGAAATATTCAATTGTGAACGATGAACAAAAATCCTTGCTTACCACTTAAGCCAAACGGCGACCTATTGTTTGTTACGGCGGTAGACTCGTAGACTCCAGGGACTCCTCGGATGACCATGAACATCCCAACACATTCATACAGTAGTCTACCATATGCACTGATGCTATACACACAAGATTCGGGGTCAAAATCCGACGACCTCTTGCTTGTTACGGCGGTAGACTCGTAGATCTTAACTCCAGGGAGTCCTCGGATGACCATGGACATCCCATTACATTCATATAGTAGTCTACCATATCCACTGAAGCTATACGCACAAGATTCGGGGTCAAAATCCGACGACCTCTTGCTTGTTACGGCGGTAGACTCGTAGATCTTAACTCCAGGGAGTCCTTGGATGACCATGAACATCCCAACACATTCATATAGTAGTCTACCATATGCACTGATGCTATACGCACATGATCCGGGGTCAAAATCCGACGACCTCTTGCTTGTTACGGCGGTAGACTCGTAGATCTTAACTCCAGGGAGTCCTTGGATGACCATGAACATCCCAACACATTCATATAGTAGTCTACCATATGCACTGATGCTATACGCACATGATCCGAGGTCAAAATCCGACGACCTCTTGCTTGTTACGGCGGTAGACTCGTAGATCTTAACTCCAGGGAGTCCTTGGATGACCATGAACATCCCAACACATTCATACAGTAGTCTACCATATGCACTGATGCTATACGCACATGATCCGGGGTCAAAACCGACGACCTCTTGCTTGTTACGGCGGTAGACTCGTAGATATTAACTCCAGGCAGTCCTTGGATGACCATGGACATCCCGAAGTACCCATAGATCTTTGAGATACATTAAATTTTAGTAAACAAATAAATCAAAAATATGTTTTTAAATAAATTAATTTTAAACTTTTAATATTTATTTTTATAATCGTACAAAAATGCTAGCTGTGGACCCCCGAGAACTTGACAACTTTTTTATACATTTGTATTGGTTGTTTCCGTTGTGCTTAAAGGAAATGGCTATGCACCAGGCGCTTCCATATTCTTGTAGATGGCTCATATAATTGGGAGGAGACGCATGGTTTTTTTTAAATTGTTCGATTTTTTATGTTAAAAAATGTACCAACTTTTCATCAGTCCGCGTGGACATAAAATCAAATTCTGTCGATTGCATCGGATTCGGGGATGCCTTTTCTCTCAGGAACGGATGAGATATCGTGAATCCGTTGACACAAGTTTTGTTTTGTCGAGTAGTGTAATCACAGTTCAACCAGTTCCCAACATAAATCAAGCTGAAATCGACTGTGAAAATGAACTCGATTCGAACGCAGCGAGTTGATCAAATTACAGTCAGGGAACAAATGGTCTACAACTCTCACGCGCAAACACGCAAAACCACAAACAAAATATCTGTCAGTCAGTCAATCTGGTTTTGCACCATCAATAAACGTCGTTTTGGGGTTGTAACCTGATCCAATTCCTGCCACGGCCTGGACCCGTGTTAAGTGGTCCTATACAAATGGATCAACCATATAATTACACATTCGATTTGGGGTCCACCTTTTCACTCTTGAAGAGAACCTGTAACTCTTCCATCAGACTTTCAGACTCTTCAGACACAGACAAGCAGACATTCCAGTTGCCTTCCATAAAAAAACGGTCATTTTGAACGCAAATTAGTTCGGCAAACGCTCACTCCAAAAGCGATGGCGCTACTGTATCATCTGCTTGTCTATGTTTCGGGCCACGTAAAAAACGATCATCGGTTAATAATTGCGCTTGAACCTGATGCTCGCTCTCCGTGTGTGCTTATTGATTCTTTCACCTCTCACTCATCTCAATCGTAACAAATCGTTTATGACCCCCTCACGGCTCATTTTCACCCCACCGAGGTGACTCGCGGGTCAGTTTTAAGGTCCGGTGCGGGTGGTCCAGGCCGGTGTAACAAACTTGTGGCGGAAATTCACGCGCCAATCAATAAAAAAAACATAAGCTGCTTGCAGTTCAGAGTGGACCACCGGGGGAGGTGGACAACAAAACGGCCGGTGAAGACCCCGGTCTCTGGGGGTCTCACGGGGTCAAGCTCGTCAAAAACAAACAGAGAAGTGTGTGTGTGTCTGTGACGAAAAAGTCGGCAAATGACCACGGGAAATGTGAAGGTGGATTTTGTCGTGGGTTGGTTTGTTTGAGCTTATTGGCTTATGGATATGGAGTTGGAATATTAATGAATAACTGGAGTAGGAGGTTAATTTATGGTCTTTTTTGGTTCTCATGAGAGGGACGGGTTCTCAGGCGTTGCATTGACAACGCTAGATTGACGTGTAGAAATAATTTGGTTAAATACTCTATGCATTTAAATTTATGTGTATAAGTTCTAAGAACTTTTAAACTGCTTTCAGTAAATTGGTCTGACGTTCACAAATAAGCAAAATTGACCAAAATTACAAGCAGTTCAGATTCGTGTTTCGTGTATTTGTGATTCTGTTTTCTAACTTTAAACATCAAATTCGAGTTCTGTGACCCCATTTTAGTCAAAACCATTCCAATTTTCTTAATATTTCATCTCCACCATTTTGGTAGCAAATTTGATTTTTTGGGGTCACATTTGAGCTCAACAATTAATTACAAGACATTGAAAATCAACTTTTTTCATGATTCAAAAATCGCTGGTTGACAGTTGGACTCGCAATCTCCCTTAGGCATTTTGTTTTAATTTGCAAAAAATAGTAGTTTATGCAACAAGTTGCAAAAAGATGATTTTTTCAGCACGAGTCGTACATTTATCTAACGAGGTTCACCGAGTTGGATAAATACGAAGAGTGCTGAAAAAATCAAGTTTTGCAACGAGTTCCATACAACATTTTTGCAATTCCAAAAAACACACACTGAGTGAAATTTTAAGTCAAATTTTCATGTATTTTGTCAATAAATCGTTTAAATAAAAAAAGTGTTACTTTTCAAAACAAGTGCTGAAAAGTTCAACCCATTTGAGTGCTGAAAAGTAGAATTTTTCAGCATTTATTTTGAAAAGTGTTGCTATTCGATTCTGTTATTTTTGGTACAGAAAAGTAGGCTATTTCGTCGTTCAAGAATGACAGGAATAGTAAATAGTTTCACGACGGAATTGCAAAAATGGCATTTTGGGCACCCTGGGGCCTCTTAAGGGCGCTAGATCTTTTTCTTGAGCCCTGCTGAGGGCGCCAACTCGTTTAATAGGGGCGTCCTGAATATGTTTAATTTTGTAAAGAACTTGTTAGTCGACGACTAACCTACAGCTGATTATCTGAAGTGACTTTTTTCCGATGACTTTGGTAATCGAGTCGAGACTGTATTCACATAAATTGTCTCATTAAGGCGAAACGGGACGCCAGTTCTTGGATAACTTTTATTCAATTTAAATCAATTTCTGTATTCGACAGATTGCTTGTTAGGACATTTTCCTTAAATGTGCTTCGAAAAATTTGAAAATATTGGAGGAAAACACAGCCAAATTAGAACCAAGGGTCCTGGTTTTCTTCGCACAGATCAGAAATCACGCACTCATCGCCGAACGAATCTTTGCCGACTGGAGCGCGCAACCATTCGCGAGCGAACATGACCTGCTAGCTGCCAGCGCCGACCCGAGTCACACACAAATACATATGTTCAGAGAGGAGAGGAATCTAACAAAATACCAGCGTGGCGCTCTTTTGACCTGCACTACCACAGTTTGCCGTCAATTTATATTTTTCATGACGGAAATTGCAGACAAATGTGTCTTTGATGTTGTATTATCAACAGAATTGAAAAACATTTATGATAACATTGATTTTAACCAATTCTGGAGTTTTTTTTTTTTTAAAGATCCAATAAACCAAATTTTCAGTTTTTGCTTTTTTGGTGTTTTTAATACCCCTGACTCAAGGTGGTTTCAAAATCACCCAAAAAGCAAAAACTGGAAATTTGTTTTATTGGACCTTTTAGGGGGGTCCAATATAGGACAACGAAAATCCAAACTTTTCCAAAAGTGGACCCCCGTTAATTTAACCGTCAAAAATGAAAAAAACTGTGTATTTAAGCAAAAGTTTCTCTTAAACATACAATAAATGCTTGTTGTTATCAACCTGAACGCATATTATTTCAATTATGAGTATAAATATAGCTGTTTTCATGTTAAAAGTAACAACAATGCTGAAGCCGTATGTATTTATAATTAATCAAAACTATAGTTAATTGTACTTAACTGAATCATGATAATTGCAGTTTGAAGTGATATTTTATGATAATAAATCAATAACAAAACATGCGTGGTTTTATCAGCAACTGTAAACAAATCTATTGTTTAGTTTCGGTCAACCATTAATGAAATTAATATGAAAAATGTGCATCATAATTACTTTTTTAAAATTATTTTTATGTTTACAGTGGTTTTTGAAACGTTTTCTCTGATCTTTTTCGGAAATAAATGTGTTTAAATGTCTTTTAGGTTTTTTGTTGTTTAAAGCCAAATTTTTAACAATAAATATTTGTTTATGATGAAAAGTGAGCAAAATCCATCTTTTATTCATTATATCTACCATTAGACCTAAACCATGCATCAAAACATCAAATATCGGTTAATTTGGTTAATTTTGTATAAAAATAACAGTTTGCCTATAGTGGACCCGACAATCGGATTATGGACCCGGGTCCACTATAGGAAAAGGGGGTCCACAACAGGCAAAAAAAAACTTTTTTTTTCAATTGGCTATTTTTCTGCTCAAAAACAAATAACTGATGAAACAAATAGTCAAAATTGTTCAAAAGACTTCAGATTTCATTGTTTTGTACAAAAGGTTATGAAAAAGTGCTTAAAATATTGAAAATTTGTGAAAAATGTGCTTCGGCTCTACTAGGGGGTCCACTAGTGGTTAAAATACCCTATAGAGCGCAATTTGTCTCTCTGAGCCATTCGCTGTACTACCCGATTGGAGTGAGAGGGAGAGCAAAGAGAGAGTATTTTGTAGCGATCGGTGTGGAAGTGACAAACGGTACACTGAAATAAAAAAAAAGTACTAAATAACTAAATAAGGAAACCCCCTCCGTGTACGCACGAGAGCAGGCAGCAGTTAAGTGTTCAGTGCTCCATCGATTTTTCAATTTTTTTTCACCGTAATTGATTGTGAATACCCGCGAGTTTGCTTCTCCAGCATGCCAAAGGCCGGCCAGTTCGAGTGCGGCCTCAAAAAACCCGCAAAGTTCGTCTACCGGCCGTGTGTAAAAAGGTAAACAGACCAACGCCGAGTCGGCCGCCATCGCGCAGGGGAGCGTGATGGAATCGACAAAAAGTTACTACATCCCGGATATGTGCCGAGATCACCAGTGCGAACCAGTTCCGGTACTTCCGGTGCCACGACCAGCGGCACATCAACATCCGCCAGCATCCCCATCAGGAACGATTTCCAGACCGACGACGACGACGACGACGATGGACGTGCACGCAAAAAAGTGTCGAAGTCAAAAAAGAACAACTCTCCAGCGGAACGTAGACCACCTTCAATTTTTGTTTTGGACAAGTTGGCGGACTATGTTGACGAGTTGCTGGAAGGCCTCGGATATTGTCTGAAAATCGGTAAGTCGGCAGTGCAAGTGATCACACTAAATAAAAAAAATTTCGGAATAGTGTTTGAAGAATTGAAGCGTCGCAACATCAACATCTACACAATCAACCCCGAGAAGCCCCCTGTTAAGGTCGTCTTGCAGGGTTACCAAGACCGTCCAGTTACCGACTTGAAGAAGCACCTTTCGGACGCCGGAATAAAACCGCGGGAGATAAAAGTGCTCTCGCGCAAGACAAACGGTAACAGGTACTCACACACCGTACCTGTTGTACTTCGACCACGGCACCGTCAAGATCCAAGACCTGCGGCGGATTTACACTAAGAACCCGACGGATGTAGCGCAATGTCACCGTTGCCAGACATTTGGCCGCGGCTCGCGGAACTGCAACCTCCGGCCCCGCTGCGTGAAGTGCGGTGAGTCACACCTCTCGGAGGCGTGCGCACTGCCACGAAAGGCGGACTTGGGGGACAAGGCAGAGCAAACCAAGCCGCGCGTAAAGTGCGCGAACTGTGACGGCAACCATACCGGCAATTACCGCGGATGCGTTGCGCGCAAGGCCTACCTCGAGGAGCAGGAAAAGAGGAAGAAGCTGCCGATAGCGGCAGTACGGCCCAGCAGTTCTTTGCTCTCGCGGGGGAGATGATAACACGGCTTCGGAGCTGCCGAAACAAGGCGGAACAATTCCTGGCCCTTGGGGAACTGATGATCAAACACATCTACAAAGGATAAAAAACTGTGATCTAGTTTTGAGCTTTCTCTTCCTTTATCCCCTTTCCTTTGCAATTTATGTTAGTTTTGCCTTCCTCACTGAGGTAAGGCTATAATCCTGCTCTCAAAATGAACTTTTTATTAAAAGCTCGAAGACCCACCTTCATATATACATATCGACTCAGAATCGAAAACTGAACAAATGTATGTGTGTGTGTATGTGTGTGTGTGTGTATGTATGTATGTGTTCAAAAATCTTGCCAAGTTTTCTCAGCACTGGCTGAACCGATTTTGATCGAACCAGTTGCATTCGACTTGGTTTAGGGTCCCATACATCGCTATTGAATTGTTTGATGTTTCGATAAGTAGTTCAAAAGTTATGTATAAAAATGTGTTTTCACATATATCCGGATCTCAATTATATGCATGTAAACGATGTCCGGGTCCATCATCCGACCCATCGTTGGTTAGGTAATCAAGAGACCTTTCCAACGAGTCCTCAACATCGAAGATCTGGCAACCCTGTCTCGAGTTATGACCACTTAAGTGATATTTATGTACTTTTTTGAATCCGGATCTTACTTAAATGTATGTAAACGATGTCCGGATCAATCATCCAACCCATCGTTGGTTAGGTAATCAAGAGACCTTTCCAACGAGTTCACATAATTGAAGATCTGGCAACCCTGTCTCGAGTTATGACCACTTAAGTGATATTTATGTACTTTTTTGAAGCCGGATCTCACTTTAATGTATGTAAACGATGTCCGGAACCATCATCCGACCCATCGTTGGTTAGATAATCGAGAGACCTTTCCAACGAGTCCTCAACATTGAAGATATGGCAACACTGTCTCGAGTTATGACCACTTAAGTGATATTTATGTACTTTTTTGAAGCCGGATCTCACTTAAATGTATGTAAACGATGTCCGGAACCATCATCCGACCCATCGTTGGTTAGGTAATCAAGAGACCTTTCCAACGAGTCTCATGTTATGACAACTATATTTATATCTGTGTACTTATTTTTCTGGACCTAAAAAAAATAGCTGAAATATGTGTCCAAACCACTCATATTACCCATTGTTGGTAAAAAGTGAGGAAGGCATCAACCACATAGGTGGATTAAGTTAGTTTTTTTTTTAATTTCTTACTTTTGCTAGTGCCTTAGTTAAAGAAATAATTGTTCCAAAATGGATTATGATGCAACACACAGCTGAAAGGAACTCCAAAACTCTGTTATGCACTTCAAAATAACTCATTTTACCTTGATTATTCACCAATAAAACCGAATTGAAAATTGAAGTAAATAAGGAAAAGAGCCAAAATTCCTAGAATTTAGGAATTTGGAACTTTTTTTTTATTTCAGTGCAGGAAACGGCCAGAACAGATGAAATATGCGAAATTTTCGTCTCATTCGATTACCAAAACAGTGTCGAACAGTATTCATTTCGATACAAGTTCTGAAAAGTTGAACTCAAATGAGTGCTACACTCAAACCCCGATGGTTTGACACCAACTGTTGTCAAACGAACGGGGTCACTTTTTAGTTTGACACCCTTTTTACATGGAGTTCACATACACTACCAAACGCTTGTTTTGATAGTGTGCGTGAGCGCCGTGTAAAAAGTGACAGTTCGTCACTTTTTAGTTTGACTTTGACCAACCAACGGGGTACAAACTAAAAAAGTGTCAAACGAAAAAGTGACCAACCACCGGGGGTTGAGTGTATAATGAACTTTTCAGCGCTGTTGAAAAGTTGCCGGAATTGCAAAATAGTAGTTTATGCAACAAGTTGAAAAAAGAGGATTTTTTCAGCACGAGTCGTACATTTATCCAACGAGGTTCACCGAGTTGGATAAATACGAAGAGTGCTGAAAAAATCAAGTTTTGCAACGAGTTCCATACAACATTTTTTGCAATTCCAAAAAACACACACTGAGTGAAATTTTATGTCAAATTTTCATGTATTTTGTCAATAAATCGTTTAAATCAAAAAAATTTTGAAAAGTGTTACTTTTCGAAACAAGTGCTGAAAAGTTCAACTTTTCAGCACCCTTTTGAGTTCCGAAAAGTAAAACTTTTCAGCATTTATTTTGAAAAGTGTTGCTATTCGATTCTGTTATTTTTGGTACAGAAAAGTAGGCTATTTCGTCGTTCAAGAATGACAGCAAAAGTAAGTAGTTTCACGACGGAATTGCAAGAAGTTGATTTTCAACACAAAGACTACAGCTGTATTTTCCTGGATCTGAAATTACAATTTAACTTGAGCTACCAGTGAGCATGCACTAACTTTTAAAGTCCCCAGATCAGATGCAACTTGAATAAAGATCACCATGGGAAAACGTGCAATTATGCTTCAAACCGCAGATTTATGTGATATTGTTCTCCTTCATGCAGAAATTAACTTTCAACTCTCAAAAAGCATAAAAACAATGGGTGGTCCTCAACGTAATAATATTGTCAACAGAAAATTGCTCCAATTTCGCTATAGAGTGAACGCAATTTCGTAGAAAAGTGGTACAATCCCAGCCCAGCCTCATTACCGCAAAGGACCTTGAGTCTGCGGAATAAAAAAGTCACCCCTAAATCAGCCCTGGGAACATCCAGCCCAAATATATGCAAATGGACACCTCCATCGCTCGACGAGCTCAACGAGTGTGGCCCAAATCGAGCCCTACAGTGACGATAAAGTTCCATTACGCATTACAGCCATAAAACCGGATGGATATTGCGCAGGCTCCCTCAATTTAAGGGGGCTAATGTCTTCATAGCCAGTAATTTCCAGCTCTCCGATAAAGCGCCATAAAACTTAAGTGCCTAGCCAATCGTCAATTACCCGGGCTTCGGGAAAGCGTATAATTTGCCATTCCACGCCAAACTGTAGCAAATAAATCAATTAACCCGCCGCAGCAGAAGCCTTACGAGCCCAGGACTCCTTTCCGTAATTATTCGTCCGTTCGGGGTCCATTAAACTCCTGCTGGGTCTCCTGGGTGGCTCTCCGAATCTCTCTCGGATGATGGCCCTTGGCGTGGCGCAACTCCGTCGACGCGTTGTCCAATATCCCACCAAAATTCAATGACTTTTATGGTCGCGGGCTTGTTGTTTTTGGGGGTCCGACCTCCCCAGAGCTGCCGCGACGTGCCGTAATCCATGATTTAAAGTTGGACAGCACAGTTAAGAAGCTTCCAATGGTTCCCCCGATGCGTATTTGGACAAACCCAAAAGCAAACTCCCGTAAGGTATTAGGAGAGGCCCGTGCAGAACACCAGAAGCTATTCATCTTGGCCATAGCACACTCAATCATTCGGTGGTTGGCCCCTAAAGTACCTCCCAGCGGGCGGTCCGCGTACGCCGAGTCCGGCTTTTTTTTCGGTTATGGTTAAGACCCCCAAATCCAGCAGCTTGAAGACTTGTTGAAATCGGGCCTGTTCCTGGCGACCTTTGCGGCCGGTAGCTCCGGCTTAGATCCTATTTTGGATCATAAACGGCGGTTAGGGTGCCGAAATCCAGCTGATGGGGTCTCGAGCCTAGCAAAGGGGCTGAGGTGAGAGATCTGGGTCAGTTGGCGGCAGTGGTTAATTCGTTGAAATGATCCATCAGCGTGGCTGTGGGGACAGGTTGGACGCTGTGCGTAGATCGGTTGGGGTTTCAGGTGACAGGGTTGCGTAGCAAGTTTGGTTTAGTGAAGTCTTGAGACCTCAGCCTTTCAGCAGTGCTAACGTGTCGGAGCAAAATGGTTCGCGCTTCCAGACATAATTCTTTTCTTATTTTACCTTGTCTTGTAAGTGCGATTATGTCGCGCCCCGCACCATAATTAAACCAGTGACATTTGCCACTTAAATTCGCACACACTCACCGCCCTACACCAAGTCGCCAACTCCTGGAGAAACAAGCGCAAAGTAAACAAAAAAAAGAAGCTATGACTTAATTAAATTTTCCATTTACACCAAAAGCGCGCAAGGCCTTGTCGTGTTTAGAGGTTGTCGCCTGGGTCTGGGCAGATTATCACGACCGAACCGGAGTGGCGGCGTTGTTGTGCTCCACTTGCGCCTTAAATGAAATCTTAAGTGTCCGGGGCGCTTCAGATTTGGCGCGCAATAAATTACACTAGCGCAAGAAGCGGTTCCTGGGTGCGAGCAGGGTTGCCAGTTTTCAAAAATGACGATTAACGTAATTTTTCTTCAAATTTTAAATCTTCGAGTCTTTAATTGTTTAATTCTTAAACTCTTCATTTCTTCAATTCTTCAATTCTTCAATTCTTCAATTCTTCAGTTCTTCAATTTTTCAATTCTTCAATTCCTGGAGACTTCTGATCTGCAAGTAAACTTGCAACACTGCCACCATTTTAAACTTTTATCATGTCGGTATCACCACGCTGTAGTTGTTTTTTCCCTCGCACTTCAAAACATTGTAACCTGCACCCGCGAATGTCACCCGGTGGCGGCGGCAGCTTCAAGTGGCGGTTTTCCGTTTCATATGCAAATGTTCCGCCCTGGTCCATGATGTACGCGCAACGTGGCGGCAGCAGCTGAGCACCAGAACATGACCCGATCTGCGACCTGAGATGTGGTCATCTCGACAGAAGACGAAAACGAACGTGTACCGGGTAGTTGGAGCAGCCGTGACCATAATTGAATTAATTATGATTAAAGGTGAGCCACGGTGAGCGGTGGAGTGACGGGAGGAAAAAAGTTAATTAAAAAATTACAACTCTGCGCACGTCACACAGGAGAGCATGTGGCCTGGATTATGTACTTCTTTTCAAACAGAAATAAAGCACCTATTAATAGTATTTTAGTATTTTAGTATTTTAGTATTTTAGTATTTTAGTATTTTAGTATTTTAGTATTTTAGTATTTTAGTATTTTAGTATTTTAGTATTTTAGTATTTTAGTATTTTAGTATTTTAGTATTTTAGTATTTTAGTATTTAAGTATTTTAGTATTTTAGTATTTTAGTATTTTAGTATTTTAGTATTTTAGTATTTTAGTATTTTAGTATTTTAGTATTTTAGTATTTTAGTATTTTAGTATTTAAGTATTTTAGTATTTAGTATTTTAGTATTTTAGTATTTTAGTATTTTAGTATTTTAGTATTTTAGCATTTTAGCATTTTAGCATTTTAGCATTTTAGCATTTTAGTATTTTAGCATTTTAGCATTTTAGTATTTTAGCATTTTAGCATTTTAGCATTTTAGCATTTTAGCATTTTAGCATTTTAGCATTTTAGCATTTTAGCATTTTAGCATTTTAGTATTTTAGCATTTTAGTATTTTAGCATTTTAGTATTTTAGTATTTTAGTATTTTAGTTTTTATTTTAGCATTTTAGTATTTTAGTATTTTAGTATTTTAGTATTTTAGTATTTTAGTATTTTAGTATTTTAGTATTTTAGCATTTTTTAGTATTTTAGCATTTTAGCATTTTAGCATTTTAGCATTTTAGCATATTTTAGTATTTTAGTATTTTAGTATTTTAGCATTTTAGTATTTTAGTATTTTAGCATTTTAGTATTTTAGTATTTTAGCATTTTAGTATTTTAGTATTTTAGCATTTTAGCATTTTTTATTTTAGCATTTTAGTATTTTAGCATTTTAGTATTTTAGCATTTTAGTATTTTAGCATTTTAGCATTTTTATTTTAGTATTTTAGCATTTTAGCATTTTAGCATTTTAGCATTTTAGTATTTTAGCATTTTAGTATTTTAGTATTTTAGTATTTTAGCATTTTAGTATTTTAGTATTTTAGTATTTTAGCATTTTAGCATTTTAGCATTTTAGCATTTTAGCATTTTAGCATTTTAGCATTTTAGTATTTTAGCATTTTAGCATTTTAGCATTTTAGCATTTTAGTATTTTAGTATTTTAGCATTTTAGCATTTTAGCATTTTAGCATTTTAGCATTTTAGCATTTTAGCATTTTAGTATTTTAGTATTTTAGTATTTTAGTATTTTAGTATTTTAGCATTTTAGTATTTTAGCATTTTAGTATTTTAGTATTTTAGTATTTTAGTATTTTAGTATTTTAGTATTTTAGTATTTTAGTATTTTAGTATTTTAGTATTTTAGTATTTTAGTATTTTAGTATTTTAGTATTTTAGTATTTTAGTATTTAAGTATTTTAGTATTTTAGTATTTTAGGAGTTTCTAAAATTAAAAATGTCTAATTTAGTAATTCGGTATCTTAAAACTTCTAGATAATGCTTCCAATTGACCATTATGTGTATCATACTGATAATTGGTAAGATTTAACTGCACGCAGAAAAATAAGGCATATTTGAATCAACAAAACGTTTTGTTGATTTGAAAATCATATTTTTTGTTGAATCAACGCTAAACGTCAAAGCAGCTTTTTCAAAACAACAAAAGAGCAGTTCTCTAGGATTTCGGTCATTCGATTTTTTTTGTATTTTTTAATCCGACTGAAACTTTTTTGGTGCCTTCGGTATGCCCAAAGAAGCCATTTTGCATCATTAGTTTGTCCATATAATTTTCCATACAAATTCGGCAGCTGTCCATACAAAAATGATGTATGAAAATTCAAAATCTGTATCTTTTGAAGGAATTTTTGATCGATTTGGTGTCTTCGGCAAAGTTGTAGGTATGGATACGGACTACACTGGAAAAAATAATACACGGTAAAAAAATTTGGTGATTTTTTATTTAACTTTTATCACTAAAACTTGATTTACAAAAACACTATTTTTAATTTTTTTATTTTTGATATGTTTTAGAAGGCATAAAATGCCAACTTTTCAGAAATTTCAGGTTGTGCAAAATCACTGACCGAGTTATGAATTTTTTAATCAATACTGATTTTTCAAAAATCGAAATTTTGTCGTAAAATTTTCAACTTCATTTTTCGATGTAAAATCAAATTTGCAATCAAAAGTACTTTACTGAAATTTTGATAAAGTGCACCGTTTTCAAGTTATAGCCATATTTAAGTGACTTTTGAAAATAGTCGCAGTTTTCATTTTTAAATTAGTGCACATGTTTGCCCAGTTTTGAAAAAATATTTTTGAAAAGCTGAGAAAATTCTCTATATTTTGCTTATTTGGACTTTGTTGATACGACCTTTAGTTGCTGAGATATTGCAATGCAAAGGTTTAAAAACAGGAAAATTGATGTTTTCTAAGTTTCACCCAAACAACCCACCATTTTCTATCGTCAATATCTCAGCAACTAATGGTCCGATTTTCAATGTTAATGTATGAAACATTTGTGAAATTTTCCGATCTCTTCGAAAAATATTTTGGAATTTTCAAATCAAGACTAACATTTCACAAAGGCCAAACATTCAATATTACGCCCTTTTAAAATGTTTGTCTTGATTTGAAAATTCCAAAATATTTTTTCGAAAAGATCGGAAAATTTCACAATTGTTTCATATATTAACATTGAAAATCGGACCATTAGTTGCTGAGATATTGACGATAGAAAATGGTGGGTTGTTAGGTGAAACTTAGAAAACATCAATTTTCCTGTTTTTAAACCTTTGCATTGCAATATCTCAGCAACTAAAGGTCGTATCAACATAGTCCGAATAAGCAAAATATAGAGAATTTTCTCAGCTTTTCAAAAATATTTTTTCAAAACTGGGCAAACATGTGCACTAATTTAAAAATGAAAAACTGCGACTATTTTCAAAAAGTCACTTAAATATGGCTATAACTTGAAAACGGTGCACTTTATCAAAATTTTAGTAAAGTACTTTTGATTGCAAATTTGATTTTACATCGAAAATGAAGTTGAAAAATTTTTACGACCAAAATTTCGATTATTTGAAAAAATCAGTATTGATTAAAAAATTCATAACTCGGTCAGTGATTTTTTGCACAACCTGGAAATTTCTGAAAAGTTGGCATTTTATGTCTTCTAAAACATATCAAAAAATAAAAAAAATTAAAAATAGTGTTTTTTTGTAAATCAAGTTTTATTATTTTTTCCAGTGTAGTCCTTATCCATACCTACAACTTTGCCGAAGACACCAAATCGATCAAAAAATTCCTTCAAAAGATACAGATTTTTGAATTTTCATACATCATTTTTGTATGGACAGCTGCCGAATTTGTATGGAAAATTATATGGACAAACTAATGATGCAAAATGGCTTCTTTGGGCATACCGAAGGCACCAAAAAAGTTTCAGCCGGATTAAAAAATACAAAAATTAAAATTGAAGAAAAAAGACCGATTTCGTAGAGAATTGCTCAAAAGACTTTTGTGGAATCGAGAAAATCAAGGTTTGTTTCAACGCAAAATCGGCGTTGATTATATTCAACAAAAATTTTGTTGATTCAAACCTCGTACAGGCTGATTCTACAAAACTTTTTTCTGCGTGTGTCAGACTTAAGTAAATTGCACTGCAGTTTTCATTTTCGCATTACAACGAGAAAACAATTGCTAATCAGAAATTGGATTTTATCAATCAATACATGCAAAAATGTCTAATTAATAAGTCTTTGAAAGACCTTCTGAGTAGTTCTGTAGCATTTAAATGTTATTTTATTGATGTTATTTCTACAATTTTAATTAAAATTTAAAAAAAAATAATTAATGGAACCACCCTATCTTAGTTAACCACCATTATCAAATTTTCTGATTTAACTTTTATTTAAATATTTTTTGCTGCCGTTATTTCTAAAATTTGTATTAATGGAACAACCCTAAGTTAACTGAAGACCATTTTTAAAATTTTCTATTTTAACTTTTTTTTAAATAGATGCAGCAATTCCATTTAAAAAGAGCCTAAACCGAAAAAAAGTTCTCAGATCGAACTCAAAGATTTGTTCTGGAGGTACTTTGACCAAAATAATAAGACCCGTATTTTTTTTTTTGCCATTAGGGTGAGCTACACCGTGCTAGGGTGGTCCCAAAAATGTTTTTTTTGTCATTTTTAGCAAAAATTATATTAAAAAAATCATAACTCCACGCCATTTCGACCGATTTTAGTTGTCTTGGACGCAATTGAAAGGTGATAACGTTATCAGCTTTTAACAAACTTTTTCGTACTGATAACTCGTGGGGAATACATGCAACCCCTCATGTTTTCACATCATTTTTTTCTGTTTTACAACATTCTAGAACATTGGTACACGCTAAAAAGTAGCCCTAAAAAGATAAAAAAAACACGCATTTTTTTAAATTGAAAAAAAATTTAAATTTCCCATAAAATGGCATGTTTTTCGACGTTTTTTCGAAATACATCATATTGGACATCCTTTTGACACCACAGTCCTATCTCTTCACGGATTCGAGCTTCGAATTTCGAGCTACAGACCACTGAATCAACGTGCCATATTAAAAATCCAGAAAAAAGGAGTCGTGCCGCCCAAGAGATATTGAGAAATAGATTTCGCATTCGTGGTCAGAGTGAAATTAACCCTTAGAGCAAAGTTTCACGGAAATCGAAGAGGGACAACTTTTTCCGATTTCGAGCTGACCAAGTTCGAGCTTGATCAGAAAAAAAGTTGATTTCGAGTGTTGATAGGTTTTGAGTTGGAATGACCCATAAACATTATCCTAAGATAATAATCATGATCAGTATTTGCTCCAAACTAAACTTCTACTGTGTTACCTACCCAGATTATGTAGATACAAAGGCGCTGCTCAATAGTGCAACCGATCTGAGACCTTCATTGAACCCAGCGGAGATCACAATAATTGGACTCTTTCGTTACGATCGCTCTAATAAGCATATTATTCTTTAACGCTGCTCAGATACCCGCAAACCCGACTGTCAAAACCCGTTCCCAGCCCCAATTGAAATGTAAGTGGTTTTGATCCTAATTTCCCCCTTCTTTTCACTGGTGGCCTAACAATTGCGCCATGACGCCATCTCACCAGAAGCAAACCCAACAACAGGGGTAGAAGTTACACCGGTGGAGAAGACACGCAAAACGAAATCAAAGCACAACCACCATCAATCAATCATCGAGAGCGTGCTCTAACAACATAATTTCAAATCAGCTTCCAACCCCGAAAGTCGCTGGCCGCACCTCGTGGGCCCTCAATGACAGACCCACAGGGCCCAGCAGCGCCTAGTGCCATTTAGCAGCGTGACGTCACACCGTGCCACCCTGAGGGGGCCATATTCAAGGGAGGGGACCTCCCTAAGGTATGGTCCTCCAAGGAGTAGGTTAAAGGTTTGGCTTCGAGGTCGTTAAATGGGAAGGTTGGAAAGAAAAACAGAAAAAGAACACCAAATGACGCCAACCTTTTACCTTAGGACCTTGACTTACTAGTCTTGACACCCCTAGCTGGCGTCTTCCTCCGAGTTATCTACGGAATGTCTCTCTGGACCACCAGTTCCAAACGTAACGGACAAATGCGGATATCTGTAGCAACTTTTTATCCAAAACTTGAATAATGGGTTCGTTCGTTGAAACCAACCCGGGTTGAGGGTCGCCGGAGTGCTGGAGGTAACAGCGGCAGGAAGAAATGACATTAGGTGGTCTCGTTTAAGACCAAATTTAGACGAAGGAGGAAGAAGGTGGCTGGAGCAGATTGGAGCAAAAATACGGGGAAAATAGGTGAGATTTGAAGAGAGGGGGTCTTGAGGGCACAGAAGTGACTCGCGCTGGGAGTTCCCTGGCGGTCAAAACGGTTTCCGATGTGGACATGCGGAGGCAGCAGAGGCGTTTACATTTTCGATTAAATTAAGTCACAAGCAATTAAGTCGTGAGGTCAGTTGGCGTGGGGCTATATTCACAGAAGGTTCGAAGCAGTTTTGCTGATGGTTTGCTTTGGACGTAATGTTGGTTTAAAAATTGAAGATTGAAAGAAGACCAGATATAAATTAAAAGAACAACTAAGTATCCCTCATTTTTACGACACATACAATCGAATCTGCAATTTGCATGACCCACATAAGGCTGCAAGATTGATTACTGTTGGAAGCAAACACACGCAAAAACACTGCAACCAACGAGTTCACATCGATTTTACCACTTAATTTGCTTAAATCGCTATCACACCTTCGTTAGCACTCGACGTTTTTCCCTGTGCCAAGTCACACCAACTACGCTGCTGACCCACTGAACATTGCGTGTTAATTCGAAATGTCGATTTTTGGTGTATAATTACAAGAAATTAATTTAGATAGCCCACATCCTGAGAAGGGTAACGATTTTCGACTCGTTTTCGTCAAGGCTGCCAGACAAAACCAGCAACTAACTCAACTGACTGAACACCAGAGTTGTAATGATATCAGCCGTTGGTTGGTGCTGGTGCTAAAATGGCCATATCCTCCTCGACCCCTTTTACCACCCCCTTGCTGGCCGTATCGGCCGTCAATTACCCGTTTCAATCGGGCCGTTATAATGTTCTGAAATTTATTAAACACCACAATTACAGCTCCTTTTACAGCCCGACAAAATCAACTCCTCGCGCGCGTAAACACCTCGCCACCGACGACGACGGTGGTGGGCCACCTCAGGCACCTTGTAGCATTGAGAAGGACTCGCGGACGAATCTTGGCGGGGCTGACGACTGGTCGTTTGTACCCTCTAATGAGTATGATTAGAGACCGCAGTCGGCATCGTCGTCTGATTTGGTACACTGCTACTGGCAAATAACTCAAGCAGATAGATTTTGATTTTTGTTGATCAAAATAATACAAAAAGGTTTACAACACTTTCTTAAAAAGCCCGGTCGAGTTTTTGTACAGATTTTTTCGTATAATACGGATTTGTAATGAATTTCATAATGAAAATTATAACTAAAATGGAATGCTTTCCTGTTATCACCAATACCAAATTTATTTCACAGTCGGTTAATTTTGAAAGGATAGTTGGACAGATTTTAAAGTTGAATTTTAATTGTTATTTTGAAATCCTTCGAAAAAGCGGAGCTGCGCAGCCGAGTCAAATTTCAAACAACTCCAACTCTGGCTTTCAAAAGTAGGTTCCTAAAGCTCTATGTAAATAAGAGGCAAATGCACGTGGAGTGTAAAACCTCTATAATAAAACAACAACAACAACAACAACAAGCTCTATGTAAATTGTCATGTACTGCGGTAAAAAACACGATTAAAAACCATTTGTGATCACTTTTTTTCTTTTAACGTGAAGACTTCCATCATTGTCATGATTTTTCGTTCAAAGATACAAATTTTGCGTCGCTTTCAATATTTTGACAAAATTCCTTCAACAAGTTGTTTAGAATAGTGCCCTACACATGCTGATTCCTTTTGGTAACAATTATCCCTTTCCTTGTAAAGTTATGGAAATCGTCATTAATCAATGATTGCCAACTAGGACGTCAATGACTGTGTCACAAAATTATATAAATTTTGAAGCACAATTGATTTAGATCAAAAATTCCTTCAGTGGGTTCAAGAAGGCAACAACCGGCACATGCTGATTCCTTTTGGTGCTGAAATTCGTTGAATTGAATTTAATACAGAATATTTTATAGTGATGATCAATTTTCTTCGAAAATAATCAACGGCTTCACCTTAAATGCAAAAAAATAAATTGACAAGACAACATTTTTTTTCGATTGATCAACAATGACCCCCTTGAAACAAGCTGTCAAGTAGGATCATTTCTGTCAAAAAGCTATTTTTAGACCACGTTTTCCAACGAAACCTACTACTTTATCGACTTTATTTTTCTGGGCGAGATAGGAAGGCGTCTATTTTTAGACGATGACTAAGCCACTTTTGCACTTAAAAAAACCAGATGGCAGCCCGATGTAAACGCCATGTTCCTTTGTAAACAATAACAAACACGTTTTGTTTTTGTTTGACCAACCCGTGCATTGCCCCGAAGTTTCGTTCTCGTTCCTGTTTCAAACGCGTTCTGACCTGAAATTCTTTTGGCCAATTGTCGCACTTACATCAGTTTTCAGTTTCTGTGTTAAGATATAACAAGCACGACAAGATTGAAACTTCTTTCATATGAAAAGTGTTTTTTTTTTCGGGTTTTATTGAATATCTCAGGATTGAAATCGAATTTTGAGGATCTGTGAAGGTCAAAAGGTAAGGCATGGTATGGTGAGCTGCACAAAATAGCGTTCTTAACTCAATTTGGCCCAACATCGACATACGACAAGTTAGCACCATAACGATGATTTGCTGATTTTTGAAGAGAAATAGTAAACAATAAGATTTTGAAATATTTATATTCAATGATTGTTTTAAAATCAGTTGTATATTTTTTTCAATTCTGACCCCCCTGCCACTTTGATATTTGTGTTAACATAAAAAATGAAGGTTGATTTCCAAGTTAGAGATGGGGAGAATAATTTGATGGTTGGTCACTTTTCTAACATCCGAATATATGAGAAACCACATTTCTATGCATTGCTTTTGAATTACTTATAGATACTTCAATCTGTATAAAACTCAATACACGGGACCCTAAACCAAGTCGAACACAGCAAAAAATCCGATGGTAATATCGCATGCAAAAACATGCACATCACCTTTGTTAGCAAAAGCATGTAATATTGTATGAGAAAACGTGTACACAAAAAGCATGTACCGAAGAAAAAAAATCTGAAAAAATCACAAAGGTGATGTGTATGCTTTTGCATGCGATTTTACACAGATTTTTTTACTGTGAATGCAATCGGTTTGGGTTGAATCGATTCTGCAAGTTCCGAAAAACTAGTCTGTTAGTTACATACATACATACACACAGACATTTGTTCAGTTTTCGATTCTGAGTCGATATGTATAAATGAAGGTGCGTCTACGAAGTGCTTTTAAAAATTGCATTTTTAGAACAGAATCATAGTCTTACCTCAGTGAGGAAGGCAAAAATCGAATGAAAAATGTATTTGGCTTCGACCGCTCGCAATTGGAAGTTATTCTCAGCCAGTATACCAGTTATCAAGCCATTTTTAGTAGGGGATTTTCTTCAGAAGAATAACACGCCGAAACGACGTAACCTGTTGTCCCAAACGTAATGAAATTATTGCATGCGAATTTCTAAACCGGTTACATAGAGAGTTCCAAAAGATTGCAGGCTTTTTTGTAATTCAGTATTACAAGGATTTGTGCTTTATTGTAATTAAGAATTACAATTACAAATATAATCTCGTAACTTTTTTGTAACTTTTAATTACAAATTGTTGATTTGTAATATACGATCATGTTTCTAAACAATAATTAAAATATCGACGTCTTCGTGCTATCTTGTCGCAGCCGCCATTTCGACGTTCCGAGAAAAACGCATTTTAATGTATGACCTTGAATAAACAAAAACAAAACACGCAATGTAAACAATAAAAAACACGTTTTGTTTGGCTGACCATTATGTTCATTATCCCGAAGTTTGGTTGAAGTTGGTTACTGGAGTCCCCAGTTATCATTACAAATGTTCACGGTAGTCTAACTTTTACTTGCGTCAAACGCGTTCTGACTTGAAATCCGTTTGGCCAGTTGTCGCACTTACATCAATTTTCAGGGAGTGACAAGATAGCACGACAAGATTGAAACTACTTTCATATGTAAAGTGACAAAAATGCACGGAGTTTTTTCGGATTTCGTTGAATATCTCAGGATTGAAATCGAATTTTGGGGATCTGTGAAGGTCAAAAGGTGAAGCATTGTGAGTTGCACAAAATGGCGTTCTTAACTCAATTTGGCCCAAAATGCACGTACGACAAGTTAGCACGACGGCGACAATATAATACTTCTTAGTAACGATTTCTCAAGTACACACGATTTACTGAAAAATGTTGAACCAATTAATTTTAATTTAAAATACATACAAAACAATAAAACTATTTTGACAGATTGAATTTTGATCGATTAAGTTTTTTCAGTTTCAGTTAAGCAATCACTTCTTCATAGACTTTGGAAAACTGAAAAAAATTAAACTCGCAGGCAGAATAAATAGATGTTAGAGAAATGATTGTTGAATATTTCATCCAAAACAACATAAATATGCAGCATAAAATAAAGCTTGCTCAACACTTTACACGGTGTCAGGTTTTAGCACGCGCTAAGATTGCGGTGGAGAAAAAAATAAGATTGCGGTGGTGGCGCGGCAACATTATAAACACACTGCTCAAACAAAACTGCTGATTTTTATCAGTAATAGCTACCCATTAAATCACGCGGCCCCCATGCGCACGCTAGGCTTCTCGTATCCAACCAACGGCAAATAGGTTATGTTCAAAGGCCTTTACGGCTGGGATCCATTTACCGCAAACGCGTGCAATTATTAGCGCCTGGTTTGTGTCTGTTTAAATATCCTACGGGTGGGGTCGAGGTGTGGGTTGTGTCTTCCCTTCGATAGTCCATCAAGGTGTATTAGCGGAATTGGATCGGTCATTACGGTGTCGTTGATCAGAGCTACCTTGAAGGACATTCCTTTCGATCGATGATGAAAGCTGATTTGTTAGAGGATATGAGCTTTAGAGTAATTTATTATTTAATAGGTTGATCACGGTAATTAACAAAAGGTATCATTAGAGAAATTGAGTGAGGCTGTTTCACCTCATTAGGCGGGGAGTTATAGAGCAAAGGACAAACGATGACAAATTACTAACGGTCGGAAGTGACTTGAATATTTTATTTAAAACAGCCTGAACATGAACATCTGGCAATACTACTCCGAATACCCTGGATGGCATCCTGTATGTCGGCACCGATGGCAGCGGCACAATTCTGATTGAAAGGAACGCCAGCCTGCGTCCAGAACCTTGGAAAACCTTGTAAATTTGCGACGGCCCATGTGGCTGTTTGCATTAGGTTGGGAAGTCCGTTGAAAAACTGAAAGCAATGAATGATAATTTTATAATTTTAGATTTTCACTAAAGAAAGCTTGCTTACCGCGGCGGTACAGTTGCTCGATCCCGGCGAGCAGTACTTCAACTGGCCTAGAATCACATCCGAAATGGCCTTGCCGTCGTTCATCAACATTTGCGTTCCCGCGGTTGGTTTATCGGTAAACTGCATGTCCTCGCGGAAGCACTGCGCCAACCGACCCACGGAAATCCTCGGCTGCACCAAGTTCTGCGCGTGCTGCTGGGCACAGGCACGTTTCGGTGACAAGAAGAACTCGGTCATCGCGTTCAGGATGTTCTGGACGACGACCTGAGACGGTGCCATCACGTCATCCGTGATGGTTTGGCGGAACTCGGCCAGCACCTGGGGCACTTCTCCGGTGAACCAATTGAACCCGTTCAACATGTTGCCAATGTTGATGTTCTGATTTGGGAAACGGGCCTGCAGATCCGTCAGACCCTTGGTCATGTGTTGCTGCAGGTCGGAAATTGCAGCCGATGCCAGGTTCGCCTGGGTATTGATGGTTCCGTTGATGACCACGGAAGCGTTGTTCAGCTGAGCTAGTCCCGATTGGATTGCGGCGTAACTGGCTTGCGTTAGCGAGAACCAATCGAAGGCCTGGATCAGTAGCGGCATCGTTGCGAATGCGAGCAGAACTATCGTTTGGAGGTTGCACTTTCCCATGGTGGTTTTGGTCTGTTTGTTAGGTTCATCTGCGGTTTCACGTACTTATACTAGTTGTGAATTGAGCGACTTTGTTTAAACAGTTGAAAGCAGACATGATATAATTGAAGTAGTTATTGAGAATGGAAATATGGTAATTAGTTTGCCTAGAGATCGGACATGAACGCTAGTCATGCAATGTTATTCAAATAATAAAATAGTGACTGAATTATTCCAAATGCTTTCACTCAAATATTGTTCGAAACAATCGTCTAGAGTACTTCCTAAATAATTACACGGAGAAATATTACTTCCGAAAATCGTGAACAAACGCCCATGTTATCACAGAAAACAGACGTAGCAGCTAGAACAAAATAATTTGAAAATCGTGTGTAAAACCATGGCGGGTGATACACTAACGCCATCTCGTAGTCTATTGCCACTTGCAAGAATAAGCCTGAATGTAGATTACAGTGCACCACAACCTTCGCAGAAGCCGCATAAGGGGATAAAAGATACATGTCGCCACCTATAAACAAATAGCGTAAACCTATGATTTTTTGAAAAAAATAGTTTTTTCCTTCATAAAACTTATGCCGGATTCGGATCAGAATAAATACTTCCAACACTTTGGTGTACAACTTTCCAATATTTGTTTGATTTTTCTATGAGAAAACTTTAAATTTAGAAAAAGATAGTAATTTGGACTATTTGGCAAGATAGTCTGTCAAAAATCAATAAAAAAAATTTAATATATATTTAATATATTTGATATATACGGGGAAACTCATTTTTTCGTGTTCCAAAACATGTTTTTAAAAAAAAATCACAAACTTTTGCTCGCCCAAAAATTGATGTTCATTATTTGAAAGCAAACAATTTTTCACATCTTTTGCAACCAGTTTAATTAAGATTGATGCAGGGAATCATGAGAAATAAGCGAATTTGTTCTTCACTCCAGCAGAAAGGCATACGATTTTAGGCAAATAACCTCATTTTGACACCACCTACATTTGAAACACAGTCGCGCTGCAAAACCGCAATGGCGTCGGTATTTTTAGGGGCGTTCTTTTAATACGTAACGCAAAACATCGGATTTTTAGAACCCAACTCCCCCCTTCGAAACAAAATTTCCATACAAATTTTAAAAAAATGTATGCGTAACATGGCCTCCGAGCCCCCCTCTACACCAACTGCGTTACGTAATAAAAGAACGCTTCCTTAGACCAAGTTTTCCACTTTTTCTGCATCGAAACCGACTTCTTTATCAAATTCATTTTGCCGGACGAGATAGGATGTTGCCTATTTTTAGACGATGATTCTTGGTGAAACCGTTACATGTATTTACATAAGGTGGTAGTCGACCCAAAACGTCTGTTGTTTGTGATTATACAGTAGACCAAGCAGTAGACTCTCTGGCTGGCGATCTTCTCAATATCAATATTGCTCCAGCTGTCAATAAATATGTCAGTCCCTTCAAATAGATTGTTTTGATTTTTCGTTCTATAATTTGATAACTCCCGCTCTCGACAGTCCCTTCAATATCGACAACGAGAGAGTCCACTGTATTGAGAACCTAAAAATAAGTTTAAAATTTCC
This sequence comes from Culex quinquefasciatus, assembly GCF_015732765.1. Classification (NCBI taxonomy): domain Eukaryota; kingdom Metazoa; phylum Arthropoda; class Insecta; order Diptera; family Culicidae; genus Culex; species Culex quinquefasciatus. Next base: position 57,103,949 of record NC_051863.1, on the reverse strand, counting down.
ATTCATTTTTCTCCGTATACTGATCATAAACAATTAAGGAAAATTAAGACTTAACAGCAGTTCGTCCTCACCAGCTTGAGGGATCAGACGTATTGTTTGCTCCAGTGCTTAGAAATCGATCTACTGTTAACCGTGCTTTGTTTGGTGACCTTGAGTTAGTGAATCGCACAATGGAATCGCAAAGTGTCCACACAAACTGTGTGAAGGTTATGTTCCCGGCAACGTCGAAGATGCCGACGGATGGTGAAATTTTCAGCTTCCTTCGGAAGCAGAATTGGTCTCCAGATTTACTAATTGCGATGTTCCGGGCTCCCCGAGAACATTGCATTTACGTGAAATTCAAGTCTGAGGAGTTGTTCAAGACTGCGTTGCTCGCGTGTTCCGCAGGCGATACTTTTGTCTATGGGAACAATGAAACGGTCAAAGTGTCATTCGCTTCAGCCCAAGGGAACTTCCGGTACGTGCGTTTGTTCGGACTACCAGTTGAGGTTGAAAATAAACACGTCATCAACGTCTTCAGCAAATACGGGAAAATTCATCAAACGGTTCGCGAACGATATGGACCAGACACAGGATTTCCAATCCTGAACGGAGTGCGTGGAGTGCACATGGAAATCTCGAAAGACATGGGCACCTCAAGGTGGATTGTCCCAAACGGGTTTCCGGAGGAAGTCAAGCTTCCGGATCCAAGACGCCATCGTACGCGGATGCGATGAAGAACCAGGGTCAAAGTCAACCATCTCACCAAGCCAGCCCACTCGAAGTCCAAGAGGAAGCTGAAAAACGGGAAGAAGATCAACCGGATCCGGATTTGTCGCTCAATGAGCTGCCTTTTGGTTCCAGTGACGACATCCCGGATGCGCCGGTGCCGAAGTTAAATGATGAATGCGACGACTGGAGTGAACAGGGAAGGTCGATCTCTAAGAAACGGCTCCGTTCCCAGCGACTGCTTTTGAAGAAGAAGTCTGAAGGGAAAGAATCTGATTCTTCTCCCGAGAAGACGAAAGTACCGCGATCAGTACGAGTGACCGAAGAACAAGCCAAATTTGTGAGGAATAAGTGATGTGATGAGCTTTATAGTTTTTAGTATCGCACCTATTGTTTGATTTTGATACCCAAAATTTCAATAAATATAAAATGCAAAAAAGAAAAAAAAAAAAAAAAAAAAAACAGTAAAATTGCCTGTAATTTCGTAATCATCGATTAATTTTTTTAGATTTGGTTCGTCCATTAAATTCATCAAAAAAGGTGCCGGTGGTTATGTAACAGACATTACCAATATGACTAATGACAACATTGACCAACCAGGCAGTGAATATTGACCAACGTAACGTTGAACAAATGTTTACCACCATCAGCTGAGTAGCTCGATAGCTTATTCATCATTCACACAAAACGATATATAAAGAGTAACAACAATTGGAATTGTAGTATGAGATAGGATCGTTATCATCATGAAAAACACCAACCTCCTGCTAGTGTCCCTTGCCATTCTGTCCCAATCAGCCTACGCCGCCGATTAGTTCACCCTGATGGACGCCAACTACGCATCCATCCAAACCGGGCTGGCCCAGCTGAACAACGCTTCCAACGCATTGAGTCAAGCGCTGAACCAACAGCAACAGATCATCCAGAACGCCTACGATGGGCTATCCGAGCACGTAAACCGCTCACTCGTCGACATCCGGTCCCAGTATCCTTTCGTGAGTCTGACGAGCACCCAGCTTAGTCCGGTCGGATTCAGAAACTACGTTGAAGGCTTGATTGCCCAGTTCCGTCAAACGGTGACCAACAGTGTGATGATCCCGGCCCAAACCATCGTGAGCGGAGTTCTGGCAGCGATGTACGACTTCTACGGCCAGAAGCAGTACAGTGAGTGTGCCAAGCAGATGGCTGCCAACTTGATGCAACCGAGAATCTCCGTGGGACGGTTTGCCGACTGTCTGCTGGCCAATGTTCCGTTTGTTGAGAAAATCGCAAAAGTAGCGCAGTTTTCGCTGAACAGTGCGAACAACATGGTGGACGCCGGTATTAAACAGCTGAGTTACTGCTCAGTAGGATCGTTTAACTGTACCTTAGTGGTAAGTTCTTAATGTTTCTGACTTGTATTCCATGAAATCATAGCGATTTGCATACCTTTTCAGATATTGAATGCATGGCCGAACGAGTACTCCGTTTTGATTGGAGCGCTGAACAATCTTCAAGGCATTTATCCGTACTATGCTAATCCTGGAATTGCCATCAACAAGCAATGTGCCACCTTGCTGTCGATTGACATTCAGGATGCCATTCAAGCAGTGCGGAACAGTGTTTCTACGTGTTAAATAAGTAAAAATCATCAACAATTTTTTTTCTTCTAAAATTTCAACAAAACAAAAAAAAAGAACCACTACAATCGTTTGCATTCCATCTTTCTTGAAACTAGCAATTACCACCACAATTTCACTCGCCAATCGTGGAAGACCCCGTTGCACAACAGTGTTTATAACCCCCACGATCCAAACGTGGCAAAACAACAAATGCGTGAGAGTAAATTTGCATAATATATCATATTTTATCGATCTGTAGATTTAATTAGTATCAATTAAAAATCAATTTCACCGTCCAGGCGATGGACTCCGCACAAGCCTACCGAAGTCGCGTGGCCAAGCGCGCAGAGAGCTCATATAGTGGGCGGTCACCAACTTGGGGCCCGGCCAGATATCGATCTCCGAGTTCGTTTCCAACTCCGTGGCAAAGTTATGGTCCGCAACGACTAGGAAATGCTAGGGTACGGGGAAATGTATGATTAATCTGCATGTGGGGGTCCGTCCGTCCTCCGGTGTCGGGCAGGGTGAGAACTACAACTTAAGGAACAGTTTTTTACAGGGTATACATTCCTTCCCGTATAATCTTCATCCGAGAATATTACAATTATTTTTTAGATTGAGGCACACCAAAACCTAAGCAATTATTATTTTACTACGCTCTCATAGAGGTGGTGAAATTAGGCCATATAAAAGTGTAATGATGCCCTCATTAAAAATATAGTTAAACTGATTTGCTAGTTTATTTGTTTCGATGTTTAGATATTTCCAAAACCATTTCCAATGATATTTTAAGAGTATTGAAATATTCCTGTCTATCAACGTTTTTAAAACGATTGACTGGTAACTAACTTCTAAAACGTTCGAAATGTTTTGAAATTTACTTCTTGAGGTACTTTGAATGATTCCATTCCAGTCCATTCGTGTTTAGTACGTATTTTTGACCAGTTAATGTAAACCCCTCAAACTTATTTTTGAATATCTCTCAAATCAGATAATTTTCATAAAACAAACTGTATTACAGGTTTATTTTGTATTTTTAATTATCTTTTTTTCCTTTGAATCAAACGTTGTCCATAAATTCTCACTATCTAATGAAAACATTGTGCATCGTTTTATTGCAATACAAGTGAGCAACTCTCTATGGAATCGGCCGATTTCAACCATTTTTATTTTTTGTATTTTTTTATTTGACTCAAACTTTGTGGGGGCCTATGACCAATGAAGCTATTTTGTGTCATTGGTTCACCCATACAAGTCTCCATACAATTTTGGCAGCTGTCCATAAAAATGGTACGTAAATATTCGAATAATTGTAACTTTTGAATGAATTTTCTGATCAATTTGGTGTCTTCGGCAAAGTTGTAGGTATTGAGAAAAAAATAGATACACGGAAAAAATTGCCGTTTTTTTAATTACCATTTTTTTCACAAAAACTCAATTTCTCAAAATACGCATTTTTTTTCGAGATTTTTTGATATATTTTAGGGGACAAAAACCCGCAACTTTTGAACCATAGAAAAACATGGTCAAAAAACCTGCCGCCGAGCTTTAAATTTTGAAAAAATAGTGATTTTTGGAAAAAATCGAAATTTCATGCAAAAACAAATCTGACGTAATTTTTTAATGTAAAATTGATTTTCCAATCATAAAGTACTTTACAGATTTTTTGATAAAAGGCTCTGTTTTCAAGATATAGCCACCAAAAGTTTGATTTTAGCGAAATATTTGCAGTTTTACGATTTTTAAAAATAGTGACCAAGAGTGACCATTTCCGAAAATATTTTTATTGAAAAGTTCAGAAAATTTGCTATGAAATTGTCTAAGAAACATTGAAGATTGGACATCTGGTTGTTGAGATACAGCGACTTAATCAAAAAGAAACACGAAAATTGAAGTTTTTTAAGTCTCACCCAAACAGCCCACCATTTTCTAATGTCGATATCTCAGCAACTAGTGGTCCGATTTTCAATGTTAAAACATGAAACATTCGTGAAATTTTCCGATCTTTTCGAAAAAAATATTTTGAAATTTTTTAAACCAAGACTAACATTTTAAAAGTGCCAAACATTGAATATTACGCTCATTTAAAATATTAGTTTTGATTTTATTTATTTTTTAACATTTTTTGAAATTGAGTTTCTGTGAAAAAATGTTAATTAAAAAATCGGCAATTTTGTTTTCCGTGTACCTATTTTTTCTCCATAGTCCTCAACAATATCTACAACTTTACCGAAGACACCAAATTGATCAGAAAATTCATTCAAAAGTTACAGATATTCGAATATTTACGTACCATTCTTGTATGGACACACAGCTGCCAAAATTGTATGGAGACTTGTATTGGTGAACCAATGACACAAAATAGCTTCTTTGGTCATAGGGAAGGCCCCCACAAAGTTTGAGTCAAATAAAAAAATACAAAAAATAAAAATGGTCGAAATCGGCCGATTTCGTAGAGATTTGCTCCCATGACTCATAGCTCATAGGTTGTTTTGAAAATTTAACCTAGAAATATTTTTTTTGCCTCCTGATTTTACGGGCCAACTTTGCAGAGGGGGTTGGGGTGACAAAAACTTTAAATGGTGTTTGTAGCAGCCTTATGAGTTCAAAATTTCCAAAATATTTTTTATAGAAAAAATCCAATTTTCAATAGAAAGTTTCTTTACAATGTTTTGTGAAAAGTGAATTTATTTTGGTTACATTTCAAGCAGAACAATGTAAATGGGCCAAAGCCGAAGTGTAAACAAACAGTCGGTCCTGCTTACGTCAGTGGATGTTTACATTAGGAACGAGCAGGACAGACTCTTTGTTTACACTTCGGTTTTGGCCCATTTACATTGTTTTGCTTGATTTATTTATTAAAAACTGAAACAAAAGATTCCAAGATATCCTTAAGTTGGAAAATATGGTTTATAAGTGACCCTTGGTAAAACAAACTAGATTTACACAAAACTCAAACTTCAAGAGGGTTTAATCATAGAAAGCAACAGCCCAGGCAACAAGTTCTTAGCAAAAAGTGTTAAAAGATCGCATTTAGATTTTTTTTTTTTTGAATAAATACTATTCCAGAAATAATTTTAAAGAAACAAGATGAACTACACATTCAACATAGGCATAACAATAGTAAAGATTAAATGTTAAAATATTTTGTTTGTATTCAAGTTGTAATATTTCTGATTTTCTCTATTCCAATTTTGATAGGAAAAAAAAACAAGCTTCCTCTATGATTTATTTTGACGGTAAAATTATCAGCATACTGTAGCAAAACTTTCACAAGTATCGTTGTCCATTACACTTTGAACAAATTTATGATCTTTAAACAGCGTCTGATTACACACTAAGCCGAGTGTACTGAGCTGAATGTTAATCCACCACAGCAATCATAAATCATGATCACGGTTGTCATCGAACGATCAACACAAACCTTTACGTTATCACCACGATCTTCATTGTTTGAAGTGACAGATGCGGTTCAATGGCAATGCGTTTTTATTTTCTACTCTTGATTTATTACAACTGCTAATAACGTGAGGTTGGTAAAATACACACCCGAATGTTTTATCGGCTTTATCTTAAATTCGATACACCCAAAAGCTTTCGCCACAGTTTGCGTGCCTGTCATTTGACATCAAAGCCTCGTAATGTCATTATAGTGCTCAGTCATGGTCACACACTACGCAGCACCGATAAAAGGTTTACAAAGCCCACCTAGAGCCTGGCCGAACGCACACGCACAAACAAGTTTGTTTGACGGAAGAAAAAAAAATCACAAAACTAATTCGGGAACTGAGCCTCGAACCGGAGATTACCGCGATAAGGGCGACCCCGCGGGGCTAATTTGTCCAGAGGCGTCACGTTGTGGTCATTTGTCTCCACGTGCGTAGTCTAAGCCTAAGCGAACTATTCCGGTTTTCCGCCTTTTCCAACCACCCGATCAGTGTGAATGACAAATTTGCCTTTGGAAACTGGAACGCATTTTTTCGAGACGGCTGCGGCGATTCCCATTAGATCGAAGGCAGAGGGGGTTCGTCGCTTGATGGTGATGAGCGTTACAAAACAACAAGACGACGAAGACATGTATACAGGGCCAGAGATTGATATGTGATTAAACGGTCAGATAAGGGGCCAAAAATCAGCAACAAATTATATTTCTATCAAAGCTAATTTGAATGCCGATTCAAACAGGAGATTTGCTTGACTGGAGAGAGAGAGAGAGAAAGGGAGACTGTGACGGGACGGGAATTGGGAAGAAATTTGGCGGCAGCTTTGACCGCTAGGATGGATTGACGGCGAAGACCAGAGTCGAAAAGCGGTTCCAGCAGGGCCTGACCAATGTCTCAATGTAACCGGGCGTGAATCCGCTTAACCCTTTGGTCTCCAAAGGACTTGCGCTCTTTAGATTGTGATTCCTTCTTTGTTAAAGTTTGTAGAGCAAATCTGTGAGACTGATCTAATTTAATCTAATCAAATCTAATCTTATCTAATCTTATCTAGTTTAATCTAATCTAATTTAAATTAGAAAAAAAACATAAGAATAAATTATTAATACACTCCAAAAGTGCTGTATCAATTATTGTCTAACCAAATTTGGATTCTGTCAAATTTCAATACATTCTCACATTTAATAAAAAGAAAATGAATTTTCAAAATTGTATGCATGGAGCCTAATAGGTTAAGATTTGTTATCTTCGGTTTTAAATCATTTCGCGATACAGGTTACGAAGGCAGCCTTGTGTAATCTAGGAATTTGGAGGAAAAATTTAGCCACAAACAAATGTTATCTGCACACTAGCAAAAATCGCATTATTTATTTATTTAATTACATGTCCGACTGCTTGTCTGATTTTGTTCCAACTTCGGGAGACCATAAAAGCTCTTGTATTTTAAACAACTCTAATAATAACTAATTACATCGACCAACAAACAATCTCTGTAAACATCTCAACAGATGATCGGTCCAATATTGACCAATCCAAACCCGATCAAACTCTTGAAGTCTTGAGCAGCCGGCTGCATTGTCCCCGTTGACATAAGCAAATAAACGCGTCCTCCTAATCGTGTTCATCAATCAACCAGCACCTGACGGTATTTGTGTGCTATCGGTTCGCAATCTCTCAGTCGACAACTCAGTTTATTTTCATTTTATTTTTTTGCAAACAAGTGCCTCGATTCACCCCTCAAGAGCACCCACTTTGGCCCCTCTGCAGCGCAATAAATTGGACCTGTCCTATCAATTGTACCAAATAGACGACGACGGTCCTGGGTCGACTCTTCACGAGTCACGAATTTCAAATTGTCGTTACCCTCCTGGCGTCGTTTTGTCGTCGTCGTCGTCGTCGTAGATCGCTCAATTCAACAACCTTAACACTAATTAGCCATAAATTGCCGCCGGAGATGTTTTTTCGATCTCTCTCTCTATCTGATGTGTTGTGTTGCAGATTTCTTAAATCTCTTTGCGCATGTTGTCCATTCATTTCCATATATGACCTACGATGGCGACGTGATCTTCCCTGGGAGCAAACAATGTTTAAGCACGAGTCAATTGGCTGGAGGCGCTCTACATTCCGCTGTCTGTCCTGGCAGGGTGGTGGGCTGGCTGTAGAGTGGGGTGGCAATTTTATGAATTTAAAAAAAAAATACTATATATCTGGAGTTTTTTTTTCGAAAAGGTCCAATAAACCAAATTTCCAGTTTTTGCTTTTTGGATGTGACCCTACCACTGGTCGTGGCCGGCGCCGGTATTGATCAGCATGATAGGGGCCTTTGAGAAGTTGCTAAGCGAGGAAAGATAGTTCCCACTCATCTTCCACGACTCGTGGATGTAATTTCTGGAGGTCCTGGTCAATAACGGAGTAGCAACTACGGGTGGGCACCTATGCTTATGCTTATGCTTATTTATTCAAACAACACTTTATACTTACCTAGCTTCTCTCTACCTTGTATGATGGATAGTTATTAGAAAAGTAATTTGATTTTCTAAAAGATAAAATTAACCCTCTATAACCCAACTTCTAAATGGGCTTCGATCAAATTTTGGATATTGGTTTTGTCTTTTTTAATGTAAATATTTTTGTCCCTTATTTAACAACTTTAAATATTTTTGAAAAGGTATAAAAATTAAATTTAAGAGCAATGGTTTCAACATTCGGTTGAAAAAAAGGAGTTTTAAAATGTATTATCGACCAATTTCGACCATTTTTATTTTTTACGTCATTGGATTACCCATACAAGTCTCCATACAATTTTGGCAGCGGTCCATACAAAAATGGTACGTAAATATTGGAAAATCGGTAACTATTGACAAATTTTCTGATCAATTTGGTCTCTTCGGCAAAGTTGTAGTTTTGATGAAGACTGTTCAAAAAAATAGGTACTTGGTAAAAAATCTTGACTAAACTTATTTACCCTTCTCCTAGTGGAAAATTGTCCAATGATTCCGAAAATGCATTCCATTTACCGATTCAAAATCATGTTCAATGAGAAAATCATGACACTCTGGGAAGTTTAAAATAATGACTTTCATCAACATTTTGCCTTCCTCACTGAGGTAAGGCTATAATCCTGCTCTAAAAATGAACTTTGTATAAAAACGTCGTAGACCCACCTTCATGTATACATATCGACTCAGAATCGAAAACTGAACAAATGTCTGTGTGTATGTGTGTGTGTATGTATGTATGTGACCAACAAACTAGCTCATGTTTCTCGGCACTGGCTGAACCGATTTGATCCGAACATATTGCATTCGACTTGGTTTAGGGTCCCATAGATCGAGTTTTATACAGATTGAAGTATCGATAAGTAGTTCAAAAGTTATGTATAAAAATGTGTTTTCACATATATCCGGATCTCACTTAAATGTATGTAAACCATGTCCGGGTCCATCATCCGACCCATCGTTGGTTAGGTTATCAAAATACCTTTCCAACGAGCCTAAAACATTGAAGATCTGGCAACCCTGTCTCGAGATATGGCCACTTAAGTGATATTTATATACTTTTTTGAAGCCGGATCTTACTTAAATGTATGTAAACTGTGTCCGGATCCACCATCCGACCCATCGTTGGTTAGGTTATCAAAAGACCTTTCCAACGAGTCTAAAACATTGAAGATCTGGCAACCCTGTCTCGAGATATGACCACTTAAGTGATATTGATGAACTTTTTGGAAGCCGGATCTCACTTAAATGTATGTAAACTAAGTCCGGGTCCATTATACGACCCATCGTTAGTTAAATTATCAAAAGAGCTTTCCAACACGTCTAAAACATTGAAGATCTGGCAACCCTGTCTCGAGATATGTCCACTTAAGTGATATTGATGAACTTTTTGGAAGCCGGATCTCACTTAAATGTATGTAACCTAAGTCCGGGTCCATCATACGACCCATCGTTAGTTCGTCGCCATCGTGCTAACTTGTCGTACGTGCATTTTGGGCCAAATTGAGTTAAGAACGCCATTTTGTGCAGCTCACAATGCCTCACCTTTTGACCTTCACAGATCCCCAAAATTCGATTTCAATCCTGAGATATTCAACAAAAACCGGAAAAACTCCGTGCATTTTTGTCACTTTACATATGAAAGTAGTTTCAATCTTGTCGTGCTATCTTGTCACTCCATGAAAATTGATGTAAGTGCGACAAAAGGCCAAAGGATTTCAGGTCAGGAAAGTCAGGATGCGTTTGTCGCACGTACAAGCTAGACTACCGTAAACATTTGTAATTATAACTCGGGACTCCAGCAACCAACTTCAACCAAACTTTGGGACAATGCACAGAATGGTGAGCCAAACAAAACGTGTTTGTTATTGTTTACATTGCGTGCTCTCGTTTTTGAATATTCAAGGTCAAACATTAAAACGCGTTTTTCTCGGAACGTCAAAATGGCGGGTGCGACAAGATAGCACGACGACGTCGAGTTAAGTTATCAAAAGAGCTTTCCAACACGTCTAAAACATTGAAGATCTGGCAACCCTGTCTCGAGATATGTCCACTTAAGTGATATTTATGTACTTTTTGGAAGCCGGATCTCACTTAAATGTATGTAAACTATGTCCGGATCCACCATCCGACCCATCGTTGGTTAGGTTATCAAAAGAGCTTTCCAACGAGTTCAAAACATTGATGATCTGGCAACCCTGTCTTGAGGTATGGTCACTTAAGTGATATTTATGTACTTTTTATAACGGATCTAAAAAATAGATGAAATTTTTGTACAATTCCATCACATCAGCCATTGTTGGTAATAAGTGAGGAAGGCTTCAACCAAATAGGTGGATTAAGTGAGTTTTTTTTAACTAAAGTTAACTAACTTTTTAAACTTTTCAAAATTGACTTGGATCGGTAGATACAAATTAACGGAAGAAATCTAAATTTTGCTTTCCAACATTTTTGAAACGTTTACTTAAAATTGAGATGTATCTTTTCTTAGGAACATGAAAAAATTGCAATAAAATTAAGAAATGTGTAAACAAGGTTGCCATATTTTTTTGCTATTTCTTCGTAAAACTATTAACTTTTCGTGTCATTTACGAGGGATGAAACGGCGCCTTCGATGTTTCCGGAATGTCCGTAAGACAGTCAGAATCTGTTTCGGCCTCACTCATCCTTCTTCAGATCTTGGAAAAATTAACTCGAAAAAAATATGACAGAGCAAACAGGGGAGTCGAAAAAACAAGTAAGATGGCCATACTCTTGGACACCAATGAACGTGGCGAGATACAGCAATTTTACTGGAAAAAGTTTGATTTTGCGCAGAGATGAAACGGAGCAAAATCAAACTTTTTTCATTAAAATCGCTTTAATTTTAATACTTAAAAAGTTGAAATTTAATATTAGGGGGCATTTAAGGAAAAAAAAGTTATTTAGAGAATCGTCAAAAAAGAGGCCGGTGCCAAAAAAAAGAGAGATGGTCCAATCAGGACCAAACTTTGAATTTCGGATAACTATTGTCCGTTTCTTTCAAAGGTACATGCCGCGCGGCATTTCAGAATATGCCATAGCCATTGTTGCCAGCGATTTTCTACACCTTTGGTACAATATAAAACATACCTGGCAACAATGCCAGGCGATTCGAAGAAGAAGATCAACAAAAACAAAACGCGCAGTATGGGATTTGATAGCACGCATTTGCCGAAAGTGCGGCGCGTCGTTTCGAGGCTGGTTTGCCGCGTGTCTTTCTCGGGAATACGCGCAATATCGATAGATGAACGTTCTCTCCAAGTTTGGTTCAAATCGGTGAAGGTCGAGTCCAAAAGTGTACCCAGTTGTCCTGGAATGACCCATATAATTTATCAGCAGTTCCATATGAAAGTTTAAGAATAAAAATAAAAGTGCTTCAATTTGGCTCAAAATTGGAGTAAGGGTTCTTTGCCCGAAATAATTAGACCCGTATCTTTTTGTTTGCCCATTAGGGTCACCTACACCGTGTTAGGGTCCAAAAAATGTCAATTTTCGTAAATTTTCGCAAAACCACATTTTTCAAAAAATCATAGCTGTGTGCTCAATTTTAACCAATTTTAGCTGTCATGGACGAAAATGAAAAATAGTAAGATTGACTTTTAAGACAAAAACTACAAAGTTTCGAAAATTTAACCTAACAATTGAAAAAGTCAAATGAGCAAGTCGCTACGAAACCGGCCGATTTCGACAATTTTTATTTTTTGTATTTTTTTACTTACCTTACTTTTCGATTTTAAATTCAATTTTATATTAAAACATTACGTCCAATTTGCTTTTAATCTAATCTAATCTAATCAGACCCTAGCGCAACCAATCTTTCGAAGGGATCCTGGAGAGTGCCTTAGGTTAGATGACGCCTAGCACTCTTCTTGTCATTTATTAACATTTGTAGTGCGCCATTGCATCGGAATGCATTGAAACATCACAAGCGTTAAACCGGCCAGGCCTACTGCGTAAAGCCGTATCGCAGAGAAGACTCGTAATTGGGTTGAGTTTGAGCACTGAGTGTTCGAACAACAACACAATTCTGAATCGAAGGGGAGGAAGAAGCGTGGGGACACACCACCATACTCTCCGTGATTTGGTTGTATTCGTTGGGAGCATCATGCTAAGATGGTTTGGTACTCCGGGACCCTCGGGATGGGACCAGGGATGGAATAATCGCGAAAAAATCAATTTCGCTTGCGAACTTTTTTCACCCGCGAAAGAGAGAGGAGGCAAATCACGCAAAAGAAAATCGCTCCCGAAATTCTCCCATAAAATCAATCTGCTGATGATTTTTGGTGAATTTCCTTGTCAGCACCACTCAAAATTATTTTTTTCACTTTGTTTACACACATTGCCCATCTACAAAATGTTACAGGCCAATTTCCGACGTGTAACTTTACACTTGCAAGTGTAGTAGTGAAAGAGATGTTCCGCCGAATAATCAAGATAATGATTTTTTTAGATTCTTTTTACCGATCTTTCGTGCGCGAGAGAGGAGAGCAAGCTCCCTTCGGATTTTTTCTCTTGATGAACATTCAATGATTTTCTTTTGATGATGATTATTCCATCGCTGGATGGGACATTGTATTTCCACGAATGCCCTGGACTCTATTTGCCGTGGTTATAACGCCACAACTCGCTCTCTGTAACAGTATTCCTAATTCCAGTCCACGCTCACCAAGTCGTCATGGCCTAGTGGTTAGCATTTTTGCTTACCAATCCAAAGGACGGAGGATCGAACCCCGCCTCGAGCGACTTTGATTTTTCGTTCATCATTTCAATTTTCTATGTTCTAAACTTTCTCGTTGGGAGCAGATGGGCATCGAACCCAGAACCATTCGCTTACAAAGCGAACACCGTAACCAGTCAGCCACGGCCGCTCCCCATTACGTCTAATTTGCTTTTGCATGAAATTTCTAATTTTTCCAAAAATCATTATTTTTCCAAAAAATCATAGCTCGGCGACAGATTTTTTGACCATGTTTCTCTATGGCTAAAAAGTTGCGGGTTTTTGTCCCCTTAAAAATATCAAAAAAACTCGAAAATCAAAAAATACGTATTTTGGGAAATTGAGTGTTTGTAAAAAAAAGTTTATTTAAAAATCTGCAATTTTTTTTCCGTGTACCTATTTTTTTCTCAAAAGTCCTCAACAATACCTACAACTTTGCCGAAGACACCAAATTGATCAGAAAATTCACTCAAAAGTTACAGCTGTTTGAATATTTACAAACCATTTTTTGTATGGACAGCTGCCAAAATTGTATGCAGACTTGTATGGATGAACCAATGACACAACAAAGCTTATTTGGGTATAGGGAAGGCCCCACAAAATTTGAGCCAAATAAAAAAATACAAATAAAATCCATTTCTGGTTTTGGTACAGAATTGCTCAAATGAAAACTTGTAAAATGTCGTTTTGACAAGGACTGGAACAAAGAGCCTATATCTAAAAATATTTTTGAAGGATTTCTCAGGAAATTTTACGAAACATATTAAAAAATGGCCGGTTTTCATTAACAGATTTTCAAGATATGATTTTTGAAAATAAATTCTTGGATTTTCGACGCGCCGCGCGCGTAGTCGGAAAAAACGACAAAAACGGGGAAATTGTTTTTTCACTAAAACTGCGATAACTCGAAAATTTACTCAAATTGATAGCCAGCTATTTATTTTCTGGTAGAAAGCTTTTTTCCAAAAATTCACCACCCTAACTTGGCACGGACTTCGCCTCTTCGGTCCAATGTTCTTCAAAGGCACCGACAAATCCGTAAAACATTTACCACAAGAACGCCCTCGTGACGTTCATGCGTGACAACAGCGTTTTTTCTCAAAGCCAAACTGTTAACCTTCCTACGGTATTGGGGTCCTTTTCGGCCTTTTTGAAAATTAAATTTGCCATAACTTTTGCTATATACATGCTAGAGCCTTGAAATTTTCTGACATTAAATTTATAGTATAAATACACATTTCACAAAACAAATAAACCTCGGACGACCCCTAGGGGAGCGTCCATAAAAAAAGTTACTTTAAAGGTATTGGGGTCCTTTTCGACCCCAAACTTTAAAAAATCGGCAAAATCCATTTTTGACCGATTCCGGTTTTTGGTCACAAATGAAAGCTTAGAACGTCCCCTTTCCAAAACCGACCTGGAAAACCGGATTTGGTCACTGTGGTCACCGGGAATCGGCTACAACCGAAAAAAGGCCTTTTTGAGACCCCAACTTTGACGACCTGTATCTCCGGTAAATTTCAACCAATCAGGATGCTCCGGGTTGCATTCGACAGGTATATACCTGTACTTTGACCACAAATATTAATATCAGGGCCAGGTGACCTACCGGTTCCGGAAATCCGGAACATCCGAAAAGTTCATAATTTACTGTTTTTAACTTATATGTGATACCAATACTCTCATGATAGTTGAAATTGATCCATAAAACTTACTAAAAACACAATACACGATTGCCAGAACCACTCTGGAGTGTTAGTGGCCACTTCCGGGTAACCTTGAACCGGTTCCCGGGTACCCGATGAACGGCCAATTTGATTTTTTGTTGAAAACCCATCATGTTGCATATATATGCATATATATATCAAACTTCATGAAATTGAAAGATATGTCCATCTTTGATAATGCCGTTAATCGCTGAGCCATCCTGGCCAATCTGGAACCGGTTACCGGTGGCCCCTTGGGGACACTCCCGGAATATGAGAGAAACCCTATCATCCGACATATCAAACTTCATGAAATTGAAAGATATGTCAATCTACGGTCATGCCGTTGTTCGTTGACCCATTGTGACCAATCTGGAACCGGTTACCGGTGGCCCCTTGGGGACACTTCCGGAATATGAGAGAAACCCTATCATCCGACGTATCAAACATCATGAAATTGAAAGATATGTCAATCTACGGTCATGCCGTTGTTCGTTGACCCATTGTGACCAATCTGGAACCGGTTACCGGTGGCCCCTTGGGGACACTCCCGGAATATGAGAGAAACCCTATCATCCGACGTATCAAACTTCATGAAATTGAAAGATATGTCAATCTACGGTCATGCCGTTGTTCGTTGATTCATTGTGACCAATCTGGAACCGGTTACCGGTGGCCCCTTGGGGACACTCCCGGAATATGAGAGAAACCCTATCATCCGACGTATCAAACATCATGAAATTGAAAGATATGTCAATCTACGGTCATGCCGTTGTTCGTTGAACCAATGTGACCAATCTGGAACCGGTTACCGGTGGCCCCTTGGGGACACTCCCGGAATATGAGAGAAACCCTATCATCCGACATATCAAACTTCATGAAATTGAAAGATATGTCAATCTACGGTCATGCCGTTGTTCGTTGACCCATTGTGACCAATCTGGAACCGGTTACCGGTGGCCCCTTGGGGACACTCCCGGAATATGAGAGAAACCCTATCATCCGATGTATCAAACTTCATGTAATTGAAAGATATGTCAATCTACGGTCATGCCGTTGTTCGTTGACCCATTGTGACCAATCTGGAACCGGTTACCGGTGGCCCCTTGGGGACACTCCCGGAATATGAGAGAAACCCTATCATCCGACGTATCAAACATCATGAAATTGAAAGATATGTCAATCTACGGTCATGCCGTTGTTCGTTGACCCATTGTGACCAATCTGGAACCGGTTACCGGTGGCCCCTTGGGGACACTCCCGGAATATGAGAGAAACCCTATCATCCGACGTATCAAACTTCATGAAATTGAAAGATATGTCAATCTACGGTCATGCCGTTGTTCGTTGATTCATTGTGACCAATCTGGAACCGGTTACCGGTGGCCCCTTGGGGACACTCCCGGAATATGAGAGAAACCCTATCATCCGACGTATCAAACATCATGAAATTGAAACATATGTCAATCTACGGTCATGCCGTTGTTCGTTGAACCAATGTGACCAATCTGGAACCGGTTACCGGTGGCCCCTTGGGGACACTCCCGGAATATGAGAGAAACCCTATCATCCGACGTATAAAACTTCATAAATTTGAAAGATATGTCATGCCGTTGTTCGTTGATCCATTGTGGCCAATCTGGAACCGGTTACCGGTGGCCCGTTGGGGACACTCCCGGAATATGAGAGAAACCCTATCATCCGACATATCGGACTGAGCAAACGACCTAACCTTTAGGTTAGTCCGGGGCCAACATTTACTTCCCTTCCGACGGAAGGCGTGATCAGACAAATCTCGTCTCGAAAAACGCCACCGGAACCGTCTGGGATCGAACCCAGGGCGACTGGGTGAGAGGCAATCACGCTTATCCCTACACCACGGTTCCCGGTTACCGTTGGTTGACATATCATTCAATTTCATGAAGTTTGATGCGTCGGATGATAGGGTTTCTTTCATATTCCTGGAATGTCCCCAAGGGTCCACCGGGAACCAGTTCCAAAATTCCCAGAATGGATCAGCGAATAACGGCATGACCGTAGATTGACATATTTTTCAATTTCATAAAGTTTGATACGTCGGAAGATAGGGTTTCTCTCATATTCCAGAAGTGTCCCCAAGAGGCCACCAGTAACCGGTTCCAAATTGGCCAGGATAGGTCAGCGAACATTGACATAACCGTAGATTGACATATCTTTCAATTTCATGAATTTTCATATGTCGGATGATAGGGTTTATCTCATATTCCGAGAGTGTTCCCAAGGGGCCACCGATAACCGGTTCTTAATTGGCCTGAATGGGTCAACGAACAACGGCATGACCATAGATTGAAATATTTTTCAATTTCATGAAGTTTGATATGTCGGATGATAGGGTTTCTCTCATATTCCGGGAGTGTCCCCAAGGGGCCACCGGTAACCGGTTCCTGATTGGTCACTATGGGTCAACGAACAACGGCATGACCGTAGATTGACATATCTTTCAATTTCATGATGTTTGATACGTCGGATGATAGGGTTTCTCTCATATTCCGGGAGTGTCCCAAGGCCACCGGTAACCGGTTCCAGATTAGTCACAATGGGTCAACGAACAACGGCATGACCGTAGATTGACATATCTTTCAATTTCATGAAGTTTAATATGTCGGATGATAGGGTTTCTCTCATATTCCGGAAGTGTCCCCAAGGGGCCACCGGTAACCGGTTCCAGATTGGTCACAATGGGTCAACGAACAACGGCATGACCGTAGATTGACATATCTTTCAATTTCATGATGTTTGATACGTCGGATGATAGGGTTTCTCTCATATTCCGGGAGTGTCCCCAAGGGGCCACCGGTAACCGGTTCCAGATTGGTCACAATGGGTCAACGAACAACGGCATGACCGTAGATTGACATATCTTTCAATTTCATGAAGTTTAATATGTCGGATGATAGGGTTTCTCTCATATTCCGGAAGTGTCCCCAAGGGGCCACCGGTAACCGGTTCCAGATTGGTCACAATGGGTCAACGAACAACGGCATGACCGTAGATTGACATATCTTTCAATTTCATGATGTTTGATACGTCGGATGATAGGGTTTCTCTCATATTCCGGGAGTGTCCCCAAGGGGCCACCGGTAACCGGTTCCAGATTAGTCACAATGGGTCAACGAACAACGGCATGACCGTAGATTGACATTTCTTTCAATTTCATGATGTTTGATATGTCGGATGATAGGGTTTCTCTCATATTCCGGGAGTGTCCCCAAGGGGCCACCGGTAACCGGTTCCAGATTGGCCAGGATGGCTCAGCGATTAACGGCATTATCAAAGATGGACATATCTTTCAATTTCATGAAGTTTGATATGCAACATGATGGGTTTTCAATAAAAAATCAAATTGGCCGTTCATCGGGTACCCGGGAACCGGTTCCAAGTTACCCGGAAGTGGCCACTAACACTCCAGAGTGGTTCTGGCAATCGTGTATTGTGTTTTTAGTAAGTTTTATGGATCAATTTCAACTATCATGAGAGTATTGGTATCACATATACGTGAAAAACAGTAAATTATGAACTTTTCGGATGTTCCGGATTTCCGGAACCGGTAGGTCACCTGGCCCTGATATTAATATTTGTGGTCAAAGTACACGTATACACCTGTCGAATGCAACCCGGAGCATCCTGATTGGTTGAAATTTACCGGAGATACAGGTCGTCAAAGTTGAGGTCTCAAAAAGGCCTTTTTCCGGTTGTAGCCGATTCCCAGTGGCCACAGTGACCAAATCCGGTTTTCCAGGTCGGTATCGGAAAGGGGACGTTCTAAGCTTTCATTTGTGACCAAAAAAACCGGAATCGGTCAAAAACTGGATTTTTGTCGATTTTTTAAAGTTTGGGGTCGAAAAGGACCCCAATACCTTATGTGTGATTTTTTTTTAATACCAAGGGAAGGTTAATTAGAACTGCTGCAGATAAGCTCTCAGCTGTCGAAACGGAATGTTTGGGCACAGTAATCTTCTTCACTTTCAATTTCGTTTGCACGTCCAACTTTTAAGTCCACACTACCTTTTTGAGCGCTGGATGTGAGCCCAAA
This sequence comes from Culex quinquefasciatus, assembly GCF_015732765.1. Lineage (NCBI taxonomy): Eukaryota > Metazoa > Arthropoda > Insecta > Diptera > Culicidae > Culex > Culex quinquefasciatus. The sequence goes on along the minus strand of NC_051863.1, from coordinate 57,085,186 downwards.
AAAGCATGCTTGAGAAATCAGTCTCATGCCCATATTGGTCTTCGGCTTGAGGATTCTTCACCACAAATCCAAGGCCTGTGCACGGCGTGCGATGCACGTGATGGCACATACTCACAAACTTTTGCAGCCCATTCATGAATCGGTGGAAGTCCCCCCTCAGTGACCCCGCGTGGCCATTGGCAAATTTGTTTATTGTGATGTTTCAATTTGTGTCCGAAAAATTTCTTCATGTCAATGGGGTCCGAAGGTCCGCGAAGTTATCGCAAAATCTTACCCCCGACAGGGCAATGTTGCGCGGCCGATTGGCAGCCGAGGATAAGCATAATGCATTGGGGTGTATGTTGGTCGATGATGTTTTTATTTTGAGCGAACATATTTGCTCGAGTTGCAACATGCCTTGATTATCTTGCAACATGATCTGAAAAGATTTATTTACAGAATTAGTTTTGAAGGTCCAGAAACTATGAGCAAATCTTTCTGTTATTTTGTTTCCAACCAACAATTTTGAAAATTTCATCATTTATGTTACTGATCTGCCCTACCTTAGCAGGAAAGTGGTTTCATAAAGAAAATAAAAAAACGGTTCTCCGTAACATTCCATGATGTCATAAATCAGTTTTTGGCCCAGTTTAAAACGGAAATCTTTTGTGGTCACCTAGCCACAAAAAAACGCACTTTCATCAGTGGCCACGCAAGAACGTCCATCATCGAAAAGACCTTTGCAAATATTTCATGCTCAACGGCTTAAGATTGGCGGCTCGATTACGGCCCAAAGACACTTTTCGCCTTCTGCTCCCGATGATGACGAACCCGCAGTTCGAAAAGTCGTGATTTACGCGCCAACGGTCGGACATTCTGGGCACCCCCCCTCAAGGGATTATGTGTGCGCCACGGTGTGTTGTGGCCTGCTTTATCAAACTTGACATCGATTTCACCTTATTTGGGATCACACGCGGCTGCAGAGTTACGATGACGGATCCTGGGTGCCGCTACTGCGTGTGCGCGCTCCATAAGTATGAATTATGACTGCTGCTGCGGCTACTTGACCTGGACCAGATTTGCGCGCGCATTTCTAAAGGTGCACACTGGGTCAATTTGATGATAATGTCTAAGTTTTATAAAGGAATTTATGATCGATTCAGTGTCCCTCAAAATTTCATAGATATTCAAAATAGCATTTTTATTTTTTTATTAACCAGTGTTGGTATTCTCGCCCTCTCCCGAGAAACATTCCTCTCTCTCGAGTTATCACCGCGAGTCCCGAGCTGCCGAGAGCAACTCACCGATTGCCCGTGCACTCCTGCGCTCACGAACCGGCTTGCTCGTGAGCCAGATTTGCTCGCGAGCAAGAAGTAAAACGAGTTGGTAACCCGCGTCGTTAGGATTCATAAGCCTGATAAACATATTGCTAGCTTGGAACAAACGGCTAGCATGAAACGCTCGCGAGCACTCGCGACGAGAGCGAGAGCAAGAACGAAAATAGGAGCGCGAGTGATGAGAGGAAAGTACTACAAGAACTCTCCCTTGGTCGCGAGCAATCAAAGCTTTCCTTCTTCTCACTCGAATTCCAACACTGATGTTAACATGACAAAATTATTTGCGCTTAAAAAACTATTTAGAAAAGCGGGTTATTTAGAAAGGTGGGTCCTAAAATTAAATTTAGATGTAACATTTTACTACACAAAACGATGAAGCTAATTCTTATAAAGGATTCTACTGGTGCTTACTTCTGCGTTAAGGCGGACCAGACAATGCCCAATGGCCTCGTAATTAGGCCTTCAAGTTCTCAACCATTCTGAAATCGACTCGATTTTTTTTTTGTAAGGGTATATCTCAGAAACTAATTGTCCAATTTTTGAAGTCTCAGAAAGAAAATTGTAAAAAAAATAAGTTAAGAATAAAAAAAAGAAAATTGAAAAATAAGCCTTAGAAAAATAATAGGAAGTTTTCTAAAAAAGAAAATTCCCTGTTCCTGAGGGGAACACCCGTGAAGAGTATCGGGGCCGGCATTTAAAAAGCGGATTCAGTGACAGTTTATTAATCAACTTAATGTTAACTTGTTAAGGTTAATGTTAACATTCCATAGGTTGTCTTGATAAGGTCCAGTTTGTGACGATACACTACCTTCCCTTTACTAAGCAATCGAAACCAGGAGGGAAAAGGTCACCAGTTGTGTTGGTCCGAGCCGGGATTTGAACCCCGATCTACCGTTTACGAGGCGGAAGTGTTATCACTGGGCTACGTGTCTCGGTCAAGTTTTCTCAGATTTTTAAAAATATTTTTCAGAGGTGGCATTCCATCATAAAACGGAAAATGTTGAAATTTCCATAAATTATAACCCAAAACAAAAGTTACTTTAACTCCAACAGGGTGCACTTTATCAAAAAATCGAAGCAGTTCTATTGCAAATTCAATTAGGGCTGTAATTTTTGTTTAGTTTCCGTTTTGCCATTTAAAAAAAAAATCATCAATCATACATTTTTCTGTCACGTTACACATAACGCTCACACGGAGTGATGTCACACGGAAATGCGTATAGAATAAGTATTGTTTTGGTTTTGGTTTTGGGTTTGGGTTTGGGTTTGGGTTTGGGTTTGGGTTTGGGTTTGGGTTTGGGTTTGGGTTTGGGTTTGGGTTTGGGTTTGGGTTTGGGTTTGGGTTTGGGTTTGGGTTTGGGTTTGGGTTTGGGTTTGGGTTTGGGTTTGGGTTTGGGTTTGGGTTAGGGTTAGGGTTTGGGTTTGGGTTTGGGTTTGGGTTTGGGTTTGGGTTTGGGTTTGGGTTTGGGTTTGGGTTTGGGTTTGGGTTTGGGTTTGGGTTTGGGTTTGGGTTTGGGTTTGGGTTTGGGTTTGGGCTTGGGTTTGGGTTTGGGTTTGGGTTTGGTTTGTTTTTGAATGTAATTGAATTGATTTATGGATATTTATTCCATTTAACAGTAAATTTTTACTATCTGGCTGTACTGTTATGAGATTTTAACACTTATTAGAAAACTATATATCAATACAAGGTGGTTCAATATTTTTTTTATTTTGATTACAAAAAACCCCAATAAATATGCATTTGACATTTCCGATAATTTTGGATTAAATGTCATTGTTTATACCATTTAATTATAAGTTTGTCCTTTTCCACCGTGTGACCTGACCAGATTTCGCTCAGTTTGCTCCACATACTGCTACCTCTTACCCACTGACACACACACACTACCCCGACCAAAATACTTATGTCAAAACTATATCATAATTACTTTATGATTTCTAACATATTTCTCTTGTCAGCGGTGATTGATTACCGAATGGGCGCGTGAGCCCGAAAACTGGATATTATTGTTTGGTGCAGGTTATATTCGCGCTCAATCTTTTCAGCTTTTTTCATCTATCTCTATTCTTTTTTTCAAAAGAGATCCAACGATTGAAAGACCTCAACCAGACAAAAAAATAAAGACCACGAGGGAGAGAACTCGATGATAATGGATCTTATCGTAATTAATCTGTGGTCGGTGGCACAACAACCCGGGTTGGAGCGCTATTCGGGCGAGGCCAAATGGAACGTGCGACGTTTATGCACTTCATCCAAACCGGAGTGTGCCCCAAAAAGTCAGGTGGAACGGGCACCACTCCTTTCAGGTTCAGGTCTCGGGTTGTTTGGGGGTATGGTAGCAGAAACTGAACTGAACACAGAAAAAATAGCATAGATATGGGGTTAAAGAAAGTCGCAAAGGTCGCTGGCAAGGTTTAGTCAGAGATAAATGAAACGGGAATAATAAAAAAAAATTAAAAATATATTGTAAACAAATTATTTTCAAAGAAAGCATGGTAACGTTAGTAAGGAATACCAAAAAACAAGAATTATAGCTGAAGCTGGAAAACCTTAGAAAGATCTCTTTGCCTGTGATATTCCCCCCGAACCGTATAAGTTGAATCAAATTTCGACCGATGTCCAAATTGTGGTAAAACAATCGCTTATGGCTACCGTCACAGACTCCGGCGGACGAAATCTCTACTCACCATTCAGCTTTGAGGCAACAACGCGTCCACCAATGGCATGATTACAGCGCCCAGATATGACGGAACCATTTATATGGCATTCGCTTCGATTGATATCTGTATTCGTTTTGTTTGCCCCGTCCCGGAGCCTGATTGAATGGACGCGGTTTCGGATTTCGGAATGATTTATTAATTGGTTCCGCGATGATAGAGTGAAACGAGGTGTGTTTGTTAGTTTTTTTTTTAAATCAAGCGTTCATTTCGGAATTGGCGAAAATTGTTAAACGTTATCACTATTGTAGTTGTACCGCTATAAATTTCTACTGGACACGCGCGCGGGTGTGTCCCCACTAAATTGACCTGGAAAGCATTCTACGGGGTTTGTATTCTTGCTTGTCTGCGCATAAGTTTTGGGGGGTCGAGCCGTATAAATGTTACAATGTAAATATATATAATGTGTATATATTGTCAGGACGAAAAAACGGAGATAAGTTAGTAAGTTGTAAGGATTTACTACTGCACTGCATCTTCTGCCTCCTCAGTCCACAAAAGTATGGGTCACACACAACGGAAGGACACTCCAGGAATAACTGCTCCTCTTTCGGCCGGAAACTTTGACACACAATCTCGTGGAGGATCTCCACGGTTCGGACGGCGAAAGGACTCCTAGACGACGTCTATGTAGTATTGTGGTTCCTGCTGTTCTCTTCGTATTTTTCGAACAGCTCCCGCCACTACCAGGGCTTCCAGGGTGAAGATTACTGCAGCAAAAACAATCATTACAATTACAAAAATTCAACTAGTCAAATATTGAAGTGACTCACAGGTGAACATGATGACCAGTTTCATCTCGGCGACGGTTTTCTCCATATTGGACTCGTCGTACTCGGTCGCGGACAGGACCGCCCGACGTACGACGGCCGATGCCTTCAGGGTGATCGTGCAGGTCTGGTAGATTTGGAGCAGCTTTTCCATGCGCTAGGAAATAGTTGTAAATAAATTTATTTTTTATTGTTTTGCGTGACACTACTTTGGTTTGTCAAAGCTGTCTTTGTTAAGGTATCGAAAATAAAACCTAACAATTTTAAATTAACAATTTAATGCCAAATTTCTCACATTTTACCTAAGATAACTTTCTTAAAGCAACACAACCAGCAAGTAAGTTTTTGGTGTTGTTCTTAAAAAATTGTACAAATTACCAAACCTATTTTGAAATAATTTTATTGATAAAATAGTTTAACATGTTGTTGTAAATGCCATTGTAGACATTACTTTATGGTATAAATATAAAATCATATCGATAATTTCAGCAATATTTTAAATATATATTCTAATATTTGAAAATTAACTCTATTTGTTGAATATTGTTAGGGGCCATCCGTAAACAACGAAGGACACTTTTTTTGAAATTTCATACCAACGCCGCCCCCTTTTGTGGACACTTCTCCATACATTTTTTTTGTATGGAGCGTGTACAATCTTCCACCCCTTAAGGGCTTTATATATATTCCTTAAGGGCTTTTTTATATATTCCAAACACCCAAAACCAAAAAATATAACGTGGATAGTCATAAATCGCTTCCAATCCATTGAGTGCCAAAAAGTTTACCATTTCCGAACCATGTTACATAAATTAAAGTTTTAAATATTTGAGCACAGTGAACGTTAACAATCAAATTTAGATGTTTTGTAAAACTCCCGTGTATAGTACCACAAAAAGTAAAACAAGATATTCTAAGAGATTTTTTCCCAATGATTTTAACATTTGGGTAATTCTCCGCCAACTCACACAGCAGTTGCCCCGACCCCTCTTCGATTTGCGTGAAACTTTGTCCTAAGGGGTAACTTTTGTCCCTGATCACGAATCCGAGGTCCGTTTTTTGATATCTCGTGACGGAAGGGCGGTACGACCCCTTCCATTTTTGAACATGTGAAAAAAGAGGTGTTTTTCAATAATTTGCAGCCTCAAACGGTGATGAGATAGAAATTTGGTGTCAAAGGGACTTTTGTGTGAAATTAGACGCCCGATTTGATGGCGTACTCAGAATTCCGAATAAACGTATTTTTCATCGAAAAAACACTAAAAAAGTTTTAAAAATTCTCCCATTTTCCGTTACTCGACTGTAAAAAATTTTGGAACATGTCATTTTATGGGAAATTTAATGTACTTTTCGAATCTACATTGTCCCAGAAGGGTCATTTTTTCATTTAGAACAAAATTTTTCATTTTAAAATTTCGTGTTTTTTCAAACTTTGCAGGGTTATTTTTTAGAGTGTAACAATGTTCTACAAAGTTGTAGAGCAGACAATTACAAAAATTTTGATATATAGACATAAGGGGTTTGCTTATAAACATCACGAGTTATCGCGATTTTACGAAAAAAAGTTTTGAAAAAGTTGGTCGTCATCGATCATGGCCGTTCATGGTCACCCGCGACAGACACGGACGACGAAACAAAGAGAAACGCAAAAGTAACTTTTTCAAAACTTTTTTCGTAAAATCGCGATAACTCGTGATGTTTATAAGCAAACCCCTTATGTCTATATATCAAAATTTTTGTAATTGTCTGCTCTACAACTTTGTAGAGCATTGTTACACTCTAAAAAATAACCCTGCAAAGTTAGAAAAAACACGAAATTTTAAAATGAAAATTTTTGTTCTAAATGAAAAAATGACCCTTCTGGGACAATGTAGATTCGAAAAGTACATTAAATTTCCCATAAAATGACATGTTCCAAAATTTTTTACAGTCGAGTAACGGAAAATGGGAGAATTTTTAAAACATTTTTAGTGTTTTTTTCGATGAAAAATACGTTTATTCGGAATTCTGAGTACGCCATCAAATCGGGCGTCTAATTTTACATAAAAGTCCCTTTGACACCAAATTTCTATCTCATCACCGTTTCAGGCTGCAAATTGTTGAAAAACTCCTTTTTTTTCGCATGTTCAAAAATGGAAGGGGTCGTACCGCCCCTCCGTCACGAGATATCAAAAAACGGACCTCGGTTTCGTGATCAGGGACAAAAGTTACCCCTTAGGACAAAGTTTCACGCAAATCGAAGAGGGGTCGGGGCAACTTTTCCCGATTTCGTGTGAGTTGGTAGAGAATTACCCATTTTAAAAAAGTTCTCATTGCTTGTTTTGGCGGGACCGTGGTGTAGGGGTAAGCGTGGTTGCCTCTCACCCAGTCGTCCTGGTTTGATCCCAGAAGGTCCCGGTGGCAAATTTTGAGACGAGATTTGTCTGATCACGCCTTCCGTCGGACAGGGAAGTAAATGTTGGTCCCGGTCTAACCTAGTGGTTAGGTCGTTAGCTCAGTCCAGGTGCAGGAGTCGTCTCCCTGGGTCCTGGCTCGGTGGAGTCGCTGGTAGGCAGTTGGACTAACAATCCAAAGGTCGTCAGTTCGAATCCCGGGGTGGATGGAAGCTTAGGTGTAAAAAGAGGTTTGCAATTGCCTCAACAATCAAGCCTTCGGACACCTAGTTTCGAGTAGGAATCTCGCAATCGAGAACGCCAAGGCAATGCTGTAGAGCGAATAATTTGATTTGATTTTTGCTTGTTTTGGAAGATAATGTACTTACATTTTTGAATACATTTTATTCATTTATTATTTATTTTTTCATCATCAACAAAAGGTTGGGTCAAATGGACGAGAGGTCGAAAGACATAAGGTCGATCAGACAAACGGTTGACAGTGGACAAAAGGTCGAATGGGCAAACGGTTGAAAGGACAAAACGTCAAAAATAAGTTATTTTTTATCAAATTGAGTTCTATAAAACCATTTTGAATTATATTGACGGAAAAAACTCAAACTGCTGCATCTTTAAAATTTTGAATTCAGGCATTTCATTTTCAGGAACTGCTCATGTTTGAAAGAATGAAAACCCACCAAAATTAATACTGAAACATTTTTTTTATTTAGCCATAATTAACATTTTTTTAAAGTTTCCTGCTTTAAAAAATACAAAAATCAAAAACCTGCGAGTTAAAATGATAAACAAAAACTAACTTAATCCACCTATGTGGTTGATGCCTTCCTCATTTTCAGGGCTGTGGAGTCGGAGTCGGAGTCGGAGCCGGAGTCAGTGGAGTCGGGTCTTTTTGGGAACCTAGAGTCGGAGTCGGAGTCGGAGTCGTCAAAACTCGAACAGCTGGAGTCGGAGTCGGAGCCGGAGTCCGCTAAATTTTATGAGCTGGAGTCGGAGTCGGAGTCGGAGCCGAAGATTTCTGATAACCCGGAGTCGGAGTCGGAGCCGGAGTTATCTTAAATTCAACAAAAATATGTTTTTTTACTGTTCAGTATTACCTATATAACAGCTTACAAAAAAACGAAACGAAACTATTGGCACTACGCCCCCGGGACATGGCCTTCCTCTAACGTGGGATTTCTGCTCCAGCGCCTCTGACGAGACAGGAGAAACCGGGACCGACGTTTTACTTCACCATCCGATAGAAGCTCAGTGGATAAGGCGGGAATCGAACCCGCGTCGCATAGCATCATCGGGATCGGCAGCCGAAGCCGCTACCCCTGCGCCACGAGGACCGCACTAATATACAAAACAACTTATATTTTCAATTGATTTATCATGCCATTATGTATTTGAAGCTTTTCATTGTGATTGAAAACCTCTAATTGTGTTATTATTATAGTGTAATTAAATGATAACCTCTTACCCAAGTATGTAGTATCATAATTCAAAAAATAATAAAAAAAATATTGGTTATGTAGTCAGGCTATATTTATGATCACTTTCAATTCGAATTTGACCAAATTTCATCCAGTTATTTCTGAAAAAAGTACACACAAAGTCATCTTTTACCCCGATAGCAAATGTCTTAGGTATACTATTTTGATATTCAGTGCAAAAATGAACTAATAAAAAAATGTATCGAACAAAATATAGGATTTTAATTTATTTTTTAAATATTATAAACAAAAACACATAATCAAAATATTATCAACTGGTACGAATTTTCTCATACTGTATGTCTTACGCCAATATGACGAAAGGTGATAATCATTGCAAATCAATGTACCTTAAAAAAAATGAAATATTTGTGACCTAGAAAATATTTTACTTGTGGATATTTGTTTTTTATTATATTTTAAGTTTTTTCATATATTTTGATGGAGGCGCAAGATCATCCATAAAGCTTCGTTTTAGGTGAAGATTCACGAAGTATCGTGCACCTCCTTTTTAAAGTATTTAAAATTTTAAAATTAAAATAAATTAAAAATTTCCAGGTTAAAATAATTTTCTATGTCACAGATATTTGAAAAGGACATCTTAAGCGTCCTTTCCACGAAGAAATTGTTTAGATACATTGATTTGCAATAATAATCTCCTTCAGCCATGGCGCGATGTCCATGTACGTCTTAAAAAAAAAACAAAAAAAAGTTTCGTTTAAAATTGTCATTTAAAAAACAAGGTGCCTCCCAAGTAACATTTTTAAACCAACTAGCCACCACCAAGTTTTATTAAGGTTTTATTGTAGCATCTTGGGTCTCGTGGCGCAGGGGTAGCGGCTTCGGCTGCCGATCCCGATGATGCTATGAGACGCGGGTTCGATTCCCGCCTTATCCACTGAGCTTCTATCGGATGGTGAAGTAAAACGTCGGTCCCGGTTTCTCCTGTCTCGTCAGAGGCGCTGGAGCAGAAATCCCACGTTAGAGGAAGGCCATGCCCCGGGGGGCGTAGTGCCAATAGTTTCGTTTTCGTTTTTTGTAGCATCTTGATTGCTTAATAGTTTTATTTGGGCATTCACCGCAACCAACAAGCAAGAGCTCATTAATAGGTTCTAACAAGGTTTTTTGCCTCGGACATAAAATCGGGAGAAAATAAAAGCCGACTGGCTTTCAATAAGGTTTTATGAAAGTTTTAATAGAGGCTTGAACACCAGATGGCAATGCCATGCCAAACGGTTTTATCGCATGCTTTGTTAAAACCAAGGGTGTTGTAGCTGTCAAGTGCCATTAGGCATGCAAAAAGCTCACATAAAACCATAAGCTCCTAATAGAGCATTTATCGCGGCCAAAAAGCAGTGCATAAATATGGCGCTAAACGCGTGCTCTGATTGAATATGATTGACCGCCATCTTGGCAGAAAAAAAAATAAAATCATAAATTTGATGAAAACACACAATTATGATGAATTTGTGACATCGTTAGCATAGCCACAGAAGTTCAAACATAATTTGAACATTTTTTGCAAAGATTTGCAACACAATATTTTTTAACATTAAAAACTATGATTACAAAATAATGATTTTTGATGAAGCGAGTTGATTTTTTTTGGCTCTATCTCCCCTACAATCATCAATAAAATTTTAACCGCAGCTGAATTTGAGCCACCAATTTCGAAAAATATGGTTTGAAATTATTTCAATTACCTCCAATATCTATCATATCATCATCACCATTTTTGACAACCATCTCCATAATTTCATTTGGCAAGACGAAGACTCATTTTTTTGCCAGAATAAAATCTGTTTGTCATAAGACGCATGAAGACGTATGAAATGTCATTTTCCCTAACTCCTAACAAGGTTTTAACAAAGGCTTTATCAAGGCTTTAAGGACGTTGTTAGGATTTCGTTGTAAAGCCTTGAACTCCTATGTGGGTTTTATAAATAGGCCGTAACAACCTTTTGCGGAGGTCCTTTTGGGTTTTAAGTGAGGTTTATCGGGGTTCTGGGGAGGCTGTTACGACTTGGTGGTTTTAATGTTGGTTTTGGCTGATAGGTTTTATAGTGGTTGTGACAGCTTTGATAAAGCTTAAAATGTTACTTGGGCTGTCACGGTGCTTCTTACAAATGTCAGCCTGAAAGTGAGCAAATTGAATTTTAATGTTCAATAGATCATTAAGGCGAGATTTCTTTTAGTTATGCATTCAAAAATAACAATTTAGTATTTAAATGTATTAGCTTTGAAAAAATATTTTCAAATTTGAGGTTAATCAAGTAAATCCAAATTTACTTACAAAACTGTTCTTCTCAAAATACCTCTAAAACTTAAGATATTTTTCGATTTCTGTTTCCATAACGTATAAAACTTGTAACCTAGAAACTTTTTTCCGTTTATTTACTTTACTTTACTTTTACTTAACTTATTTTTCTTGAGACAAAAAAAAAAAACATGACGCTTAAAGAGTATTTAAATAATCCTATTTATTAATGTTTTATAAATAATTAACTAATAATAGTTAACTAACTTTTGAAACATTTAAAAACTTGTGGAGTCGGAGTCGGAGTCGGAGCCAACCATTTGTTGAAAGCTGGAGTCGGAGTCGGAGTCGGAGTCAGCTAGAGTTGGTAGGGCGGAGTCGGAGTCGGAGTCGGAGTCGGAGCCAACCATTTGTTCAAAGCCGGAGCCGGAGTCGGAGTCGGAGTCAGCTAATCTGAGAAAGCCGGAGTCGGAGTCGGAGTCGGAGTCGTTTGACATATGACCCGACTCCGCAGCCCTGCTCATTTTTAATATAAGTGGTTTGCCAGCTATTTTTTTTAGATCCAGAAAAATAAGTACACAGATATAACTTAAGACAGGGTTGCCAAATCATCAATGTTATGGACTCGTTGGAAAGGGTTTTTGATTACCTAACCAACGATATGTCGGATGATGAATCCAAACATCGTTTACATGCATTTAAGTGAGATCCGGCTTCAAAAAAGTACATAAATATCACTTAAGTGGTCATAGCTCGAGACAGGGTTGCCAGATCTTCAATGTTGTGGACTCTTTGGAAAGGTCTTTCGATTACCTAACCAACGATGGGTCGGATGATGGATCCGGATATCTTTTACATGCATATAAATGAGATTCGGCTTCAAAAAAGTACATAAAAATCACTTAAGTGGTCATAACTCGAGACAGGGTAGCCAGATCTTCAATGTTGTGGACTCGTTGGAAAGGTCTTTCGATTACCTAACCAACGATGGGTCGGATGATGGATCCGGATATCGTTAACATACTTTTAAGTGAGATCCGACTTCAAAAAAGTACATAAATATCACTTAAGTGGTCATAGCTCGAGACAGGGTTGCCAGATCTTCAATGTTGTGGACTCTTTGGAAAGGTCTTTCGATTACCTAACCAACGATGGGTCGGATGATGGATCCGGATATCTTTTACATGCATATAAATGAGATCCGGCTTCAAAAAAGTACATAAAAATCACTTAAGTGGTCATAACTCGAGACAGGGTAGCCAGATCTTCAATGTTGTGGACTCTTTGGAAAGGTCTTTCGATTACCTAACCAACGATGTGTCGGATGATGGATCCGGACATCGTTTACATACATTTAATTGAGATCCGACTTCAAAAATGTATATAAATATCACTTAATTGATCATAACTCGAGACAGGGTTGCCAGATCTTCAATGATAAGGACTCGTTGAAAAGGGTTTTTGATTACCAAACCAACAATGTGTCGGATGCTGGATCCGAACATCATTTACATACATTTAATTGAGATCCGGCTTCAAAAAAGTACATAAATATCACTTAAGTGGTCATAGCTCGAGACAGGGTTGCCAGATCTTCAATGTTGTGGACTCTTTGGAAAGGTCTTTCGATTACCTAACCAACGCTGGGTCGGATGATGGATCCGGATATCTTTTACATGCATATAAATGAGATCCGGCTTCAAAAAAGTACATAAATATCACTTAAGTGGTCATAACTTGAGACAGGGTTGCCCGATCTTCAATGATGTGGACTCGTTGGAAAGGTCTTTCAATAACCTAACCAACGATGTGTCGGATGATGGATTCGGACATCGTTAACATACTTTTAAGTGAGATCCGACTTCAAAAAAGTACATAAATATCACTTAAGTGGTCATAGCTCGAGACAGGGTTGCCAGATCTTCAATGTTTTGGACTCATTGGAAAGGTCTTTCGATTACCTAACCAACGATGGGTCGGATGATGGATCCGGATATCTTTTACATGCATATAAATGAGATCCGGCTTCAAAAAAGTACATAAATATCACTTAAGTGGTCATAACTCGAGACAGGGTTGCCAGATATTCAATGTTGTGGACTCGTTGGAAAGGTCTCTCGATTATCTAACCAACGATGGGTCGGATGATGGATCCGGACACCGTTTACATACATTTAAGTGAGATCCGGCTTCAAAAAAGTGCATACATATCACTTAAGTGGTCATAACTCGAGACAGGGTTGCCAGATCTTCAATTATGTGGACTCGTTGGAAAGGTTGTAACCTATCGCTTGTACATAGTACGATCTCTGGTCACAATGCTTCGCATCATCCTGTCAAACTGAACCGTAGGGACAAGTTAGGATAACATACAAAACATGGTATCCCTATTCCTAAAACGGTTAGCACGACTCACATCTCTTTGAGCAATTTTCGAAATACGCAAGAACAAAGACTTAAAATTAATAAAAGGGACTTCGTCATTTTGAATCGTCCTCATTTGCCGCTACCGACCAGAGTCCGTTACACATACTCTGGTCAAACGAAGAAATTGTGAACGTTTTGTAATTTAAAGTGCTGTGAATATCTGTTATTTGTACCCAGCATTCCTGTAGCCGGCGATTGAGGCGATTGTATTTTATTGAGTCGTGTCTAATTAGTGTCTTAATTGTTAATTGTAGTGTCAGGGAGTTGGTCCCAACCCGCACCATCCAAACTAACCGTCAAGGACCGCGCTCTACGTCAAAAGTGGTCGTTTGGTTGGTGGTGCAAGGAGGTAACAAAAATGTGGTAAATATCCAAAATCAAAACGTTAAAGCTAGAACAAGTTATTAGAGATGAACTCCTTTCTCAGAACCTCCAAGTTGGCAGAGCGCGCCAACCCGAGAATCTGTTAGAGCGCAATGGCGGAGTCCATCCGGTGAGTTCATTGTTACCACTGTTACACAAAGCACAAGTACTAAAACAAGCCTTAAACACTGTACAGGTTTTTTTCTACCAAAGACAAAGACACAAAACCAAAGACACCAAAACCGTTGCTGCGCCAGGCCTGGCCGGAGGAAGATCCTCCGACTTGACTCGACCACCGCGGGATACACTAGAACACACGAACACACACACACATGGTTAGGTTAGTTTTAAAACGACGAAAAACAATAAATTAGGACAGTTAAATGCAATAAACATGACTTTTTTCCATAACCCAAAGCGACGATCTTTTGTGATTCTTTTTGCCAGGACAGTGCGATTAGCTGAATCGAACCAGGATTGTGAAAGGGTAGGAACAATTCTCCTTCCCCACGTCAAATGTGAGCAGTTGCAGATCATTACATCTCTCTCTCATCTCCAAGAGTCTCAAGTTCTGGTTTTTATTTAATTTTTAATTAATGAACTAGTGGTGGTAATTGCCCCCTAGTTCGTTATTAAAAGGTCTCTCGATTACCTAACCAATGATGGGTCGGATGATGGATCCGGACATCGTTTACATGCATATAATTGAGATCCAGATATATGTGAAAACACATTTTTATACATAACTTTTGAACTACTTATCGAAACTTCAAACAATTCAATAGCGATGTATGGGACCCTAAACCAAGTCGAATACAACTGGTTCGATCAAAATCGGTTCAGCCAGTGCTGTGAAAACTTGGCAAGATTTTTGAACACATACATACATACACACACACACACATACACACACACAGACATTTGTTCAGTTTTCGATTCTGAGTCGATATGTATACATAAAGGTGGGTCTTTGAGCTTTTAATAAAAAGTTAATGTTTAGAGCAGGATTATAGCCTTACCTCAGTGAGGAAGGCAAAACAGTATATGTGGGTGCTCAAACCAATCTCTAACATGTTTGCCAATTTACATGTGTGTTACAGTAACCCCTTAAAATAAATTGAAGTCATGTTTGCATTTTTTATTTAAAAACGTCATGTTAACAAAATCTTCATGTTCAAAATAACGGAAAAAATAACAAATTAAACTTAAACAAAAAAACACAATTTCTGAAAATGTGCGTGCCTAAAACCTATTTCTCGGGGTAACCATTCAATTAATTTAATAATGTTTGAAAATCTTTGACTAAGGAATTTTAATTACATTCTCACTATGAACCGTTTGTCCTTCGACCTTCTGTCTTTCGACCCTTTGCCTAACATCTCGCCAATTGGTATTAGTCAAGCTCACTGATGGCTCATCAGAGTGGTTAATTCTAGTAATTTCGATGATCCTTTTTTGAAATTTTGCCTAAGAGAGAACAATCATAAGTCAAAAAAAAATTTTTTTTGAAATTGATCATCTTAAACTTTAAACTTGTTGTTATGCATTTATGTTGTGTAGTTTTATTTTACTTTGTAAGTTTTATTGAAAATCCGCGACCTCTTATCTTTATATTTTGCTTGTTTTAAGTTTAAGTATTTTTCTAGTCACTGTTCGATTGTGTGCATCTTGTTTTTACTATTTCTATTCTGATTGATTTGCGGTAAGGCAAAGTTGTGGTTTATTGTTATGACAATCCAGAAATACTACGAATAATGAGGAAAGGCCATAAAATCACTCGAAAAATTAATTCTCAACTAGACTTCCTAGACCCACCTTCATGTATACCTATCAACTCAGAATCAAAGCAAATGTCTGTGTGGTTGTCATTCGATTATCTCGACAATTGACTGAACCGATTTTGTCCGTTTTGGCGTCATTCGATCCGTCTTGGGGTCCCATAGGTCGCTATTAAAAAAATATTATTATTATTATAATTTATTATTGACACTTTACCATAATTTAGTATTAAAAATTATGCAGATTAGTTAAGGGGTTACATACATGTATATTGGCAAAAAAGTCAGAGGTTAGTATGAGCACGCACTTCAACTTTATTCAAATTCTTTTTTCATGGCATTAAAATATACATTTTCACCTACTTTCAAAACTAATTTGAAGATATTTGGTTGCATCGTTGCCGAGGTATAGCAATTTTAAGTTAGCAGTTTCAAAAAACGGGTGCCACGATATCTCAACACAGTCTTGACCAAATCGGCTCAAAATTTTGGTGAATACTCGTTAAACCGATTTCGTGTGCATGACGAAGACCGATTTTCAAAAAGTTTATTTAAAAAAAAGATAAAAATATTTTTGTGTTTTTCATATTAAAAACCCGTTTGTTTCTGATTTTTGTATTTTTTAAAAAAGCTAATTTTAAAAATTGGGCTTCGTCATGCACACGGGATACATCTTGAGAGTCTTCGCCTAAAATTTCAGCCAATTTGGTCCATCCCATATCGAGATATCGTGGCACCCGTAAATCAACTCGGGGTTTAGAGAAAAACGCCAACAAAGTTTGATAGCCCGCTTTGCGCATGGCAAAATTTTGAACTTAAATCGTCTCTTACTCAGTTTAATCATTAAATATCTTCATGAATCTTTCAGGAGTGATTAAAAATCATGTTTTGAGTGGATTTATCAAATAATCTGTAATGTAAAATTTAGTGATTTTCTACATGTATGTAACCCCTTAAGTACTTCAAAAGCTATGCTAAAAAACGATTTGAATAAAAGTCTGGAAGATTGTAAAAAGGGTGGTTTTTGTAAGAAAACTCGTCATGCTATACTTTCTCAGAAAGTTATTTAAAAGACCTTTCCAATGCGTCCAAGACATTGAAGATCTGACAACCCTATCAAAAGTTATAACCATTTATGTGTTATTTACGCACTTTTTAGAGGCCAGATCTCAGATATTTTGATAAAAACGTTGTCCGAATCTCCTATCGTTGGATAGGTATTCAAAAGAGCTTTCCAACGCGTCCAAAACATTGAAGATCTGACAACCCTATCAAAAGTTATAAGCACTCAAATGTTATTTAAGCACTTTTTGGATTTTGGATAGCACCCTTTAAATGTGAGGAAGGCGCCAACCACTGAGGGTGGATTAAGTAACGTTTTTAGTAACATTTTTTAAGAAAAAAACGATCTTTGATCCTTCAATTTAAAAAATATATACGTGATTTAGTGGACCAAAACTGCCGACTTTAAGGACTTTACAAACGTTTTTAATTGTGACAATTTATAATAATTTTTTAAATGAAATTTGATTCGCAATCAAAAAGTAATTTTGTCAGATATTTGTTAAAAGTACACCATTTTTGAGTTAAATTTCAGGTAAAATTTATTTTAAAAAAGAAATATTATAAATGACGTTCAGCCTCTTCCATCTTAGATATTATTATTTTATGCGAAATGCTACGAAAATCTTTAGAACTTTTGATTACACTGTTAATTTCCTTTGGTTACTGTGATATTCATTTTTTGATGGGTTGTCTAATTTTCGCTTTATTTTTGATACTTTTACGAATAATTCATCTTTTTAGAAAAATATTTGATCAAAAGCTAAAAAACACGACTGTAGTTTCAAAGGGACTCAAATCTTTTTTATTCATGAAAGTTTTTTTTAACATTGAATATCGTATCAGGACTTTTCACAATGTTGTTAATTGTATTGCTATTGTTCAATTGCATTTATACAAATCGTTCATAAATCATGAATATTTAATTTAAAAAACATTTTTATTTTAATATTCTTTAATTGATTTTTTTAGAAATCAAAAATGTTCTGCATATGAGTAGCAATTTTTTGGTCCTATATTGACAAAATTACCATCAACAAAAAAAAACAAAACTTCCACCTACCTTTGCCACTCCGATGATAAGCATTAGCGAAAGAAAGTTGTACAAAACCAGCAGTACAAATATCGGTTCCACTAAAATTAAACAAACATTTTTTTCAACAATCCTTTTGCAAATAATTCCTCAACTCACCATCGTAGCATCCGATGTCCCTGTCCAGCTCGCTAATCCGGGCACATGCCAGCAGTGCCGACGCTACTTTGAACGAGACGAAAATCTCCCCGAACGCAATGAAGTAACTCCAGGTGTAGTAATTACATACGGCACAACGCATTTTGAACTCCTCGGAATGGACTAACCGAAAATCTACTTGAAAGGCTACAGATTGCTTCTAAATTTACGAACTTTTTCTACCTTAAATTGACAAATAAATGCTACTGCTAGTCTGGAAGAAGGAAAAATTTCACCCTTCAGAAGGAAGGTGTCCTGTTTGGGTTCTTCACCCCCACCAGACGCAAAACAAACCATTTGACAGGACGAATCATGGCTCTCGTGGGCGGACATGCGCATTTGTTCCAGGACGTTCGTTCTCCGACGTGACACCTAGATTGCGCCCCGTCCGTCCGTAATGAAATCGCTGAAAAGGGGGAAATTTATGGCGCCAAAGATGCCGCCGAACCCGATAGCTGGCCATCACCGTGGAGTACGACTACCTGTCCACCGGTGGACGGTAATCGTGATCCTGGGATCGCAGGTTGCTGCCGGTCAGAGCTGCTGACCGCGGTGGTGGTTACAGTATCGGCTGAGGACCGGCCCCGGTAGAAGGCCGATTTGGTAATTGGAATTTACAACGACGTTGGTCCGTGACCACGCGGACTCCTTCAACGGGGATATCATGATGTTAGCGCGATAGTGTACACCTCCGAAGCCACTTTGAGGAGGACAACGCGTCAGCGAGTTATTGTAGGTATCGTATGGCTAAGGTAATCGGAGAGAGAGATGAGCAATTTACGCGCGCGCGCGACCGGCAGATTTACGGTTAAGATCGGCCACATGACAAATGCCCGCCTGATTGGTAACCCACCGTGGTAAATTAAGTCATAAAGTTATGTTCGTGCTCGAGATGCACCGCCCGATAACATTTGGAAGAGCTAGAAGGTAAGGTTGTGGCGTTGGAGCAAGTGTTTGACGATAGGAATCGTTAATTTTGACTAGTTTTTTTTTATCAGTAAAACATCTCGCTGATATTATGTGTGACAGTCGACCAGTTCTGAGCAATTCTCTACGAAATCGGTCTTATTTTTATTTTTTGTATTTTTTAATCCGACTGAAGCTTTTTTGGTGCCTTCGGTATGTCCAAAGAAGCCATTTTGCATCATTAGTTTTTCCATAAAATTTTCCATATAAATTTGGCAGCTGTCCATACAAAAATGATGCATGAAAATTCTAAAATCTGTATCTTTTGAAGGAATTTTTTGATCGATTTGGTGTCTTCGGCAAAATTGTAGGGATAAGGACTACACTGAAAAAAAATTATACACATTTTAAAATTTTTTGTGATTTTTGTTTTCACTTTTTGTCACTAAAACTTGATTTGCAAAAAAACACTATTTTTCATTTTTCGATATGAATTTTTGAATCAATATTGATTTTTTTCAAAAAATCGAAATATTGGTCGAAAAAAAAATTTATTTCATTTTTGCCTTCCTCACCTCGCTGAGGCAAGGCTATAAAATCACTCAAAAATTAAACTTTTTAAATAAACCTTTAGTTGCTGAGATATTGCCAAGCAAAGATTTAAAAACAGTAAAATTGATGTTTTCAAGTTGAGCATGAGCATGAGCATGAGCATGGTTGACTGCCAATGAGCTGCTACTCCGTTATTGACGGATCAGCTGAAGTTACACAATGAACCAACAGATGAGTAGTGGGAGCTAATCATCCTCACTGTATAACCCCTGAAGATCTCTGCTTTAAGTCAATACCGGCGCCCCCCCAAGGAGATGCAGTTCAACAAAGGTAGGAATGTTAGTCCGATAGTTGAAGTTGCAGACTCATCAGACACAGAGTTTGTCGCTCTATACCTGTTGACACCGCATGAGACCGTTGAATCCACAGCATCTCCTTCAAGCATCACGGGAAGTGGGGGAATTGTGTTAGTAGGGGAAGGAAAGGGAAGGTCAGGATTCATCTTGGTAGATGATATGACCAGAATGTGAACCATAATCGTTGCCTTCTGAGCTACGGCGCTATGAGAAGGACTTATCATTCGCGTATTTTTTACTTCAAACCGCCGGCGTGCCATCCGAGCAACGATGCTTTGGGATGGACTTTCAAAACGAAATGAAATTTGAATTAACGCATTATTCGGTGACGTACAATTTAAACTAGATCCGGATTTATTATTGGTAGATGATATAGTCAGAAAGTGAAACATAATCGTTGCCTTACGAGCTTCGACGCTTTGAAAAGGACTTAATTATATTCTCAATCCCGTATTTTTTAGTTCTTACCGACGGCGTGCCATCCGAGCATCGATGCTATGGGAAGGGCTTTCAAAACAAAATTAAATTTTTAGTAACGTATTATTCGTTATCATGTCAACCTCATGAATTTCATGAAGTTCTTCGCGCACGACTTCTTTACAACCAACTTAACCACGAATTTACCCAGTCCGGACCGCAAAAAAACCGGCTCAAAAACAGAAAGATAATATATACACGACGACGCGAAGCCTTCTATCATTAAATTCAAGAAACTTCACTACTTTGCCGCGGATTATCGCGCGTCGATTCGCCAACTGATCCCCCCCACGAACACAACACGACTGAGGACCAAACTCTCAAGGCCACGCGACACACCCTTTCAATGAATTCAAGAATCTTCTAGCACTTTCTCGCGGATTCTCGCGCGCGTCGATTCGCCAACTGATCTCCCCCACGAACACAACACGACTGAGGGCCAAACTCTCAAGGCCACGCGACACATCTTCTAGCACTTTCTCGCGGATTCTCGCGCGCGTTGATTCGCCAACTGATCTCCTCCACGAACACCACACGACTCAGTAAAATTGATGTTTTCAAGTTTCACCCAAACAACCCACAATTTTCTAATGTTGATATTTCAGCAACTAATGGTCTGATTTTCAATGTTAAAGTATGAAACGTTTGTGAAATTTTCTGATCTTTTCGAAATATATGTTTGCAAAACTTTTTAATTGAGACCAACATTTCAAAAGGCCCAAACATTTAATATTACGCCCTTTTAAAATGTTAGTCTTGATTTGATTTTTTTTAAAGATTGTTTTCGAAAAGATCAGAAAATTTCACGAATGTTTCATATTTTAACATTGAAAATCTGACCAAAAGTTGCTGAGATATTGACATTAGAAAATGGAGAGTTGTTTGGGTGAGACTAAATAAACCTCAATTTTCCTGTTTTCAAATCATTGCATGGCAACATCTCAGCAACTAAAGGTTGTATCAACAAAGTTCAAAAATGCAAAATATAGAGAATTTTCTCAGCTTTACAAAAATATTGTTTTCAATAGTTTGCCCATCGGCACTAATTTAAAAAAATGAAAAACTGCTTCCATGTTCAAAAAAAGTTACCTAAATTTGGCTTTAACTTGAAAACGGTGAACTTTATCAAAATTTCAATAAAGTTCATTTGGATTACAAATTTGATTTTAGATCGAAAAATGAAATTGAAAAATGTTTGCTATCAATATTTAAATTATTTTAAAAATCAGTATTAATTCAAAAATTTATAACTCGGTCAAAGTTTTTTAATCAAACATAACATACCAACATATCAAAAAAAATAGTGTTTTTTGCAAATCAAGTTTTAGTGATAAAAAGTAAAAAAAAAATCACAAAAAAAAATTTACCGTGTATTATGTTTTTTGAGTGCAGTCCTTATCCATACCTGCAACTTTGCCGAAGACACCAAATCAATCGAAAAATTCCTCCAAAAGATACATATTTTTGAATTTTCATTCATCTTTTTTGTATGGACAGCTGCCACATTTGTATGGCAAATTATATGGACAAACTAATGATGCAAAATGGCTTATTTGGGCATACCGAAGGCACCAAAAAAGTTTCAGCCTGATTAAAAAATACAAGAATTAAAATTAATAAAAAAAAATACCGATTTCGTAGAGAACTGCTCTTCTATTTTCTTTAAAATTTTGAAGTTTATAAAAAATATTTTTTGCAATTCCGTCGTGAAACTACTTACTTTTCCTGTCATTCTTGAACGACGAAATAGCCTACTTTTCTGTACCAAAAATAACTGAATCGAATAGCAACACTTTTCAAAATAAATGCTGAAAAGTTCTACTTTTCAGCACTTGTTTCGATAAGTAACACTTTTCAATTTTTTTTTTTGATTTAAACGATTTATTGAAAAAATACATGAAAATTTGACTTAAAATTTCACTCAGTGTGTGTTTTTTTGGAATTGCAAAAAATGTTGTATGGAACTCGTTGCAAAACTTGATTTTTTCAGCACTTTTCGTATTTATTCAACTCGGTGAACCTCGTTGGATAAATATACGACTCATCCTCTTTTTGAAACTTGTTGCATAAAGTGCTATTTTTGCCTCCTGATTTTACGGACCATTTTTGAAGGGGGGTGACATAAACTTTGAAAAATATTTGCAACGGCCTCATCAATTTTACATAAATATTAGCCATGAAATCTTGATTTTGTGATGATAGAGTTTTTAACAGTGCCGAACAAAATTTCCACATTTAACATTTTGCATGGGTTCAATGTTTGTGGGCCAAGGTGAAGCTCTTCCAAAGATACTGGATCAAAATTTACCCATTTTCTATTTTTAAGACAGGGACTCAAAGTTTGTGAAAAGAAGAAAAGCCTTTATTTGATTGAAAATTCTTGAATAAACATTACATAATCCTTAAATTAAAATCATTTATATTTTTTGGCAATTGTTTTTAGTGCCCTGATTTTTTGGGGAAATTTTAAAAGAGTACAAACACTTAAAAAATCATTTGCGTTGTTCTTAAGAAAATAACAAAAAAAAAAGAATTAAAATCACTAAAATGATCAGATATTATATTTTGTACAAAGGAAATGAAGGCGCATTGGTTGTTTTGAAAGAGAGATTTAAATCTAAAATTAGAATATCAGAACATTGATTAATTGGAAGAAAAAAAACGCTTCAAAAATAACTGCTTATTGCTCCATGATAGCTCAACCCAACAAATTGATACAAATGTGCTACCAAGCCTAACACAGTCCTCCAACTTGGCAAATCGTCCCCATCATCGTCCGCGGGAAGAACGAGTAATTAGCCACGACCAGCTCAAAACGCGTCCCCAGCCTTGGCAATGATTTATCTAACCGCGCCGAGATGTCAGCTGCCAAAATGATCGACTTTGGGAGCGTTCTTTTATTACGTAACGCGAAAAATCGGACTTTTAGACCCTCTCCCCCTCCCCTCGTAACAAAATTTCCATACAAATTTCAAAAATTTTGTATTGAGCGTAACACGGCCTCCGACCCCCCCTCCCCCCCCTACTGCGTTACGTAATAAAAGAACGCTCCCTTTCCGCTCTGATGCCCCACTAGAGGGGGGACCTCGCAAGCCTTTAGAGAATGACTGATTGCCATTAGACAGCCCGCGAGCGCTAAGAAAAATAGCAAAACTTCAATGAAGTCATAAATTGTAACCGTAAATTGTACTCAACGGACGGCTGGTTGTCGTCGCGTAAATGACTCCAAATCCTGTAGTAGGTTGCAGCCGGAATGTGACTAATCTTTGACAACTCTGTCAATCACATAAAACGACCAACCGGGGAGCTCGGTCGCGGTCCCATTCTGGGCCAAATCCAACAGAGATTTTCACAGTTAAGTAACGCTCAAAGTGCCATTACGCCGGCTAATACCTTTCTCGTCGTCCGATTGAGTGCTTAAACAATTAAACGCCATTACGGCGGAGAGTTGGGTCGGTCAACACGCTGTCGTCGAAGAACTGCCCGAAGGGCATCCAGCTAAGCCAAAGATACTTTGTATAGGTCGAGCGGCGTCGACAGGCCATTTCACCAATGCGCTTGGAATTTGAAATAGTTACACTGCTCACATTATCCGCGGGGTCTGTCCCGGGTAGGGAATCCCGCAGAAGGTTTGAGAGATGTGCACGTGCCGCCTATAATTTGCCACATCCATCATCATTCCCAAGAGCGCTCAACCTGGCGTAGACCTCCGACGACATGGCGTTCACAGTACTCACGGTGCAACATCTCTATGAGCAGACCCTATAGGCACGTGGAATTGAACCTTTTAGCGCCACGGCAGGTCTAGTCAAGCTGCAGAAACCTGATAGACTTGGTAAGAGATGTACTTAAAGGCTTGATTACAAATTGGTACTTTTTTGCAGGTCTAAACGATCCTAATGAAACAATTTTCCACCCTGAATTATTACATGTTTGAAGCGACTACCGAAGCTCCTGGCTAGTAACTAGTGTAACGAGGCAGGGCAAAGAACGTTTAATGAGTTCACGAGCATGGAGTTCGATAGGAAGGGCGGGAGGTAGGATATCGTAAAGAGGTACATGGCTTGTTTATGGGGGCAAATTAGTGCTACTGTACATTTGGTTACAACTCTGTCTTCTGATAAGATAGTTCATTGAAGACAGTGCAACTTTTTTTTGTGTTTTTTTTATCATCGATTTCCTACGGCTCGTGTATAAACCACGTGGTCTTTTGAAGGAAGGGAACCTTTACGAGGGCCTCAGAGACACAGATATCTCCTTAACTCTAAAATTTGAAATGCAGCTCACCCGTCGTACAATTTAGCTCTTAAATGATCAAATTTAAATTACCATAAATAATGACTATCCGGGAAATAATTATGATTTTTCAAAGATATAACAAATAAACACAATCTTAGGATCTATGAACTATGTGAAAATACGTTTTTCTGCTAAACCTCCAATATTCCATTACACTGAAACCCCGATGGTTTGACACCAACTGTTGTCAAATAAACGGGGTCACTTTTTAGTTTGACACCCCTTTTACACGGAGTTCACACACACTACCAAACGTTTGTTTTGATAGTATGCGTGAGCGCCATGTAAAAAGTGACAGTTTGTCACTTTTTAGTTTGACCTTGACCAACCAACGGGGTACAAACTAAAAAATTGTCCAACGAAAATGTGACCAACCACCGGGGGTTGGGTGTATTTCTTCGGGTTTTCATACAGTATGTAAAAAAAGTATTTACACCCCTTGGGTACTATGCACATTTTGTGATGAAACATGTAAAAATTTTAAAGTTTGACAGGAACCTAGGACTATGTTTTGTTCAGAAACTCATGCCAAACATTTTGCTTCAAAAAGCTCATGAAAAGATGATTTCTATAAAAAGTTATATAACAAATACTATTACGAAAATAAAAAAGGTGCAAAAAAAGTTTGTACACCTTTCGAAAAATTAACATAAATAATGTTATTTGTTGACAAATCACCATAAATCCAGTCTCCCAACTCCAAATAGGCATCCTTGACTGATTAAAAAAATAATTTGGATTGAATATAAAGTTTACTAACTAGGGGAACTATACCCTTTCTCAGCCTATTTCTATTATCGGCCTATCAGCACTTTGATTATGAATTACAGCTTATATAAAGTGTTTTTGACTTTTCCAAAGTAATAAATAGCTCAAATAAAAGTGAGCAAGCAACTCTCCATTGTTGAAACATCAGAAAATGTTGATTTAATAGCAGAAACGGCAAAAGTGATGAGAATTGGTCGAACGGCTTAGTGTGATTAAAATGGGTATATTTCCCCTACTTAGTTTAAAAGTTTATATAACTCTGGAAATTCTATATAAAACTTATCTTAACTTAATTTTGCAAACTTTTAATTCAACTAAATGTCAATATATTACCATAGAATTGCTAAATAAACATTTTGGAGTGGGTATAACACCGTTTTGGGGGTATTTGTATCGATAGAATGGATTTTTCGTTGGAATTTCGTACCAACCCGGAATTACGTCGTCGGAAAATCCGCCGGCATCTGAACCGGTCCACAATTCACAAGTTAACCTATGTGGCATCAGAAAGGGCATAAAATTTCCGATCTTTTGATACCCATACATCCAGGTTTTCTATAAAACCCACGTTTTTAAATACCTAAGCAAAAACGCTGTTATGGTTTCGTTTGAGCAACCTGCCAAAAATGTATGGAATTTCGTAATTTTTGTTCTCGTGGATCAAACTTACTTTTTGCCCAGGTATTTAAAAACGTTGGTTTTAAAGAAAACCTAGATGTATGGGTATCAAAAGATCGGAAATTTTATGCCCTTTCCGATTCCACATAGGTTGACTTGTAAATCGTGGACCGGTTCGGATGCCGGCGGATTTTCCTACGACGTAATTCCGGGTTGGTACGAAACTCCAACGAAAAATCTTTTCTATCGATACAAATACCCCCAAAACGGTGTTATACCCACTCCAAAATGTTTATTTAGCAATTCTTTGGTAATATATTGACATTAAGTTGAATTAAAAGTTTGCAAAATTAAGTTTAGATAAGTTTTATATAGAATTTCCAGAGTTATATAAACTTTTATACTAAGTAGTTAGTAAATTTTATATTCAATCCAAATTATTTTTTTAATCAGTCAAGGATGCCTATTTGGAGTTGGGAGACTGGATTTATGGTGATTTGTCAACAAATAACATTATTTATGTTAATTTTTCGAAGCTGTACAAACTTTTTTTGCACCTTTTTTATTTCCGTAATAGTATTTGTTATATAAATTTTTATAGAAATCACCTTTTCATGAGCTTTTTGTAGCAAAATGTTTGGCATGAGTTTCTGAACAAAACGTAGTACTAGGTTCCTGTTAAACCTTAAATTTTTTACATGTTTCATCACAAAATGTGCATAGTGCCCAAGGGGTGTAAATACTTTTTTTACATACTGTACGTTTCAGCTACTCGTTCGCAAAAATGTATTTCTATTGTTTTTTTTAGTATGCGTTAATCTTATTCAATTCAAATAGTTACTAATTCGTTGGTTTTAATTTTTAATCTGTCGAATGTTTCAAAATTTTCACTATCCCTAATCAGGCCTATTTTTTCAAAAGGGCTTAAACAGTTATTTTAGAAAATTTTAGCTGTAAGCAGGGTTGCGAAAGAGCGAGCGCTCACGGAAGGCGTGCTCACTCTAGCTGGAGCGTGAGTTTTTATCAGGTGGCTCGCGCTCACCGGAGCGTTTTGCGTGCTTCTGACCCGCACTTTTAAAAAGGTAGCCAAACAACTGTTTACGTACATAAAACAGTTTAATATTACATATATTTAAGCAATTATCTCCGCTTACCTTAAACGTAAAACGATTAGCGATAATTCCAAAGTGAGCGCTCCGTGAGCGAAAAATGAGCGCAAACGCGAGCGTGAGGCAAACGTGAGCTGTAAAAATCGGAGCAAACGTGAGCGCGGGCAAACGTGAGCTGGCTCGCGCAGCTCTGCTCCTCACGAATGAGTGAAAAATGAGCGCCCAAGAGCGCGTGAGGATCGCAACACTGATTGTAAGGTTCGAAAAAATAAATAAATGAACAGATAAATTAATGAAAATATAATTATTTCAAATTAAAAAATGCACTAATAGCAATCACCGTTTCGATCATTCAATTGTTGCTTTCTTGTCACAAGTCGCTTTCGTTCAGAGAAAAACGCGTTTTAATGTTTGACCTTGAATATGAAATGATGAAAAAAAGAGCCAGCAATGTTAACAATAACAAACCAAAAATTGCCTTTAACTTGAAACCGGCCAATGCAATTATTTTCTAAAGTTTATGATTATGAATAGGGCGTCCAATTTTCCCGGGTTTTGAATTTCCCGGGAAACGGGAAAAAATATTTTTGAAATCCCGGGAATTCCGGGGATCCCGGGATTTTTCTAAACATTCATAAAATCTATATTTTCATTATAATTGTTATGTTTTCAAGCTTAAAATCATAGAATCAGCTCAATTATATTAATTGGTGATAATCTACACTTCAATCTAAACATATACGACAGCTTTTAAATAGCTTAAGGGGTTACATAAATGTAAACTGGCTTCAATTTCAGAGGTTGGTATGAGAACACATTTAAACTTTTTCAAATCTATTTTCAAGACATTGAAATATATATTTTCATCTATCAACAAAATAAATGTGAAAACTTTTGGTTGTACCATTGCCGAGATATAACAATTTGAAGTTGGCAGTTAAAAAAAATGGGTGCCACGTTAGCTCAACACTGCTTTGACCAAATCGGCTCATAATTTTGGTGAACTCTCGTTAAACTGGTTCCGTGTGCCTGACGAAGGCCGATATTTGAAAAAGTTTATTTTTAAATAATATAAAAATGATGAAATATGAAGAAAACTGAAATTTGACAGTCGTTACGAAAAAGATAAAAGATAAAAATATTTTTAAGTTTTATGCATTTTTTCAAATATGCAAAATTCAAAAATTGGGCATCGTCATGCACACGGGAGGTCTTGTGAGTCTTCGGTCTTCTCCCAAATTTCAGCCAATTTGTTCCATCCTATCTTGAGAAAAAATGTTCACAAAGTTTGAAAGTTTGCTTTGCGCATGGCAACATTTTGTGCTTAAATCGACTCTTACTCAGTTTAATAATAAAATATCTTCATGAAACTTTCAGGAGTGATCATCTTTCAAGTAGTGAGGATTTAAAAAAAAAATCTGCAATAAGTTTTTTTTCTACATGCATGTAACCCCTTAAAACAAATTAATAATATATATTTTTGTTTTTTATTCTGCTTTGGCCAACTGGGGAAAATCCGGGACTAAAGTCTGAATAGTTTAATAAAAAAAAATCAATTTTTTAAAATAATTAATATTCATAAATGTAATAACCAGTCTTATAAAAATATAGAGAGATAAATAAAAAATATAAAAAAAAAACACTAGGAATTTGTGAATCTGTAAATTCAAATTTAACAATTTTCACTAATAAGCCAAATTATTGCTGATATATGCCAAATACAAATTTTAATGCTTTTAAATTCCTATCGATTACTTTGATTCAACTATTAATGATTTCTACAAAAAAATATATTTCCGGGCTAATTTTTATTTTCAATTTCTGGAATTCCTGGGACAAATTATAAAAAATCCCGGGATTCGAGAATTCCCAGTTTTGAAAAAATCCCGGGATTTTTGTCCCGGAAATTCCCGGGATGGACGAACTAATTATGAATATGATAATTTTTTTTTGCAGAAAATATCCATCGCCAGTAGAAAAAATACTTATTTTCTGTAATTGTTTTTTCTTTCGAAAATGCAATGCGATTGTTTTTTTATATTTTTGGTGTAATTGAATAAAATGAAAAACCTCTAGTAAAAAGAAAAAATGAAGTGCTTGTCGTTTGCAAATGTGATTAAATTTGGGTCAAATCTAAAAATAAAGTAAAATTGTTTTTCGACGTTTTTCCCAGTTTTTTCAACATCATGACTGCTTCGAAAAATGTACAACACTGCCATATAAATTAAAACCAACTCGAAATCAAGCAACAAAGATGGCTTTTTGTTATCTTAATCACATTTTAGAGTTTAACTTTTTTTCTAAGAAGTCCTATCAATACTTACAACTTTGCCGAAGACTTTGTTGATCAGAAAATCCTATATCAACATTTTTAAATGTTTGCATAACATTGTTGTACGGACAACTACCAACATTGTATGAAAAATTGTATGGACGGTTTTTAAAATTGTAGTTTATCAACTGAAAAGCTGGGCAGATGAGCCATTGGATCCGCTCATTTTTCCTGCATTTTCAATTTTCTTGAATTTACAAAATTTGGAACTTGATTGTTGGCACCATTAAATCAGAATTGTACGACTGCCATCGGTGCCGACTTACAGAGAGCCATGCAGGATATCTGTAAGTTCGGTGTAAATAAAACAATTGAACAAGTCTAAACGTTCAACCTTCCGATCATATCTTCCTTGCGTCATAACCTCAAAGTGATTCAAACGATACACCTCAACGAGGCGTTCGCCTAAAGGGGTGTGTGGGTTTTGGACGATCCGATTGCCCGGTGCGACCCCTGCGGCCACATTGGCCCGAATTCGGCACGTCCGATCCATACAGAGAGGCGACCTTGCCGGGGTCGATCGGCAGGTTGCGCGCGAAGAAAGTGCTTCAATATAAATGATCCACATTATAAATCACCTAATAATTATGGGCCTTTGGCGCGGTTGGCCGACCGGAGCGAAATCGAATCGGAACCTTTTAATTTAAAACCCACTTGAGCCAGTCGATCAACGTGGCCATTTAATGGGTCGGTAATCAATAATCGGGACTTCAAAGGGGGGTAATTTAGTGCTTTCTTAGTGCGTGGGGTTGTTTCCAGATCGGTGGGTTGATCGTGGAGATTCGGTTGACGAGATGATCAATAAGAGAGTTGGTTACCCTAACCCAAAACACAACGCGTGTCGTCCATATCTTGCCGATCTAGAGTAATGGCGGAATTAGGATAATTTTGTGACCGTTTACGTGGGCTTTGTCGCTTTTGAATGAGAGATAAAGTTGAAATCAATGTTTCAGTCCATTTTGAGAGCCCCGAAATTTACGGCCTGTCGTTGGCGTCAAATTTTGAAACCATACGCTGGGTACCATTGGCAGCCCCGTGGGAACACCCCGGAGGTGACAAATGACCGTTTCAACTTCCGGAGATGACTCCGGCGATCACACACGTAGTCGCGTCACAGAATTCGATCAACTCAGCGTCGCAGCTTCTGCGCCCATTACAACTCACGTAATCCGGGTAGCGGCCGTTTTAATTAGCATTTCAGCAAGCTTACGAAGTAATTAAGCCTGCTTTTAATGTAAATATTAGTTTTTTACTGCCCGCGTGAGTATTTCACTCCTGATTTATGATCACCTGGCACATTATCGGATCGCGGCTCCGGCGGCGGCGGCAAATGAGACTCGAGAGTAGACCTGATGCCGACACGCGGCAGGGGGGCCAATTTTATGGTTTTTTAGCTGCTGATGGTTGGTTGGTTGGCTCGAGAAATGGAGATCGATGGATGGCTATTTGTTGTTTGTTGTTTTGAGAACTTCACGCTGCGCTGATCAGGTGGGCTCGCAGTGCAGGGCAGTGCATTACAGGTTTTGATTGCGATACAGTATTAAATGGTTTTGATTAAACTTCTAATCTTGGATCTTGACTTTAATGGAGGAAGTGCACCCTATGAGATCAACTAGATTTTGAGATAAAAATCTAAAACTGAATCGCTAATCAAAAGTAATAAATTTCTCTGTTTAAGACACCTGATGGTAAAAACAGAGTAATATAGAATTTTCTCTGTAGAGCATTCCGTTTCTTACCTTGCTGTAAGAAATCCTAGTCCTGATTAAAACTCACAGCAGACGCTCGAAATTAAAATTGTCTCGAATTGGAAACAGAGGTTCATGGCAACACCGAGAGTAAAATGCTCCAACTCTTCATTAAGTGGTTACATACATGTATATTGGCAAAAAAGTCAGAGGTTAGTATGAGCACACACCTCAACTTTTTTTTAAGTTCTTTTTTCATGTCATTAAAATATTTTCACCTACTTTCAAAACAAATTTGAAGATATTTGGTTGCATCGTTGCCGAGATATGGCAATTTTAAGTTAGCAGTTTCAAAAAACTGGTGCCATGATATCTCAACACAGTCTTGACCAAATCGGCTCAAAATTTTGGTGAATACTCGTTAAACCGATTCCGTATGCATGACGAAGCCCGATTTTCAAAAAGTTTATTATAAAAAACTAACTTAAGAGGCAGTATTTGTAGATTCTGCTTGGTTTGTTCTAGAGGTCGTATCGAGGTGCTCCGATTTGGATGAAACTTTCAGGGTTTGTTTGTCTATACATGAGATGAACTCATGCCAACTATGAGCCCTCTACGACAAAGGGAAGTGGGGTAAAACGGGCATTGAAGTTTGAGGTCCCAAAAATATGAAAAATCTTAAAATTGCTCGCATTTCCGTAAACCTTCATCAATTCCAACTCTCTTAGATGCATTCGAATGGTCTTTTGAAGCCCTTCAAAATGTGTTTTAGACATCCAGGATTGGTTTGACTTTTTCTCATAGCTTTTGCAAATTACTGTTAAAAATGGATTTTTTCAAAACCTTAATAACTTTTCCCAACAGCCTCCAACACCCATACTCCCATAGGTCAAAAGTTAGAGAATTTCATGGACTATAAGCCTTACGGTATTAACTTTTTGGCCAATTGCAGTTTTTCTCATAGTTTTACGGTTTTTCTAGAACAAACATTTTACAACGTTAGTTTTTGCCCTGTATGCCGAGAAGACGGCACTTTTTGGTCTCAATTTTATCATATTCGGAATCCTCGGACAATTTCACGTAAGTTAGAAGTATTGGAGTTGTAATATTGCTTTAAAAAATAATTAAATAAAACATTTTTGAAAAAAAGAAATAGATCTTATTTACCCTGTGATCAATACGTCAAATGCTGTATCAAGTAGGCGAAAACTTGTTTTACCCTTAATCCGACAAAATGCTAAATAATATTTTAATTAATTCTAAATGGCATTTTTTACAATCAAATTCAAAATTACAACACCTCAACCTAATGTAAAATTTTCTGAGGATTCCGAATATGTCAAAATTGAGACCAAAAAGTGCCGCTATGGAGGCCTACAGGGCAAAAACTAACGTTGTAAAATTTTTGTTCTAGAAAATCGTAAAACTATGAGAAAAACTGCAATTGGCCAAAAAGTAAATACCGTAGGCTTATAGTCCATGAAATTCCCTAACTTTTGACCTATGGGAATATGGGTGTTGGAGGCTGTTGGGAAAAGTTATTAAGGTTTAAAAAAAATCCATTTTTAACAGTAATTTGCAAAAGCTATGAGAAAAAGTCAAACCAATCCTGGATGTCTATAGCACGTTTTAAAGGGCTTCAAAAAACCATTCGAATGCATCTAAGAGAGTTGGAATTGATGAAGTTTTACGGAAATGCGAGCAATTTTAAGATTTTTCATGTTTTTTGGACCTCAAACTTCAAAGGCCGTTTTACCCCACTTCCCTTTGTCGTAGAGGGCTCATATTTGGCATGAGTTCATCTCATGTATAGACAAACAAACCCTGAAAGTTTCATCCAAATCGGAGCACCTCGATACGACCTGTTTCACATCGGTGAAAAACTCGCTCTTAATCCACCTATGTGGTTGGAGCCTTCCTCACTTATTGCCAATAATGGCTGATATGATAGAATTGTACAAAAATTTAATCTATTTTTTAGATCCAGAATTTAAAAAAAAACTTAAATATCACTTAAGTGGCCATACCTCGAGAAAGGGTTGCCAGATCTTCAATGTTTTGTACTCATTGGAAAGGCCTTTCAGTTGCCTAACCAACGATGGGTCGGATGGTTGATCCGGACATAGTTTACATACTTTTAAGTGAGATCCGGCTTCCAAAAAGTACATAAATATCACTTAAGTGGTCATAACTCGAGACAGGGTTGCCAGATCTTCAATGTTTTGGACTCTTTGGAAAGGCCTTTCAGTTACCTAACCAACGATGGGTCGGATGGTTGATCCGGACATAGTTTACATACTTTTAAGTGAGATCCGGCTTCCAAAAAGTACATAAATATCACTTAAGTGGTCATAACTCGAGACAGGGTTGCCAGATCTTCAATGTTTTGGACTCTTTGGCATGGCCTTTCAGTTGCCTAACCAACGATGGGTCGGATGGTGGATTTGGACATAGTTTACATAAATTTAAGGGAGATCCGGCTTCCAAAAAGTACATAAATATCACTTATGTGGTCATAACTCGAGACAGGGTTGCCAGATCTTTAATGTTGTAGACTCGTTGGAAAGTTCTTTCAAATACCTAACCAACGATGTGTCGGATGATGGATCCGGGCATCGTTTACATACATATAAATGTGATCCGGATATATGTAAAAACACATTTTTATACATAACTTTTGAACTAGTTATCGAAACTTCAAACAATTCAATAGCGATGTATGGGACCCTAATCCAAGTCGAATGCAACTGATTTGGTCAAAATCGGTTCAGCCAGTGCTGAGAAAACTTAGTGAGAATTTTGGTCACATACATATATACACACACACATACACACACACATACACATACAGACATTTGTTCAGTTTTCGATTCTGAGTCGATATGTATACATGAAGGTGGGTCTTTGAGCTTTTAATAAAAAGTTAATTTTTAGAGCAGGATTATAGCCTTACCTCAGTGAGGAAGGCAAAAAGATAAAAATGTTTTTGTGGTTTTCATATTAAAAACTAACTTAATCCACCTATGTGGTTGATGCCTTCCTCACTGTTTACCAAAAATGGGTATATGAGTGGTTTCAACATTTTTTTAGATCCAGAAAAAAAGAACACAATGTATAACTTATGTGATCATAACTCGAGACAGGGTTGCCAGATCTTCAATGTCTTGGACTCATTGGAAAGGCCTTTTAATTACCTAACCAACGATGGGTCGGATGATGGATCCAAACATAGTTTACATACATTTAAGTGAGATCCGGCTTCAAAAAAGTACATAAATATCACTTAAGTGGTCATAACTCGAGACAGGGTTGCCAAATCTTCAATGTCTTGGACTCATTGGAAAGGCCTTTCAATTACCTAATCAACGATGGGTCGGATGATGGATCCGGACATCGTTTACATGCATTTAATTGAGTTCCGGGTATTTGTGAAAACACATTTTTATACATAACTTTTGAACTACTTATCGAAACATCAAACAATTCAATAGCGATGTATGGGACCCTAAACCAAGTCGAATGCAACTAGTTCGATCAAAATCGGTTCAGCCAGTGCTGAGAAAACTCAGTGAGAATTTTGGGCACATACATACATACACACACACATACACACACACATACACACACACATACACACACACATACACACACACAGACATTTGTTCAGTTTTCGATTCTGAGTAGATATGTATACATGAAGGTGGGTCTAGGAGCTTTTAATAGAAAGTTCATTTTTAGAGCAGGATTATAGCCTTACCTCAGTGAGGAAGGCAAAAACCGTTTATTTTTGATTTTTGTATTTTTTTTAAAAAGCTGATTTTAAAAATTGGGCTTCGTCATGCACACGGGATACATCTTGAGAGTCTTCACCTATAATTTCAGCCAATTTGGTCCATCCCATCTCGAGATATCGTGGCACCCGTAAATCAAATCGGGGTTTAGAGAAAAACGCCAACAAAGTTTGACAGCCCGCTTTGCGCATGGCAAAATTTTGAACTTAAATCGTCTCTTACTCAGTTTAATCATTAAATATCTTCATGAAACTTTCAGGAGTGATTCAAAATCATGTTTTGAGTGGATTTATCAAATAATCTGTAACATAAAATTTTGTGATTTTCTACATGTATGTAACCCCTTAACAAGTTCATTTCCCCTGAGTGATATTTATAGACAAAAAAACCCGTGATAAAGTCAATGAATTCAAACAACTCAATATTCATTATGTGAGTAGTTTGACAGCTCTGCCCACCATTGAAAAAACGGCTAATATCCACTTTTGGCAAAAACGAGATATTAGCACCAGGTGGTAGAGGATGTTCCAACGCATCTTCTGGAACTTGAATTTCACTGAAATAGTGTTTAGACTTGGCTGCCGATGCGAAAAACCAAACGGCTAATAACGTCATGATTCGAATTCCCGGACGCTTCGAAACCCGGACACTTCAACTTGTTTTATCAATTATTTGGATATAAGTTCGCATTATGAATGTCAAAACTGTGTTTTTTTATGAATTCTAACATCAACTTTGATTTAAAGTTTGTTTGAACGCTGTAGTTATTGCCAAAACAATTAAATAAAATAAAATTATAAGTTTACCGAAAATGCGAAACATTTCAACGGAAATATTTCATAGGCGTCCGAAGCACCGGGAAGGCCGAGCAGAAATTTATGTTTTTGATTTCCTTAAATTCTAGCAATTATTTATATAAACTATCCATTGTTTTGATGTAAACAGCTTATTTGAGACCTAAAGAATGCCATTCACTAACATTTCAGTCTAAATTTGTGCGATTCATAAGCAAAATCGAGTGTCCGGAATTCGAAGCAAAAGTGTCCGGATTTCGAATCAACTTTTAACAGTGCCTGGGATTCGAAGCACAACAAGTCATTTTAATTTTAAAATTCTGATGAAGTATTGTTAGAAAAGACATATTTTGCATGCATTCTCTTAAAACTGACTGTGTATATTAAATCATGATGATATTTCTACATTTCCAACTTATTACATGATTTTTTGCCAGCTTTAACAAAAATAATATGGTACTAAGTGTCCGGATTTCGAATCATGACGTTATGCCACTTATATGGGAAATTGCCTTGACAGAGATTTTGTGACAAACACTAAAACGCGTTTTTCTCGGAATAGGGGAACAGCATCTAATTCCAGCGTGCCTCTAATGTTGGCAGGTCAGAACTTTGACTTTCAATTAAAGCTAATTAAAAGCGTTTTCAACTGAAATCGAGTGATAAATAGCTCAATAAGAAGTGAGCAAGCAAGTTTCTATGAAAAGTTTTGCAAAATTAGTTGTTTAAATAGTGCAAATCAGCAAATTGGATGGAGTTAGGAGCGAGTTCTTAACCTGCCAAACATACGAGAATTTCCCCTACTTGATTTGGCATAATAGCCGAATTTTCAATTATGGGCAGAGCTGTCATTGCTATTTTCAGAAACTTGCCACTGTTTTTCTCCGAGAACATTAAGAATAAATATTCGGCAATTCCCGACATTTCGCAGGGTCCTTCGATACATTTCGTCGTAGAGTCTAAGCAACTTTTTTCGAACCAGTTGTTGCGTTTGAAACAGACTTTGTATACGATTCGGATTGAGTTAAGAGCGAGTTTTTCACCAATGTGTAACAGGTCGTATCGAGGTGCTCCGATTTGGATGAAACTTTCAGCGTTTGTTTGTCTATACATGAGATGAACTCATGCCAAATATGAGCCCTCTACGACAAAGGGAAGTGGGGTAAAATGGGCTTTGAAGTTTGAGGTCCAAAAACCTAAAAAATCTTAAAATTGCTCGCATTTCCGTAAAACTTCATCAATTCCAACTCTCTTAGTTGCATTCGAAAGGTCTTTTGAAGTACTTCAAAATGTGCCATAGACATCCAGGATTGGTTCGACTTTTTCTCTTAGCTTTTGCAAATTACTGTCAAAAATGGATTTTTTTAAAACCTTAATATCTTTTTGCAACAGCCTCCAACACCCATACTCCCATAGGTCAAAAGATAGGTAATTACATGGACTATAAGCCTATGGTATTAACTTTTTGGCCAATCGCAGTTTTTCTCATAGTTTTTCGATTTTTCTAGAACAAACATTTTACAACGTTAGTTTTTGGCCGGTAGGCCGCCATAGCGGCACTTTTTAGTCTCAATTTTGTCATATTCGGAATCCTCGGACGATTTCACGTAAGTTAGAAGTATTGGAGTTGTGAATTTGATTGGAAAAATTTCCATTAAGAATGAATTAAAATATTTTTTAACAATTTGTTTAATTAGGGGTAAAACAGGTTTTCGCCTACTTGATACAGCATTTGACGTATTGATCACAGAGTAAATAAGATCTATTTCTTTTTTCAAAAATGTTTTATTTAATTATATTTTAAATCAAATTTACAACTCTAATACTTATAACATACGTGAAATTGTCCGAGGATTTCGAATATGACAAAATTGAGACCGAAATGTGCCGTCTTCTTGGCCTATAGGGCAAAAACTAACGTTGTAAAATGTTAGTTCTAGAAAAATTGAAAAACTATGAGAAAAACTGCGATCGGCCAAAAAGTTATTTCCGTAGGCTTATAGTCCATGTTATTACCTATCTTTTGACCTATGGGAGTATGGGTGTTGGAGGCTGTTGCAAAAAGATATTAAGGTTTTAAAAAAATCCATTTTTGACAGTAATTTGCAAAAGCTAAGAGAAAAAGTCGAACCAATCCTGGATGTCTATGGCACATTTTGAAGTACTTCAAAAGACCTTTCGAATGCATCTAAGAAAGTTGGAATTGATGAAGTTTTACGGAAATGCGAGCAATTTTAAGATTTTTTAGGTTTTTTGGACCTCAAACTTCAAAGCCCATTTTACCCCACTTCCCTTTGTCGTAGAGGGCTCATATTTGGCATGAGTTCATCTCATGTATAGACAAACAAACGCTGAAAGTTTCATCCAAATCGGAGCACCTCGATACGACCTCTAGAACAAATCGAGCAATATTTACAAATACTGCCTCTTAACTGGGTTGTCGCTCCTACAGGAATTTTCAGGGTGTGTGAAGATAGCACGATCAGATCGAAACTTCTTTGATATGAAGAGTGACATTGTCATTGCATTGTTGCACGCAGTTTTTCCTGTTTTTGTTGAATATCTCAGAATTGAAATCGAATATTGAGTCAAAAGGTGAGGCATTGAGAACTGCACATGGCATTCTTAACTCAATTTGGCCCGAAATCGACGTGCGACAAGATAGCACGATCACGACGATCTGCTGACGAACTCTCTAATCCTCAACATCAACATTTGATTTGCTTGTAACATCACCCAATCAAACTGTTTTCCGCATGACGGGTTCATTCCGCTTCGAATTCCGCTTCGAAAATTGTTTCGAATTTTTCTAAACGGAATCTCCGGTTGGACTCCGTTTAGATTCCGTTTGAGCCATTTTGGTACATTAGCGACACCTGCTGGTGTACGGCCGAACCTCGGTGACATTTCGCCGCGTTTCGCCGAAGCGGTTTTTCTTTTATTGTGTGAGTGTGGCCTGCTGAAGCAATTGTCAAACGTGTGTCAAAGTTGGTCAAAGTGTGCGCTAGAAAATTTTGTTGAAGCCCACGCGGAGGAAATCGTCTTGCAGAAGCACGCCAAGTTCTTACCTACTTTTTCGCGTTTTTGTACATTTTGCCCATTTTGCCGGACCGGCAGGATGCAGGATGGTCCCGGGGCCTGGAGCGCGAACTTGTGCAATAATTCAAAGCTCCAGCACCCTGGACTTCCTAAATCCGCGGTAGTTATATTTTGGTATTTTTAGGTTAGAATTTTCGAGTGAAGGAACGTTGAATTAACATTATTTTTGCCCTTTTGCAGAACCAAGTCAATCCAGCCAACTCCCAGTCGCTGCTGCGGTCGCCCGTAATGGACACTGCCTTGGGCAGTCTGGTGATGGAAATCGGCTACACGTTAACGGCTTCGCTGGAGGACAGCAAGAACCACCTGCCGAAGATTGGCGACAGGAAGAACACGGCGCAGGATGTGGCCAAGATTATTTCGTCGATGTGTTTGACACACGCGTCGCTTTCGGAGAGTCTTGTGGTACACGCTCTCGGCACAGCTGCTGCACAAAGCGCGCGTACGTCGAGTCTTCTTAATCCAGAACTTCCGGCCAAACTGAGCCTGAGCGAGGTGGAAACCATCGGCAAGAACCCCACGGACAGCGGGGAGTACACTTTAAACGAACCCCAAATACACTGAAAAGCGACATGATCGCCGTCAAACTCAGCTCCAAGACCGTGCTCGAGGAGATCACTCCGTCCGTTATCGAACCTTCGTTCGGCGTTGGCCGCATCATGTACTCGCTCCTTGGGAACAGCTTCCGAAAGCGCTAAGGCGAGGAACAGCGCAGCTAATTCTCGCTGACCCCGATCGTGCCCCCCCTCAAGTGCTTTCGTACTGCCGCTGAGCAACAACACCGACTTCTCCCCATTCAGGAAGAAGATCTGTAAGTAGTCTACCTCTCAAGCAAAACTTCCTTCTAACCCAAACTTCTTAAATCCAGCTTCGGCCCAGCGTGAACATCTCGCACAAGGTGAACGACTCGAGTGGCTCGATCAGTGGACAGACGAGCTGGGTGGGAGTAATCTACGACCGCCGATGTTTCCGGCAAGCGTGACGGCGTGGACCAGAGCGAAAGTACGGTGGATGAAAGCTATCCGAGCGGATAATGGTCAAGGCAGGAAAATTTCATCTCTAGTGGAAGTCACCTTGCTTGACGGATTCCGGCGATTTGGTCCGCAGTTCAGCACCGTCGACGCGGCCAACAGACTTCAGCGGTGCGATTCCTCAGAGGTACTGTCTGGAACATTAGTGTAATATATTGTGAAACATTCAAATTTTAGTAATTAAAAAATGGGGATTAATGGTGGGGAGTGTTTTTCTTGATATGTTTTTAAAATATTAATAAAAACTGCCTAAATAGGCAAAAACAGTTGAATAAGTGTTGAATTTCGTTCTAATTAAAACAAAACAGAAAATCAGAAAGGAAAAAAAGAAGAAGAAGCAGCTGTCAAAGCTTACCCGTCCACTCCGTTTCGATTCCGTTTGAATTCCGCTTAAACCGATTTGCGGCGAAAACTCAAACGGAACCGGTTGTTGCGTTTGAAACGGAATGCGTTTTAGAATCTAAAACGAACACTGTTTAGAATTCGAATCGAACTTTTTTCGCTCAAGCGGAATTCTAAACGGAATTCAAACGGAACGCTTTGAGTGGGCAGCTGTCAACGAACTAACAACACCGCTATCAGTACATGACGAACTAGCTCCATGCGGTTCCGTTTGTTGTTCAGCTCATTCATCTTCATCGTCAATCTCTAATATGACTATAAGTCCCACAACGACTTGTTTTCACTTACTGAATCAAATCACACACACACCACTTGTCACATGGTTTCCGGCTTTATTTTTCCCACTTCATTATAAACTCATGCATTCAAGTCACAGCTAACCAAACTCTCGTGCGAAATGGACGATCGATGACCGCCACGTTCGCGGAAAATTAGTCCAAAGTATCGGCTATCGATAAACACTTTCGTGAGCAGTCCACAGCACGCCACCACCAGCAGTACGATCACGACGTACTCCACCGTTTTGCTTCCGCCAGAACCCTGCTCAGCGGACTCCTCGTGATCGTCCCCGTTTCCGCTGAAGTTGCGCGTGATCCTCAGCGGACACAGCGACTCCTCGAACAGGTAGTCGTTCTTGATGTACGGCTTGATGTCGTGCTTCTTGAGGTCCTCGATCGCAACCGACAGCGAAGATTCGTTCCACGGCAGGTCGTAGATGCCGAGCGCTTTCAGGTTCGGGAAGTTGCGCTTGATCGACTCGATCGACATATTCCCAATCGGGTTGCCGCTGATCATGAGCCGCTCGAGCAGCCGCTGCGAGGTTAGGTTCTCGAAGTCGATCTTCTTCAGGTTGTTGTACGAGATATCGAGGAAGCGCAGCTTGCGCAGATCGTGCAGCGTCGTGTACTCCAGGGTGAGGTTGGTGCACTCGACATTCAGCGCGGTCAGCTGTTTCATGCCGAGAAAGTCGAACCGGCGCTGCAGAATGTTGAAGGAAATGTCCAGCATACGGAGCGTTTCCGAACACTTCCGCAGATCGCCAAAGTTGCGGATGGCGTTGTGTGCGAGGTATAATTTTTCAATTGAGCAATTGCCGCCGACCGTTACCGACTCGATCGTATTGTACGAGACGTGAAGTTCCGAACAATTGCCGCTTATGTGGACGCTCGTTAAGTTGTTGTACTTGAGGTTGACTTTCTTCACGGTGATTTCACTCCAGGCGAGCTCAACAATGCGGTTGTAGGAAGCGTCCAGATAGGCCAGCGAATGAATCCCATCCGGGGGGAACCAGCTGTCGAAGCTCAGCAGAACCAGTTGGTTGTGATTAAGGTCGAGCGTTTTCAGATTCTTCAACTTGTGAAACACTCCACTCTGCAGGTTGGTTAGATTGTTGTATGAGAGGTTCAGCTCCTCGAGTTCGACCAAGAATTCGAACGCATCATGCTTGATCTCGTTGATACGATTGTGATGGAACAGCAGATGTTTCAAGTTCGGCGTCTTGGGAAACAAATGCGTGTCAAGAAAGCTGATGTTAGTTCCGGTTATTTCGACATGCTCCAGTTTGTGACAGTCGACAAAGCTGCTCGGATCAATCTCCCGGTAGAACAAGCTGTTCACCACCACGAAGCTCTCCAAGTTCGGTAGTGACTCGAACATTCTCGTCGGTATTCCAATGATCCTTTTGTTGCTGATTGTTAGCTTGGTAATAAAACTCCAGTTGAATTTAATATCCGAGCTCTCGAACACATCGTCAAAGTCGATGTACTCGCAGTGCGGTGGCTTGTCGCCTTCCTTTCCAAAACAGGCATCGACAAAGTCGTCGTTCCCGATGCTGATTACATGGCTGAACGTCCCAAGCACTCCAAGGATGACGATTGTTCTGCAAAGTATCACAATCAGTCTCTCTTCGCCAAGCGCAACTGTCGTACCCTTCTTACCGATATGCGTTCATGCCGTCCTTGCCCGGAGATGTTCTTATCGCAAAAGTCGTAATACTACTGGCGATCCCAGCCCGTCCAGACCAAGTTTCGGAAGACCTAATAATTGTGTTTATGCTTACGAAGATGATCTACATCGTGGAGGATTCCGAGGGGTCGACCATCGCCAACGCACCACCGACCAACCTCACCCGAGCCAATCGTCAGCTGTGAACGACCCGGCTAAGGGTTTAAGAAAGTGCGCATGTATTAGCGTACCCGCGCGGGGGCCTTAATTGAAGATGATTGATCCGCTGCGTCGGTCTTCGTTGACAATACCGTGAGCAACGACGTGCCGACGGACTAGGCCAGAGGATTAGAGGAGGGCCTGGAAGTCGGCGGCGCATTGTCGTAAGATCTACTCGGGTATGATGTCGTCGAATTGGTGCGGGTGTTCAGATTTGTAGCACGGTTTTATGACCTTGGGGGTAACATGGCGGAAGCGGCGCTGCTACACTTTCACTCTCGGTCATTCGCCACTGGAGAGGAACTCGGAAGGTTCGTGAGAATGGTTTAGCTTGTTGTTCGTCGTCAGAATTGTCGTTTTTTTCTAAGTCGGAATCATAAGTTGAAAATTGGCGTAAAAATTATTGCATGTAAGTGCAAGTGATGAAAGAGTTCAAAAAGACTTTATGATCCCCATACGGAAGGTTGATAACGATCCTGGAAACATCTTAGTCATTGTTCACATGTTTTGCAATAACATCCTTGAATAGTTATAGATCAATACATTGCCGAGCTAGCAACCACAATACAATAAATAAATGTTTTTGATGAAGCCACTTCTGGGAATTCCCGAATCATCCAGTCATCACTTTTCACCGAAGAACATCTCTACTCAAATTGATTTCACTATAAACCACATTTATTCATTTCGCAACACGTAAATTCTTTTGTACAGATAATGAAATTCAAAACATTTAACCGAACTACCCTTGGCGATACTGCGCCTTCCCCACAAGCAACGTGTTCCAATGCTTCCAGAAACTTGCTGTTCTTCGTTCAAACCTAACCCAAGTCCCACGTTGGGACGCTGCCACTCACTTTCGCTCGTCTTTCTTCGGAGATTACGATTGTTTACACTTGATTATCACCAGCACTGGCTGTTCCAATTTCTCCGCTCCCCACGAAAATACACTCCCAACTCACACTACAACCTCCTAGATCAGCCTGACGGCATCGGTCGACCCGGAATCGGACGTCAAGGTCCTCACGTCCAGTTGCCGCTTCTTCCACAGGTACGCTACGGCACCGAGCGCTACGAGTCCAACGACGGACAGGATGTA
Organism: Culex quinquefasciatus; assembly: GCF_015732765.1. Taxonomy (NCBI): domain Eukaryota; kingdom Metazoa; phylum Arthropoda; class Insecta; order Diptera; family Culicidae; genus Culex; species Culex quinquefasciatus. Next base: position 57,041,912 of record NC_051863.1, on the reverse strand, counting down.
CACCAGCACCTGGAAGGTGATGAAGAACGGCGAGGCTTTCTCCGCCGTGTTCTCCTTGGCAGCGATCAATCCGGCCGTGGTGTTCGTGTTGTGCTCGGCGATGTGATGCGGCGCGGAGTTGGCCCGTTCCGTTGAGGTCGACCGCTGGGTGGAAGTTGGCGCTGGTGTTGTGGTCGTCGTGGTCGTCGTAGTGGTGGTGGTTGTTGTAGTCCGGGTCGTCGTCAGCTCCTTAGGGTAGGATTCCTTAATTTCGTCCTCAACGTAGTTGTCCGGCGGAGGTTCGGCGTATTCCTCGTACGCGTAGTCGTCGACCAGCCGCTCGGAGCACATGTTGACGTACTCGTCGCGGAACAAAAAGTGCGACGCAAATCCGTGAATGTCCGGACTGATCTGGAATCGCTTCATGCGCAAGATGTTCGTTTCGAAAAAGGTGTTGTTCCAGCCGTTCTTGCAGATTTCCAGAACTCGCAGTCGCGGCAGAAACTCCCGCGCTTCCAGGTAGTTGAAGCTCTTGATTCGGTTTCCAACGTAACTTAAGATTTGGATCACGTTTGGTTTGCTGAAGATCTTAAAGTCCACCTCAGTGAGATTGTTGTACGATAGATCGAGGATCTTGAGATTTGTCAAATTGGCGAACGTTTCCGCAGTAAGGTTGATGTACGTTGACTGGAGCATCAGTTCCTCCAAAGCTGACAACTTGTTGAACACCGAGTTTGGCTCCAAGTTGTTGCTACCCAATGACAAACTGGTCAGGTTAACCAGCTTTGTGATGTTGCTAATGTCCCGAATACGGTTGTGCAGCAGCACCAACTTGTTCACATTTGCTCCACTACCGACGCTGATCGTTTCGATCTGATTGTTGCTCGCGTACATTGAACTGCAGTGATCATTAATCACCAGGTGTTGCAAACTGTTGTTGTTCACAACCACAACACCCGCTTTCAGGAATCTAAAATCAAACGATGTCAGCTGGTTATCTCCCAGCTCTAGCTTCGCAAGGTCATCGAGTCCTTTGAACACTTCCTCATCAATCGATGCGATCTTGTTGCTGCTCAACGAGATCATCTTCAGCATGCGATTGTTCTGGAACAAATTCTTCGGCAGCGCGGTAAGCTCACCATGCGCCAGAATCAAAATCTCCAAGTTCTTCAAGTTGGCAAACGCATTCTCCGAGATTTTGTTCAACGGATTCGACGAAATCATCAAATCCCGCAGGTTGTCCGCTCCCTTGAAGCTGTAATCCTCCAGACTCGACAGATTATTCCCCCTTATCAGCAGTTTCAGCAGCTTCTCCGCACCGCTGAACGTATCGGAGCTGAACGACTCCAGCTGTCCTTGGAATATCTCCAGTGCGGTCATGTTCGGGAACTTCTGAAACGCATTCGACGACAACGTCGTGTCCATCAGCTTGATGATCGAGATATCATGCGCCTCGGTGCGGAACGCCGAACAGAAGCTTTCAGCATTCTCAAAGAAATCCGTATTCGGGTGGATCAACACGCAACTGTTTGGCGAACACATGCAAAGAAAAGCTTGTGCCGGGTCAGCCGAAAGCCATATCGCCGCCAGTGCAACAATCCTGCAAAATACGCAAAACTCCGTTACTACTCGCCAATCGTGTGAGTCAGATTTCAAAATCTCTTCTTACCAGATTTTGTAGAATTTCGCCATCGCAAGTCTTCTAACGGAACCGCCCAAGTCCGTCTTCGTCGAGTTCACAAATAAAACTGATTAAACTTGAGCCTCATCGAACCAAATCATTCACGCGAGCGCCTGGCATTATCTCTGAGGAAAGTTTACATACTGCCCCAAAGAATCGTCCCGACTGATGACGGTATGTTATTTGTTTGCATTGTACTATCAACTAATGCGGTTATAGACATCCGATCGCCCTAGGCTACTTTTAATACGAAATACACGATCCCTTCAATCCTAGATTCTACTCTGGGAATGAAACCACGACCACACATTGATTCAGCAATGATGATTCTATTCCTGCAAACGTTCATCTTCGCACTGCTGCTGATAAGAAAAAGTAGAAAAGTTCACTGCAGGAAACTGGGCAGCTTATAAGCATGCAAGAAGTTGCAGTACTAACAATTCAGTAAACAGGAACCGAGCGCGGTGCAGTTTCAATGAGTTGCATTGTGCTTCGGAATTGTGCCAGGGAGAAATCGTTGGAATTTGTAAAAATGATATCTCTAAGGAGATACCGGTAGGCACCGTACCATAGTAGATCAATGCTTAGCAGCATAATACTTGGTCCTACTTGAAGATCTCCAACGGGCAACTTCAATAAACCATTTTAGTTTCCATGGTCACCTAGAGTCACATAGCTGCCCAGTCCGTGTGGAGCAATCGGGCCGCGCTCAGGACTCACGATCCAGAGGTCACCGGTTCGAACTCTGCGGCGGGCATAATAAAATTTTAAGTGTCAATATGGGGTTTCTGCGCCTTCGCTCCGTGTCATACTCTCGAATCACAGTAAAAAATTCTGTAAATATGTAAAGGTGTAAAAGGGCGTAATATTGAATGTTTAGCCCTTTTGAATTGTTAGTCCTGATTCATTTTTTTTCAAATATTGTTTTCGAAAGGATCGGAAAATTTCAGGAATGTTTCATATTCAACATTGTAAATTGGACCATTAGTTGCTGAGATAACGACATTAGAAAATGGTGGGTTGTTTGGGTGAAACTTGGAAAACATCAATTTTCCTGTTTTAAACACTTGCATGGCAATATCTCAGCAACTAAGGGTCAAATCAACACAGTCAAAAAAGCAAAATGTAGAGAATTTTCTTAGCTTTTCCAAAAAAAAAAATTTTTCAAATGTGGGCAAACATGTGCACTAATTTAAAAAAAATGAAAAACTGCGACTATTTTCAAAAAAGTCACCTAAAAATGGATTTAACTTGAAAACGGTGTACTTTATCAAAATTTCACTTATGTACTTTTTGATTGCAAATATGATTTTACATTGAAAATGAAGTTGAAAAATTTTGCGACCAGCATTTCGATTTTTTGAAATAATCAGTATTGATTCAAAAACTCATAACTCGGTCAAAGATTTTTTGCACAACCTAGAAATTTCTGAAAAAATGTCCTCTAAAACATATAAAAAAATAAAAAAAATAAAATAGTGTTTTATTGCAAATCATGTTTTAGTGACAAAAAGTTAAATAAAAAATCAAATTTTTTTTACCGTGTATCATTTTTTTCAGTGTAGTCCATGTCCATATCTACAATTTTGCCCAAGACACCAAGTCGATCAAAAATTTCCTTCAAAAGATACAGATTTTTGAATTTTCAAGCCTCATTTTTGTATGGACAGCTGCCAAATTTGTATGGAAAATTATATGAATAAACTAATGATGCATATTGGCTTCTTTGTGCATACCGAAGGCACCAAAAAAGTTTCAGTCGGATTAAAAAATACAAAAATTAAAATTCTAAAAAAATACCGATATCGTAGAGAATTGCTCAGATATAATTACAAATGCCGACTCAGTCCTAACCAGTTCCCATCACGGAAATGGACCTAATAAAAATAATTTTATGAAAAAGGTGACATTGATAATAGAAACTAGTTTGCTACAATATTTAAACATTCAAACAAGGGGCTATTTCTGGGCAACAAGCAGTCCAATCAAATAAGTCTGAAAAGGATAATTGTTGGAAATTTCCATATCTTTTTGATAATATGTTTAGCCTCCTGCTTTTCCTTAATAAAATATTTTAAAAGACAAAAAACTAATGGTTTCTTGAAAAATAACCTTATAAAGACAATGACTTAAAAACAATGTACAGTTTCAATAAAAAACAATTAATTTTTATTGAATTTTTAATTTTGCATAAAAAAACAACTTTGAACATTTTGTTAATCATGTGTTCGATGTTCGACTTTTTTTCAAATTCCATAACTCTGAACAAGATTATGCACCATCCTAAACTCAAGCACAAAAGATGCCCTGATGGTTCCCTAAAACATATCCGAAAAAAAACAAAATTAAATAGATATTAATTTTGGAAAAATGTTTTAGGGATAGAAAGCTAAATATAAAATAATTGGAAGGAGAAGTGTGGGAAAACAAAACGATGCAAAATTACACAGGATAAGTTTCATTCAAATGATAATGGTCGCGTGTTTTTGCGTTTCTAACAAGTGTCCTTACAAAGGGTGTATAAAAATTAAAAACAGCGAAAAAATGCTGAAATTCCAAGTAAATAAACAATTAAATTGAAACACACATTTCGAAAAGATCAAATTTCCATCTTTTATCCCTGTTAAAATACATAGCAAAAGAAGAAAGAATAGTTTAAAAAATAATCAATCGGATCAACGAGCTAATCGTTAGACAATTTGTAGGGTATTTATTTTTTAAACATACAAATTTCTCTTGAAGATTTTCAGCGATAACAGTATCTTAAGATTCAAAGCTCTACATAATGACTCCTAAACTCAATCTGTTAATAGTAGTTTATGCAACAAGTTGCAAAAAGAGGATTTTTTCAGCACGAGTCGTACATTTATCCAACGAGGTTCACCGAGTTGGATAAATACGACGAGTACTGAAAAAATCAAGTTTTGCAACGAGTTCCATACATCATTTTTTGCAATTCCGAAAAACACCCATTGAGTGAAATTTCAAGTAAAATTTTCATACATTTTGTCAAAAAATCGTTTAAATCAAAAAAAATTGAAAAGTGTTACTTTTCGAAACTAGTGCTGAAAAGTTCATCTTTTCAGCACCCATTTCAGTGCTGAAAAGTAGAACTTTTCAGCATTTATTCTGAAAAGTGTTGCTATTCGATTCTGTTATTTTTGGTACAGAAAAGTAGGCTATTTCGTCGTTCAAGAATGACAGGAAAAGTAAGTAGTTTCACGACGGAATTGCAAAAAGTAATTTTTTCTACAAATATATTTTTTTTTTTTGAAAATTTTAGAAAAGAGCACTTTTAATCTAAAGGAGTTGCATACATGTAAATCGGCAAAAATGTCAGAGGTTGGTATGAGCATACGTTTAAACTTTTAAAAAAATTTAAAAAAAAAACTACCAAAACAAGTTTGAAGACTTTTTGTTGAATCATTGCCGAGATATAGCTATTTGAAGTTAGCTGTTTCTAAAAACGGGTGCCACGATATCTCAACACTGCTTTGAACAAATCGACTCAAAATTATAATGAAGACTCGTTAACGTGAAGACTTCGATCATTGTCATGATTTTTCCTTCAAAGATATAATTTTTGCATCGCTTTCAATATTTTGACAAAATTCCTTCAACAAGTTGTTTAGAATAGTGCCCTACACATGCTGATTCCTTTTGGTAACGATTATCCCATTCCTTGTTAAGTTATGGAAATCGTCATTAATCAATGATTGCCAACTATGCCGACAATGACTGTGCCACAAAAGTATATAAATTTTGAAGCACAATTGATTTAGATCAAAAATTCCTTCAGTGGCTTCAAGAAGGCATCAACCGGCACATGCTGATTCCTTTTGGTACTGAAATTCTTAAAATTGAATTTAATACACAATTTTTTATAGTGATGATTAATTTTCTTTGAAAATGATCAACGGCTTCACCTTAAACTGGTTCCATGTGCATGATGAAGGCCGATTTTCAAAAAATTCATTAAAAAAAAGATAAAAATATTTTTAATGTTCTTCATGTAAAAAATCGACAGTTTTCGTTTTTTGTATTTAAAAAAAAGCAAAATTTCAAAATCGGGCTTCGTTATGCACACGGGATATATCTTGAGCGTCTTCACCCTAAATTTCAGCCAATTTGGTCCACCCCATCTCGAGATATCGTGGCACCCGAAAATCAACCTGGTGTTACGAGAAAAACGTTCACAAAGTTTGGCTATGCGCATGGCAAAATTTCGAACTTAAATCGTCTATTACTCAGTTCAGTTACGACATATCTTCATGAAACTTTTTCAGAAAATCATCTTTTTAGTGGATTAATGGAATTTTCAGTATTACCAAATTTTCTACATGTATGTCAAAGTAATGGACACTGTCCATCATAAAATGAAGACGAATGGATAAAATAATAGAAATTGAAATTGAGAAAATAAGAATTTGCAGAAATTCCAAAACATCAGCTAAATAATTAAAATAATATTGAAAAAATAAAACTCAAAATAAGAATAGTTGAATTAAAACATGTATTAAAATCAAATGAACTAAGTAAAGCATAAAATTTGAAAAAAAAACTCCAACAACATGCATTGGCACACTACACAAAAATCTGCGTCCTAGATGGCGCACAAATATCGCCATCTGTGCGTGAAGTCATAAACTATGTGAACAACTCAGACGTTTCAAACCCGGACGTCAGGACGACTTTTTATTTCTTCGTCACATTTGACAATCGCACGCACGCACAGCACATGACAGCTCGGGCGATAATATCATCGTCGTCGCGGGGTATCGTTGGATATTAGCATTTCTCCCGTGCAACAGAGTACACGCTCGCCGTCGTCGTTTGAGTGGTTTTCCAGTGAGGTTTTTTTTCGGAAAAGTGAAATCATCCAGCTGGACCGGATCGGGATTCGTCCGAGGTTAGTGGAATTGCGGTGAACGGGATAATCCATGTGGTTTGGAGGAATTTTACAATAACTTGGAGTTTTAGTTGTGAATAGCGGTACTTTTATAGTTTTCATTATGCAACTTTATGTTTTATATGCTTTTTGAAAGTTAATTTATTTTTAGAATGTATAACTTCTGTGAGTTGAATACATTAACAAAAGTGTAAAAGTGCAGTAAAACTAAAGCTTTCGATTAAAAATTCGATTTCAAAAGGAAAAGTCCCAATCGCAAGGTTGCATAATTCGACATTGGTGACTTGTGAATGTACCTAGGTATAGACTGCCTGTGGAATACTAGTTTAACCACTCTTATACCACTAAACCAACAACATAGCCAAATTCTACCAATAGCCTCAAAACTTAACATTGACTTAAAATTCGGCCACATTGGCCTTGAACTATTCGGAAAGTCTTAAGTTCTTGAACGGGTTGTCTTTAAAAAAAAAGAAAGAACAAGTCAGCAGTGAGCTGATTGTGTGTGGGCTTATCGTCACGCACACTCACACAGACATACATCTGAATGGTCAGTCTCGTGTCGGGTGGCATGATTTATAAGCAAGTATCCGTTGAACCGGATTGAACTGGTTTCGGTACGAGGCAACCAAATTAATTTATCTTATCCTCATCCTCTTTTCAAGTGGCAGTGTGAGGAATTTAAGCGCATATTTGATTAATAAAACAGCTATAAATTGTTGAATCACGTAACATTTAGCAGATGGTTGAACAAACGAATAAATCAAGTTGTTTTATGCAAATGCAGAATTTAAATAATACATTTCAATACTGGGCACGCATCCTGATTAACTTTCTCAAGTGTCAATCAAAAGATTTCCACAGGTTTATCGAAAGCATGACCCAAATTCTCTAAATCAGCACCTCTTGACGACAAGCGAGACTTCCATTTAATTTCGAACTGTTGATGACAAGAAGTTGGACAGCATCCAATCGAAAGAAGTCGATGGTTCTCGAATCGATGTATCTTCAAAATCGTATTGTTTCTGTTAAAGATACATAAAGTGATTGAAATTAAGTTAATATTAAATTATTTTAAACCCGGTCATAACTAGCTTAAACAGATTCAAACAAACAATTATATAAACGCCATCCGTTTCGTCAAATCACGCGAAACCCAAAATATAAGGTGAACATCATCGTTACTCAGCGAAATCAAACCTTGACCGTTCCGTGAGTGAGCGAGACTTGGCAAAGACTGCAAGAAGATAACGTGATTGAGTCAATATCACACATCAAATGTGCATAAATATATGTGATAAAATGGTAGAACTCTGGGCAGTGATTGATAAAAATGCACCGAGTAGCAATCTGCTGCCAACTGCTAGAAAAATCACTTTTATTCAGAGTTAATATTAAGAAAGCTTTCTCAGTTAATCATTAAAAATAAATTACACTTATCTTATTCAATAAGGATCAACAAACTAACTTTTTATGTAGACATGTAAATCAAAATATATCTAATATCGTGTTAATTTTGTTTTTTCTCCATTAAACCTAAAGACCTGGCCAAAACCTTTTTTCGAATACAATACAGTGCAAATACTTTTCAATTATTTATTCCATTTAATAACATATAAAAATTCTTTAATACTTCTAAAAATTTTGTGATTAAATATCGAGAAATACGTGAAAGAAAGTTTTTTTTATAAAAATATTGCAATTGCAAACAAGTGTAAACAGTAATTATAAGTTCACCTTGTTTTGAAAACCTTCAGTGTTAACTTTTTCATTAGTAAAATTTTCTGATTGGTTTTGTGACTTCGGCAAAGTTGTAGATTATGATAAGAACTTTTCATAAAAAATAGTCAGACGAAAAAACTCTATTTGATTCATTTGCCTTTTTGTTACTAAAAGTTAAATTCTCAAAATACTTATTTTTCCGACTTTTTATGTGTATATTTTAAGCTAAGGTTAAGGATGGTGCAAAATCTGGTAACCAGAGTAATGAGCATTGCAAAAAATAGCCTTAATTTTGTTAAAAAATTGAACTATATCGATATCAATATTGCTCCATCTGTCAATAAATTGTTCAGTCTCATGCTTTGATGCATGCTTTGATTTTTTCGTTCTATAATTTGATACCTCCCGCTCTTAACGTACCCTTCAATATCGACACAAAGAGAGTTCACTGTATTGGTTCAATTTTGAATGTTAAAAATGAAATGAATTTTCAATTTCTTTCAAAACAATCTGGAAATTTCAAATCTTGCTCAACATTTGAGGATGTTTTGGTTTTGATGGTTTTTTGAAAAAATATTTTTGCAATTCCGTCGTGAAACTACTTACTTTTCCTGTCATTCTTGAACGACGAAATAGCCTACTTTTCTGTACCAAAAATAACAGAATCGAATAGCAACACTTTTCAAAATAAATGCTGAAAAGTTGTACTTTTTAGCACTCAAATGGGTGCTGAAAAGTTGAACTTTTCAGCACTTGTTTCGAAAAGTAACACTTTTCAACATTTTTTTGATTTAAATGATTTATTGACAAAATACATGAAAATTTGACATAAAATTTCACTTAGTGTGTGTTTTTTGTAATTGCAAAAAATGTTGTATGGAACTCGTTGCAAAACTTGATTTTTTCAGTACTCTTCGTATTTATCCAACTCGGTGAACCTCGTTGGATAAATGTACAACTCGTGCTGAAAAAATCCTCTTTTTGCAACTAGTTGCATAAACTACTATTTTAAATTGCAAAAAATTAAACAATTTGCGAAAAAGTCGTATATAACTATAAAACGGGGCGCTTTAATTAGATTTTGCATCTAAGAGTGATTTTTGAAATTAGATATGACGATATTTTAGTTTTTTTTTTTCAATTATCACAATGTTTTTCCAAAAAATCATAACTCTCGCAACATTTTCTCATAGTGGCAGGGGGGGCAGAATGGCCCGCCTAAGTAAAATGCGCCAAAAACCATAGAAAACACACAAATTTATGAATTCAATGTAGTAGGCTTATGCTTTGGGATGTTCCCTTCAATGTTGTGTACTTGTTTGATGATTTTTTTAAGCTTAAAACCAGACATGCATCCGCTCTAACTCCTCTTTTAGAAGAACTTGTTTGGCATTTCACGTAGAAGATACCCAGCATGTTGTTCCAGTGATTAGAATACGCTAATTACGCTTGTCTTTTAGGCTCCCGAAGACCCTGAGAGATTATTTTGAAACCCAACCGAGATATAGGTTAAGAACTCTTAATTGCACTCAAAGAGCTTTTAAGAAGTTCTTCTTGAGAGCTTAAGAGAACATTTACATGAACATATAGCTAAAATCGGGGTTTTCAATGAACCAATGTTTTCTACACATTATTCAATCCAAAATCAAGAGATTTTTACCTAGCAACAAGCATAACATTGCTTTAAACGAAAATGCCATCTATAACAAGCTGAGTGCCGTTAAAAAGAGCTCATAGTGCCGATTCATGTCTGCTTAAAACTATTTTTGAGCCACCTTAAAAAAAAAGTTTTTTTGACTGCTTTTGCAGGATGCGGGGCAGAGTGGACCACCCTGCGGGGCAGAATGGGCCACCTTAGAAAACAAGCCATTTCGTCTAATATAACGTTGAAGGGAGATAAGAAATGACTTAAGGGACCTTTCTAACATAGTTTTCTTGAAGATAGACCACTTTTATAAAAATAGTAACTTACCAAAACATACATTTTTGAAAATAATGTTAATATGTTGTAATAAGACATTATTTTTTACAAATAAGCATCAAAACAACTAAACAATCAACTAATGTTGCAGTTATCGTGATTTGTGAAGCTACCAGGAGTGTAATAATCCATTTAACTCATACTTCGTAACTTCTGATTGATTTTCTAAGGTAGAAAAAGGGTGGTCCATTCTGCCCCCAAATTGATTTTAATTTAATATTTCCACCACCAAGCCTCTAAATGATTTGAAGGTTCCGTTAATGTTTCTTTACCTTGGTAATAACATCTTGTAACACTATAAACATTGCACAATTTTTTTCGAACAATCCAACTATTTAGAAAACTTATTTAAAATCCTCGAAATGAACAGCATTTTCGTGGTTTTGTCAATAAATTTTAATTTTTGCTCATAATTCTAATAATACAATGAATTCAAACGTGGTTTTCGGTTTGGTGATGTTATTTGACGTCCTTTATAAGACCCTTGCCTTACAGTTGGTCTACATCCATTCTAAAGCCCAAAACCAAGGGTGAGCCATTCTGCCCCAAATACTTATTATGTGCCTCTATTTAATACGTTGCTCCATGATTCCCCCAAATAAATTTATTTAAAAAAAAAACATGCAACAAAATTCCTCTTTTGCAAGTAATTGAAGTTCATGGACTTTATCTTTAAGCAAGTTTATGTAATTGCTGACGACAATGTTAAGAATTTATTCAATGATGTGTATGGAACTCTCAAGCTCGGAAATAGTTCACTCAATCCCCGGTGGTTGTTCACTTTCCGTTTGACACTTTTTTAGTTTGTTGGTTGGTCAAAGTCAAACTGAAGAAAAGTGTCGAACTGTCACTTTTTACACGGCGTTCACGCACACTATCAAAACAAACGTTTGGTGGTGTGTGTGAACTCCGTGTAAAAGGGGTGTCAAACTAAAAAGTGACCCCGTTCGTTTGACAACAGTTGATGTCAAACTATCGGGGCTTGAAAAAAGTAGTAAAAGGTCGGTGTGTAAAATTTATGTTGCATTATTTTTTGGAGTGTTTAAAACAAAACAAAAATTAAAGACACACAGGCCAAAAACTTTTCACACTCACACCAAGCTGACAACATTGTCGAAACATACCGTTGATAGTAACGTACGTGAGATTAGCAACTCACGTCGTAAACCACGCAAGCCACAGATAGCCATGTATAGAATTTCAAGTCGTCGGAATCGTAACATTTTGGCTTCTTTCCTGCTGTTCCGCAAAATGAAACCGCACAAATTGAAAGATAAGGGTTTACTTTTTCAGTTAAAGTATCGGACACTCTGAACATTTTTTTTTTTATTTTAAAAGCAATTCAAATTTATATTTCGATTTACACAACTGTAATTTTCTCAAACTCAGTTGAACAAATTTTAACAACTAAGGCCACTTCACATCGATTCAAGTGGCGTCAAAAGAACAAACATCTCGATAACCACACGCGGAGGCTAAAGTTCTAAAATGACAAACAGCTTTTTTTATCACCACCACTCACTTCCAAACTAAAAAATAAAAGCTCCATTCCCGATAAGGTTACGGTGACTGGTCAATTTCGCGCGCTTCAAACGTGTTTAGCACTTATGACACAAACACACCGATGAAAAGAGGTGTAAAAGTAAAGCTCACCTCGTCGCTGGTGGGTTGTGTGTATCGGCGGAATCCCAATGACCAAAATCAGGTTTCTCTAGGCCCCCGGTGATCAGTTCCAGGCGAGCGATTGTCCGGTGAAGAACCCCTTTTCAGTGTGTGTTACTTAGTCTTTAGACGAACAGGTGCAAAGCTGAATTGGTGCCAAAATTGTTTATTGCTAGTGCCAATAAAGTGTCACGTAACCAGAAGTGCCAAATTGTGAAAGTTTGTTTGATTTTTGGACCAGTGAAGATTCGGGGCAAACAATTTTGAAGAAGCCCATACGTAAGTGATTTTGATTAAAATCCTTCATAGATTTGATGATTCAATTAGCCAAGAATTTAAGTAATCAATTCTTAAGCTTCCATTGTTTTTCGGCAGTCATGATGAAAATGTGTTGCAATTCAGTGCAAGATAACCTGCAAAGTTTGCAATTTGTACCTGTTGCAATCGTTTGTTGAAATGAGCTGTCAAGTAAGAAGTGTGAAATCAACATTCAGAAATTTATTGCAGCTCGCGACCTTTGGCTGATTTTGGTTGCAATTTCACAACCAAAAACTTATCAGAAATGAGAGTAAAAGCAACATTCGTGCACCGATGGCGCCAGGAGGGAAGAATGTGGCACGTTGCCTCAAACGAAATTGTTGCTCGGCAGTTAAAAACAAATTGTGAAGCATATTTTCAGCCATGTTTAACATCTATTTATCTGTGGCTTTTGTACTTTAATTTGTAAACATCAATTTATTCCAATCAGTTAAACTAGATTTTCGAGACCGATAAATTCCGTAGTAACAGTACAATAGGGCAAATCTGCGATTGTAAACAAGCAGTCTATCCCCCTATTACTTGACGTGAACTGTCACTTGAGCAAAAGGGATAGACTGCTTGTTTACAATGGCAGTATTGTAAAATTATGTTTCATTTTCACATTATTTTTTTCAAGCCGCTGTCAAATGTCATTGAAGGATCTGTGGTGAATTTAAATTTGCCGTGGTGAGTAGCTGATCTTTCAAACTGACGGTTGAAAATAGATCAATAAATTTTCAAACCAGTTTTTCGTCTGTTTATCTTTAGAGACAATTGGCTATAAAATCTATTAAACTTCACGCGGTGTTGCTAAGTTGTTTAAACGCATGCAAGATAATGATTACTATTCGTACCAATGTCACGTTGCTTGATAATGGCTGTCGCAGGTGAAAAAAATTGCTTCCATAATGGCAGCAGTAACAATTTCAACATAACACACGCGAGAACCCGTCGTCATAAAATGTGATGACGAATGACTTCTGAGGATTGGTTCATGTAGAACCAGTGGAAATAATCGTTCCGTTTAAACTTCAGATGCGAAAAAGTATAAAAATGGTCGGCGTTATCTTATCTTTATGAAACGATGCCAAAATCCAGTTAAATCTAATCACGTCTCGTCAAATTTGCCGAAAATTTGATAAGATAGAACAAAACGGCTAGTCCAGTAAATTAGGCCAAAATTTTAATTCGTCTTACGAAAAGCTACTATAATTCAAAAAAAAGCAATCATACAATTTACTGTTTGTCAACCATCGAACAAATTCAACACGAAAAACACGCAATGTCATTAATAACTGTTCAATTAAAAGCGTCAGTAAAGCTCGTTAGCTGTTCCAATTACCACACCAGCAGGCACTACCGGCCAAGTGACTTCTGAGAGGAACTTTCGGACAATCGACTTTTTATAACCGAGCAGTATTTACAAAAACGAGCCGAAGGTTGTTGTTCGCTGATGTCCTATTAAGACTATCGAAAAGTTATCAGAGGACATGGAAACACGGAATTAGGGTGGTGTTTAAATCTTCTTGATAAGAAAAACATTTTTTAAAAACGTTCAAATTTCACCCTAGAAGTAGTGACCATCCAGCGATTGTCCACGCTTTATACAAAAAAGATTTGATTTGTATGGAAATTTTCAACGAGGGGGGAAGGGGGGTTTGAGATTTCAAAAAAGTGTCCACGTGGTTTATGGATGGTCCCTAAATTATAAATCAATGTATCCAACAGTCGAATTGACACAAATTTCGAACCCTCATCGTGTAGATCAGTTAATTGACGAATCATCTATATCAAGTTACAATGCTTACTTTTCATATTTCTTTAATTGTGACTTAAAATATAAATGATGTGTGACCCTTTAATTAAACTTACGAAATCACCAAAAAATGAAGCCTACTTTCAGGCGATTTTAAGAGCACACGGGAAACAAATTGATTGTAGCCGGATGAATGTCCTATTTCACAAAAGATTTTGCATAAACATTGGACAGTTATGCAAAAACGGGCAGGGCAAAAGAAACCGAAAAGCTACGATATCTCAAATGTTGTAGGAAACATCGGTAGACAAGCTACTACAAACGAGTATATCTCGAGCCACAAAATATATGCGCCCGCATTCTCGTGCCAGTATTCGAAGCTCAACTTGACAACTTGTCAACTTGATCAATCAAACGGCTCTTACTCCAGAACCAGATTATGAATCTCGATGAAAATTTGGGAGGTTGTAGAGCTTTGCAATTTTTTGAGACAAATAGAACATAAGAAAATGAAAAAAATTGGCCATATATTCAATTGGAAACTGTGTAAATCGTTGGAAAGTCTTATCACATCCGAAAACAGATGAATATTTCGGAATTTGAGCGGCAACTCGCCCAGGTTCAGCACACTAGCTTTCATCTGCATTCAGAAAAATCGGATTTAGGGGAGCTGAGAACGACGCGACACAAAATTTGGCAAAATTTTTCCACACACGAGCTTCACTCGATCTCCACGGAATTTATTTTCTCAAAATTCGAGCGTTGGAGATAGGCGAGTTCTGTCAAGATGAATGGATAGAGCGTCGAAAATCGATGCAGTGTGATTTTTTTAGCGATTTTTCCGATTAAAATTCATGCTGAATCGTCTTGTTAACGAAGATGAAAATGATGTCCAGCCATAAGGTAAAATTTATACCTTTCTTAAGTAAGAAAGGCAAAAAATCACAAAATACTGTATTTTTTCGAAAATACTTAAATATTTATTATTTTTTATGAGTATCAAATCAAGCAAAGTTTTGAAAACATTTCCACTTTATCAGATTTTTTTTTGTAAAATACTCAAATTTTCATGAAATGCCGTATTTTTCATAAACACTAAATTTTTTATATTAATTTGATACCCAGTGAAATTCGGCGTATATTTTCATTCAATTATAGTTTTTTTTTGTATAATACTCAAATTTTCATAAAGTAGCATGATATTGAAATACCGTATTTTACATTAACATTTGAGTATTTATGACAAAATATGGTATGTTGTAGAAATTTTAGAAATTTACAAACAAAGTAAAAATGCATTAAAAAAACGATTTGTTTTATACCCGTATTGCAAATTATAAATTTTCGAATATTTTCAAAAAATGCGTTTAGTATTTAAAAAAAATCTTAGTATTAAAATTTTAGTATTTAAAAAAAACCATTGAAGTGAAATGCGTAAAAAATTTTGCAGCAGATGATACGCATGTTGCGAATTATGAAAATTTGATTTAATAACGAATTATGATAACATGAGTATTTTTGAAAAAATAAGGTATGTCATGAAAATTTTAGTATTTTACAAAATTTAACATTAACAAAGCTAAAATGCATAGACGAATTTCCCATATTGCAAAAAAAATAATATTTTAGTAAAATGATACGGTTATTTGTTATTCTGCGTTTATACTTTGAAACTTTGAAACTATATTATCAAAAATATATTTTGTAAATTCTTTGAAAATTCAACATGAATTCATTAGATTGAGGTAGTTGTATAAACTACTATTGAACTTCATAACTTTTCAGGTAAACAATATCTCGAAATCTTCAAGATTTGAAAATGAGTTACAGGTTACAGGTTGATTGCCAATGTAATATTCTAATTGAAGAAGGCTTTTTATTTTTTTTATCTAATAGCATACTTTTTAAGTTTGAAATGTTCCGAATGTTTAATACAGAAAACAAAATATTCAAAATCTTAAAGTTATTTGTAATGCCCATTTCAAAAGGGCCAAACATTCAATATTACGCCTTTTTAAAATTTTAGTCTTGGTTTGAAAATTTTCAAAATATTTTTTTCGAAAAGATCGGAAAATTTCACGAATGTTTCATATTTTAACATTGAAAATCGGACCATTAGTTGCTGAGATATCGACATTAGAAAATGGTGTGTTGTTTGGGTGGAACTTAGAAAACATCAATTTTCCTGTTTTTAAACCATTGCATGGCAATATCTCAGCAACTAAGAGTCGTATCAACAAAGTTCAACAGTGCAAAATATAGAGAATTTTCTCAGCTTTTCAAAAATATTTTTTTCAAAAGTGGGCAAACATGTGCACTAATTTAAAAAAATTAAAAACTTCGACTATTTTCAAAAAGTCACTTAAAAATGGATTTAATTTGAAAACGGTGCACTTTATGAAAATTTCACTAATATACTTTTTGATTGCAAATTTGATTTTACATCAAAAAATGAAGTGAAAAATTTTTTGCGACCAATTTTTCGATTTTTTGAAAAAAATCAGTATTGATTCAAAAATTCATAACTCGCTCAAAGATTTTTTGCACATCCTGGAAATTTCTGAAAAGTTGGCATTTGATGTCCTCTAATAGGGGAATTATACCCTTTCTCAGCCTATTTCTATTATCGTCCTATCAGCACTTTGATCATGAATTGCAGCTTAAATAAAGCGTTTTTGACTGTTGCAAAGTAATAAATAGCTCAAATAAAAGTGAGCAAGCAACTCTTCATTGTTGATACATCTGAAAATGTTGATTTAATAGCGGAAAACGGCAAAAGTGATGAGAATTGGTCGAACGGCTTAATGTGATTAAAATGGGTATATTTCCCCTACATATCAAAAAATTTAAAAAATTAAAAATAGTGTTTTTTTGCAAATCAAGTTTTAGTGACAAAAAGTTAAATAAAAAATCACCATTTTTTTTACCGTGTATCATTTTAGAGTAGTCCATATTCATATCTACAATTTTGCCGAAGACACCAAATCGATGAAAAAATTCCTTCAAAAGATACAGATTTTTGAATTTTCATACATCATTTTTGTAAGACCAGCTACCAAATTTGTATGGAAAATTTTATGGACAAGCTAATGATGCAAAATGGCTTCTTTGGGCATAACGAAGGCTCCAAAAAAGTTTCAGCCGGATTACAAAATACAAAAAAAAATCGAATGACCGAAATCTAAGAGAACTGCTCATATGTGAAATTCTCAAAACGTAGGAGAAAAAGCAATCGTTTCAAAAAATAATGTGTCTGAAACGTTTTCAATGTAAAAATGTAGCTTTTTTTAAAAAAAAAGTTGATACATATTTTAAGCAACTACAAAATCTAGAAATACTTTTGTAAAATGTTATTCATTTAAATTTCCACAAGTAAACGCTCCACCCTACTGGGCAGCATTTGTTTGCGATATCGCGTTACAGCACCCCAAAAAGACCAAAAACCGAACGGGTCAGCCGATGCCCAAACTGTTAACCTTTCCCGATGGCTCTCTTTTGCCTTTTTGTAAATTGACACCATATTTTTTTTATTATTCGTTCGACCAACCCCCGATTAACACGCGATTCGCTCATGAACACTTGGTAAGTCCTTCTCTCAAAACGGGAGAGACCTTCCCAGAATTTCGTAACATTCCTCTCAATCCTGAACCTCTCCAGGATCTTCCGCGCAACCGTTTGCAGCATCCCGCTGACGACGTCCCCCAGCGGCCAATCCAAAACGCTGGCTGTGATAGTGACCGTAACCATTGGCCAACACGCACAACCTCTCCGTACTACTCTGATGAATTGACGGCAGAGACTTGCGCAAAGCCAGCTCGCGAGGCTATATAAACGGTTCGATTGCTCTGCCGTGTCGAACTTATTTAGTGTACAGTTCGCGTTCAGACCGAAAGCAGCACGACCCCCAGGTGTCCCTCTCCGGTGTGTACTAAGTAGCGAGTTGAGTTGAGAGAGTTAAGTAACCGCGAACTCCACCGTCGTCGTCGTCGTCGTCGGTCATCGTGACAGCAGACTGTGGAGCTGTGAACTAGTTTAGTAGATCTTGGTGCGCGAGAGTTGCAACCAGTTATCGCTGAGTCAGGTGTCGTAGTACAGTTTGTTAGTAGACCGACTCGTTTGCTGCTCAAAGTGACCCGTTTGCGGCATGTCCAGCCGGATTTCTGGTATCTGCTGAAGAAGAGAGTGTGAGAGATTAATCCTCGAACGAATATCGTCTGTCAACTTGAGTCAACTTGGGGACTGCCGTGGCCAGAAGTCCGTCGTCACCATGAACAAGGTACGAGCGTTCTATGGACGGATCTTCGACTTCACCACAATTGATTTGAATTGGATATTGCTGACCACGTCAAACCGTCGGACGACACCCAATTTGCAATTGTAAAACGGTGTTCAACCTCTCCTCGCGAAAACCTTAAGCCGTTGATCCCAATCGTTGATCGTGCTTGGTGCTTGGGTGCCCTTGGACCTCTTACTAATTAGAATGCCTTTTCGTGCGCACTCAAACACACGTGTTTGTACAATTCGTGTGCGCGCGCGAGGTGATTTGTTCAGGTTTTTTTTTTTTGTTAGCATTTCAGTGGAAGGTGCCGGACACGAACACAGAACTTAAAGTTGAACGGTTGAACCTAGATGTGAATTGTGCAAAATTGATAGGTTCAAGGTGCAACTTGGTTAAAACGATCGATCAAGCTTTGAGAACTAAACATGGAAAATTAGTTTCAGAAGCAAAATAATTTCGTAAACAATTTAAACAAAGGTATTCGAAATTGAATTTATTCAAAGCAAATAAAAAGCAATCAAGGAATCATTAGGTATTAAATGTGTCTGAACATTGTAATAAGAACAGTAAATAATTCATTTCCGAAGCCTCAGTTATTCAATTATCCGAAGTTTTATTTAAAAAAAACTAATAAATTATATTTTCGAGTTAAGTACTGTGGAACTGTGTGTCGAACTATGACATATCGCAGAGAATTAAATTTTCATAATTTAGCTGAAAATTAATGTCAAACTATTTGTTTTGATATCAAATCAAATCAAATTTTAAGGAAACTGATTGATTTATTAGTGTAATTTTCAATACATAATAAAGCTTATTTTGAAAATACAGTCGACTCTCTCGTTGTCAATATCAAAGGGACCATCGAGAAAGAGAATAAGCTTTCTACAGAACGATGCAAATGGAGGGAGAGAATCATGGACACATACATCAACAATAATTTCGCAATTCGCAATTCGCAATTTTCAGTGTAAGAACGGGCCTTGACCGATCTTATGCACAAGGTTCCCGACGAACACGCACTGCCCTTACACCTACATCTCACCCTTGCTCTGAGTCAGTACGAGCAGCACGCTAGAACACGCTTTGAGTGTTCGTGCCAGGCATGCACACCTTCTTTTCCGGTTACGCATTTTAACTCGGCCGGGGGTGGTACATTACGTAGGGTTTGATGTTAGTATAAGCGCCTAACCATTTATAGTGTGCCTATCAACTTTCATTAAAGCAAAAACTGTTTTATTTTTAGTTTGAATTCAAAAACTAGTTGTTATTTTACTGTGTATTGTTTTCTCCTGAAACCTTTCCTAGTGTTGAGTCGTGTTTATCTGTTGCTATTTCTTTTGTCGCGGTGTTTTGTTACAATTTTTGGTCCTAAGCATTTTATACAAGTTTTTCAAAAGTACAATAGTAATATTTGTGTAAATTTTTTAATCATTTCAAAATTTGAGTAAGGGCTTGAACCTCATTTGTTTGAAGAAAAGGGTGAAGATTGAAAACAATGGACAATGAAAGAAATATACTATTTGAAGAATCAATAGTAAAAGAAAGATAGTAATTTATGAAGTAGATAAAAAAAAAAATAACAATAGCTAATAAATAGAGGCAACAAACAAGCTTAGATTGTATAAGGGAAATTTATAGGGTAGATGAACAATTATTCAAATAGATAAATAAAGATAAACAAAATTGACATCGCTGCCAAATTAAGGGAAAACAGACAGTTTGTTACAGCAGCATCAATTAGTAAATAGAGTAAAAAAGCGTTGAGAAATAAGAGAATCATGAAAGAAAAATCGAAAACAAATGGACGATAAAAAACATAAGGCGTGTTAGAGAATCAGTGAAACAAAATAAACAGAATATAGATGGTAGATAGAGAACCTGGAGCTTATTCGAGAACGGACATCTCAAATCAAAAGCACCAATCGAAGCACGAGAACCGTCACAAAGGATTTTGCTCGATAGGCACCATACGTTTGACAGCTCCCGTGCCTCGACTGGCACCTCAGGCTCGAGATGTCCGTTCTCTAACAAGCTCCAGGCTCTCTAATGGTAGATAAAAACGAAAAGAAGAGAAACCCCGTTCTGCGATGCTCAGGTACATCCACAGCAGTTGACTCAACATACTGCGAATCAAAACAATACCGTCTACAATCACAAATTACTTCCCTTTCCCACATTGTCGCGCCCCTTTCTTTTAGCCGTCTCGACTCTGACCCGCGGTGGTCAAAGGTTTACGATCCGTTTCCACAGGCCACCAGCTAGGTCATCATGAAAACCAAGCCAACGTGGAGGTAAGAAAATAGGACACTTGCGAGGAACCAGAGCTATACTGTCTTGATCAAGAATGATCTAACAGGACTACGGACGTAGTCAGTGACGCTCCTTCCAGGATGTTCCTCACCTGAGCGTCAACTGAAGAGGTATCATCAGCATCATTCGCACTTGGCCTGCAACACATACATCAACAATAATTGAATATAAAATTCCCTTCAAAGCTCCATTTAGCAAATAAAATTGTTCTCGAAAGGTATAAATTTTATGACAGTAAATGAAATCCAACAACCATCGAACTACAACTTCTTCGAATATGAGAGAATATCTCCAAATCGAATGCATCAAAGTCTGCAATTAAGACCATTCTCTACCAAAACCGGAAATGGATTTTATTTGTATTTTTTGATTTGGCTCAAACTTTGTGGGGGCCTTCCCTATGACCAAATAAGCTATTTTGTGTCAACGGTTCACCCATACAAGTCTCCATACAATTTTGGCAGCTGTCCATTGAGCTAACTAAGGCCGATCTCACGCACACTTGCACACCATTTGTTTTGCTGGCGGGTACAAAATTTAACCTCAATCTTTTTCGTGTACGTATACGCAATACATGCGCACGTAGATAACTCTATACAAAAATAATACGTAAATATTCAAACAGTTGTAACTTTTGAGTGAATTTTCTGATCGATTTGGTGTCTTTGGCAAAGTTTTAGGTATTGTTGAGGACTATTGAGAAAAAAGAGGTACACGGAAAAAATTGCAGATTTTTTAATTAATTTTTTTTTACTAAAACTAAATTTCCCAAAATACATATATTTAGATTTTCGAGATTTTTTGATATGTTTTAGGGGACAGAAATTCGCAACTTTTGAGCCATAGAAAAAAAAGATCAAAAAATCTGCCGCCGAGTTATGATTTTTTTTAAAAATAGTGATTTTTGGAAAAACTCGAAATTTCATGCAAACACAAATTTGACATTATTTTTTAATGTAAAATTGAATTTCCAATCGAAAAGTACTTTACAGATTTTTTGATACAGGGCTCTGTTTTCAAGATATAGCCACCGAATGTTTGATTTTAGCGAAATATTTGCAGTTTTTTTTTATTTTTAAAAATAGTGACCATGATTGACCATTTCTAAAAATATTTTTTTAAGTTCTGAAAATGTGCTATACAATTGTCTAAGAGACGTTGAAGATTGGACCTCCGGTTGCTGAGATACAGCCACTTTAAGGAAAAGAAACACTAAAATTGTAAACAACCCACCATTTTCTAATGTCGATATCTCAGCAACTAGTGGTCCGATTTTCAATGTTAAAACATGAAACATTCGTGAAATTTTCCGATCTCTTCGAAAAAAATATTTTGAAAAAAATTAAATCAAGACTAGCATTTTAAATGGGCGTAATATTCAATGTTTGGCCCTTTTGAAATGTTAGTCTTGATTTAAAAGTTTACAAAATATTTTTTTCGAAAAGATCGGAAAATTTTACGAATGTTTCATATTTTAACATTGAAAATTGGACCATTAGTTGCTGAGATATCGACCTTACAAAATGGTGGGTTGTTTAGGTGAGACTTCGAAAACTACAATTTTTGTGTTTCTTTTCCTTAAAGCGGCTGTATCTCAGCAACCCGTGGTCCAATCTTCAATGTCTTTTAGACAATTTTGTAGCAAATTTTCTGTGCTTTTCAAAACAAATATTTTTAGAAATGGTCACTATTTTTAAAAATTGAAAAACTGCAAATATTTCGCTAAAATCAAACTTTTGGTGGCAATATCTTGAAAACCGAGCCCTTTATCAAAAAATCTGTAAAGTACTTTTCGATTGGAAATTAGTTTTTTTTGCATGAAATTTCGATTTTTTCCAAAAATCACTATTTTTTCAAAAAAATATAACTTGGCGGCAATATCGATACAGAGAGAGTTCACTGTATGTTGTTTTTACACAAGATAATATCTCAAGATTTTTTTAAAGTTCCTATAAACAAAATTTCCAATTTTTGCTTTTTGGGTGTTTTTGAATACGGCTTGAGTCAGGGGAATTCAAAAACACCCGAAAAGCAAGAAATGTAAATTTTGTTGTAGGACCTTTTCAAGAAAACCGCTAAATAGGGGAACAGCATCTAATTCCAGCGTGCCTCTAATGTTGGCAGATCAGAACTTTGACATTCAATAAAAGCTAATTAAAAGCGTTTTCAACTGAACTCGAGTGATAAATAGCTCAATAAGAAGTGAGCAAGCAAGTTTGTATCAAAAGTTTTGCAAAATTAGTTGTTTAAATAGTGAAATTCAGCAAATTGGATGGAGTAAGGAGCGAGTGCTTAACCTGCCAAACATACGAGAATTTCCCCTACATAGATAATTCTTCGCCAACTCACATGAAATCCGAAAAAAAGTTATAGAATGGTTTTGAAATCTCTGCCATTTCCAGCAACTCAACTCTTAAGATCCAAATTTAGTCTAGTAACCGTTGATCTTCTCTGCTCTTCAAATTTCGAATCAACCCGTCTAATTGTCCCGTATTTCCGCTCTCTCTTCTTCCAGCTATTTAACTTTACCGTCACTCCGTCACTGTTCCGCTCGGTAAGCAGCATTAAGAAGATGCCTTGCCCCTTCCTGACCCGTCTGAGCACCAGCTACGTGCGCAACTACGCCCCGGCCCTGCTGAAGGCGTACGGCGCCCAGTGTCCGGTGGTGGCGCGCACCATCTCGACGCTGCAGAACCCGCCGCCGTCGGTGGAGTCTGCGTCCGCCAAGGTGGAGCAGAACCGGAACCTGAGCTCGCTGCAGCAGCCCAAGCCCAAGGAGGAGGGGGGCAAAAAGTGTCCGTTCCTGAGCACGGCCGCGCCCCACGTCAAGGAGCTGGGCGCGGAAAGTGTGGACGTTCCGGCGAGCCGGCCCTTCCAGTACGAGGAGTTCTTCCACGAGCAGATTATGCGCAAGAAGAAGGACCACTCGTACCGGGTGTTCAAGAAGGTGAACCGTCTGGCCGAGGCCGGTAAGTTCCCCCAGGCGCTGGAGTACTCCTGGGGTGAGCGTCCGATTACGGTGTGGTGCTCGAACGACTATCTGGGCATGTCGTGCCACCCGGAGGTCAAGAAGGCCGTGGCGAACGCGCTGGAGACTTATGGCGCGGGAGCGGGAGGAACCCGGAACATTTCCGGCAACTCGCTGAACCACGAGAATCTCGAGAAGCGGCTGGCCCAGCTGCACGAGAAGGAAGGGGCGTTGCTCTTCACCTCGTGCTTCGTGGCCAACGATTCGACGCTGTTTACGCTGGCCAAGGCTCTGCCCGGATGCCACATCTTCTCGGACGCCGGAAACCACGCGTCGATGATCATGGGCATCAAGAACAGCGGAGTGCCGAAGCACATCTTCCGCCACAACGATCCTGCGCACCTGCGCGAACTGCTCTCCAAGGTGGACAAGTCTCTGCCTAAGATTGTTGCATTTGAGACGGTGCACTCGATGACGGGGGCAATCTGTCCGCTGGAGGAACTGTGCGACATTGCGCACGAGTTTGGCGCGTTGACGTTCGTCGACGAGGTCCATGCCGTTGGGCTGTACGGCGCTCACGGTGCCGGTGTAGGAGAACGTGAAGGTCTGCTGCACAAGATGGACATCGTGTCGGGAACGCTCGGCAAGGCGTTCGGCAACGTGGGCGGCTACATCGCCAGCACCTCGCTGCTGATCGACATGGTCCGCTCGTACGCGGCCGGGTTCATCTTTACCACTTCGCTGCCACCGACGGTGCTGTGTGGTGCGCTGAAGGCCGTCGAGATCCTGGCCTCGGACGAGGGTCGTGAGCTGCGCGCCCGTCACCAGGACAACGTCCGCTACCTGCGCACAAAGCTCCAGCAGGAAGGATTCCCCGTCGAGCACACCCCAAGCCACATCATTCCAGTTAAGATCGGCAACCCGGCCCAGTGCACCGAGGTGTCGGATCAGATGATCAAACGCTTCGGCCACTACATCCAGGCCATCAACTACCCGACGGTGGCACGTGGCGAGGAGAAGCTCCGTCTGGCGCCGACGCCGCATCACAACCGCGACATGATGGACATCCTGATCCGGGACATGAAGGTCGTCTGGAAGGACCTGGGGCTGCCGCTGAACGGGCCGCCGTGCACTGCGGTAAGTTTGACAAATTGATAGCTTTTGATGTTTTTTCTAATTAGTTTATGGATGATCCCCCTAAAGTTAGTGGCAAAATAACATTGAAAAGTACTAGACAACAATAAAATAACTTTTTATGTTATTGGAGTGTTATTGTAATATCATGTTATTTTCTCCTTCCCACAGGAGTGCACCTTCTGCCGTAAACCGCTGCTGTTCGATCGCTTCGAGTCGCGCACCAAGGCCGCTTGCGCCGCCGAAATCAACTGTCAGATCCCGAACTGCCCCCAGATTGCGGCCATCGCAAACTAAGCCCGCTCTCACTGCTCTCTCGCGGCCGGAAGTGGTCCGCAGTCTGAGTCAGACAGAAAATATTCCATGCAAAAAAAAACAGAATTTCAAAAATTTCGGTGAATGGTGTCCTTGTACTATTTCTTGTTTTTTCAATGTTCAACAGCAGCAGCAGCATATCGTGCAGTCACGTGTCTCTAGGTGTCCTTCCGGAACCGGAAGTGTTTTTGTTAAATTTAATGCTATTTCCACGCAACTGTGATCAAATGGACATAGTGGTGTCAATACTTTTTTTAAACATGTCTGTTGGTTTACTTTTATGTTGTTTTTCTTTTTTAAATAATCCGTAATGCAAAGGCAAGAACCGTTTTGTTATGTTACCTTCAAATAAATTGTGAAAACGGTTTGCGTTTAAAATTCCTGCAAATGTTACCTTCAGGTCAAAAAGCCTCCCATGAAAATACCATGTGTATGTCGATATGTTGTTGACAATAAAAAGATAAAATATATATCTATGTGGAACAATATAATATCAAATGTTGCAAATATTAAGCAAACGTTGAAATTTTCTTCATCCGAAAGTCCTAGGTTTAATATTAAATATCAAATAAATTAAAAATAAACATACAAGTTATAGAACCTAAAAAAACTGTTGTCAAACGAACGGGGTCACTTTTTAGTTGGACACCCTTTTTACACGGAGTTAACACACACTACCAAACGTATGTTTTGATAGTGTGCGTGAGCGCCGTGTAAAAAGTGACAGTTCGTCACTTTTTAGTTTGCCTTTGGCCAACCAACGGGGTACCAACTAAAACAGTGTTTAACGAAACAATGACCAACCGGCTTGCCGGCTTTATAACCGAAAATGTACCAACACTTTGAAACCACGGGGATGATGAAAGAAAAAGAACCACAATTCAGCATAACTAGTGGTATGATTCTTCAGAAGAACTCTGAAAAATCGGTTAAAATTTGAGGTTTATCAGCCTTCGACAAGAAGTCAATAAATAGAATATTTTTTTAATCTAATCTAAATCTCATCGAACACAAGCGCAGCCAGTACGAAGAAAGCATCCTGGAATAGCTTGTGGTTAGATTACGCCCCAAGTCCTTTCTTGTCAATATTAATGATTGCATTACATCTGAGTAACCCCGAACATGTATTGCAAAAATTTTAGCGGCCAGGCCTACTGCGTTGCATTAACCGCAGAGACAGATTCTGAGAACGAATCACATTTCACAGAATCAACAGAGGAGGAAGGATGCGTGGACATACCGTACCAAACGCTCCGAATTTTTTTTTTTTTTTTTTTGAATTAAATATACTTTATTGAATCTTTCTTATAATAATTACATTTGGTTTACATAATAAGTGGTCAGCTGTGGCTCTTCAGCTTTAGTTTGCTTTTCGTGATTTAAACACTGTTCATTTTCTTAACTTTAAAAGTATATGATTTATCATTTTTGTAACACTAGGTACAATGAGGAAAAAAATGTTAAGAAAACATAACCTAACCTAAAACTAACTTAAACTTACAATAAACTAAACCAATCCTTGAATCAAGGGGTATTCAGAAATAGCACATTTTTCCCTGAATTTCAAACATTTTTCTTGAATCTTCTGATCCAACATTTTTACTTCTGCTAATTCATGAACCTCACTTGATCTTGTCCAGCCAGGAACATTCAAAACCATTTTGAGTACCTTGTTTTGGACACGCTGGAGCTTCAATTTATGAGTTCTAGCGCAACACTCCCAAACAGGTACTGCATACTCAATAACGGGGTAAATTATTTGTTTGTAAACTGCTAGCTTATTTTTCAAAGATAGCTTTGATTTTCTGTTAATTAAAGGATACAAACACCTGATGAGAATGCTGCACTTGTTCAATATTTTATCTACATGCTGCCGAAACAATAGTTTCGAGTCAAGTATGAGACCTAAATAGACAACTTCCTTTGACCAGGGTATTGAAACATCATTCATTTTAATCAAAACATCATCCTTTGGGGCAAATCTGGCCGATTTGGAAAGTGGAAAAATGATGGTTTGAGTTTTGGCTGCATTTATGCGAATTTTCCAGTCGCCAAAGTATTCGGAAAGAACGTCAAGACCCTTCTGAAGACGGCCAACTAAATATCTGGTTATTTTACCCTTATAAATAACGGCAGTGTCATCAGCAAAAAGTGACAACACACCATTACCAGGAAGAGTAGGCAAATCAGATGTAAAAATATTGTACAGAAGTGGGCCAAGAATACTTCCTTGGGGAACCCCAGCATCAATGTTGAATAATCCAGAAGCAATCCCATTCAGAAAAACCCTGAACGATCTCTCCGAAAGATAGTGCTGGATAATTTTGATAAGATACATTGGAAAACCGTATAAATACAGTTTATGTATCAAACCATCATGCCAAACATTGTCAAAAGCCTTCTCAACATCCAACAAAGCCATAGCAGTTGATTTAGACTCAAGCTTGTTCTGCTTGATGATTTTAGTTACTCTCGTAAGCTGATGAGCAGTATTATGTCCCTTTCGGAAGCCAAACTGTTCATTCAAAATTATATTATTATCGTTGGTAAAATCCAAAAGCCTTGAATAGATGACCTTCTCAAAGAGTTTGGACAGACTACTCAAA
This sequence comes from Culex quinquefasciatus, assembly GCF_015732765.1. Classification (NCBI taxonomy): domain Eukaryota; kingdom Metazoa; phylum Arthropoda; class Insecta; order Diptera; family Culicidae; genus Culex; species Culex quinquefasciatus. The sequence goes on along the minus strand of NC_051863.1, from coordinate 57,014,307 downwards.
AGACTAATGGGACGATAACTTGTTGGCGATGTTGGATCTTTTGAGGCTTCAAAATTGGTATGACTTTGCCCAGTTTCCAATTGGTGGGGAAGTAACCAAGTTGCAAACATTTATTGAAAATATTGGCTAGATGTTGAAAGAACTGATCACTCTGTTTTTTCAACACCAGATTAAAATGTTATCAAAGCCAGGAGCTTTCATATTTTTCATTTGTTTACTGCAACTTTGACTTCCTCACCAGAAACATGGGAATCTGCAGGAAATTCAAAGGTAGAGTCATTGATTGTTGAAATACTATTGGCAACTGATGTTTCTTTACGGCTGGTCATGGAAGCGCCAAGATTATGTGAACTAACAAAATGAAGCCCAAGTGCATTTGCCTTTTCCTCGGATGTAATCAAAGGAGAATCCTCAACAATAAGAGGAGGAATAGGCTTTGGTTTGTTTTTAAGAACTTTTGAAAGTTTCCAAAATGGTTTTGAATAATTCCCAAGCTGGCTTACATGTTTTGAAAATTCTTGATTTCTGATATTGTCAAGTCGGTCTTGTATGATTTTGTTCAAATTGTTAACTGAAATCTTTTGTCATAGTCCCCAGTCCGTTGATATTGTCTCCTATAAACATTCCTAAGTCTAATCAAGTGTTTAGTATCTACGTCAATATCAGTTACCTTAAAATTAACAGGAACCTCCCGAACGTTGGCAGCCTCTGCTTGGTTGATAGCCTGCTGGATCACCTCCAGCGAACGATCAATATCAGCAGAAGTTTCCGGGTGTTGATCATAGTCGATGTTGCTGTCGACCACTTGCTGAAACTGCTGCCAGTCAACGTTGTGGTAATCTTTCCGGGTTGGTTGCCGCTGCGGAGTAACGGAAGCTCCAACCTCCACAACCACCGGATAGTGATCAGAACTCAACTCTTCAAACACCTCAGGATGAGCCACGTTCTCAGCCATATTGGTAATGAAGAAGTCGATGATTGAGTGATTCCCAGACCGAGCCACCCTCGTTGGACGATCTGGACTCACAACGTTGTAGTATCCGTTTTGCAGATCGTTGTGCAGAATCACTCCGTTCCGATTCCTCCTGCTGTTGCCCCAAACTTCATGCTTCGCGTTGAGGTCACCAGCGATGATGTACTTTGCGCTCCGCCGTGTCAGCTTCTGGATATCGCTCTTCAGTTTTGCTGCTGAACCATCTCTGGCATTCACCTGACGTGGGCAGTATGCAGCAATGAAGAGTACTGGGCCAACCGAAGTGGAATTTCCACTCCAACGGCCTCGATGATGTCCAGCTTAAAGTGTGGCAGCCGGCGTGGCTTGAGATCACGATGAACAGCGACAAGCACACCTCCTCCTCCAGAGGTGGTCCTGTCGAGCTGCGTCGCGATCTTGTAGTTTTGCAGATAAACTTTTTCACCGGGCTTCAGATGAGTTTCCGTGATGGCAGCTACGTCGATCTCCTTCTCGCGAAGAAAATCCACCAGCTCTAAATTCTTCCTCCTAATGGAGCAAGCGTTCCAATTCAGCAGCTTGAGGGACCTACGATCCATACTGGATGACGAACGAGGTCAGCACTTCAATCTGCTGGGTCTTGGTTTTGCATCCACGCAGTGCAGCGGACATCTGTTTGAAAATATTGAGGAGTTCGGTTGAGGTGTAAAGATCATTACCATTTTCCTCAACTGCTGGTTCTTGGGTTGGTCTTGGCTCCTGGCTGAAGCCCGGTGGTGGCGGTCTCGGCTCCTGGCTGGAACCCGGCCGTGGATGATTCATCTCAGCTCTCTTCCTGGGATCCAACGGCAACGGTGCCAAGTTCGGGACCTGGCGTCGCGGTTGAAGAGGTGGAAAATTTTGCTCCACCAGGGCTGGAGGAGTTCTACGACGCTGAGGCTGATTCTTCGTCGATGCTTGCTGCCGAATTTTCACGAACTCAGCTCTCTTGGGGCACTTTCGGTCGGTTGACGAGTGCTCACCGTTGCAGTTGAGGCACTTCACCAGCGAATCTTGGATGCACTGGGATGTGATGTGCGCATCGGTACCACATTTGGCGCAACGACGCTTCAGGTGGCAGTTCTTACCTCCGTGCCCGAAACCCAGGCAGTTGAAGCATTGTGTGACGTCACGATGCACTGGTCGGTATCGCTCCCACGACACGATAATGTTGAAAACCGCTCGAATTGCCTTCAGCTCAGGAAGCGTCGTCGATCCCTTAGCCAAATGCAGCAGGTAGAGCTGGTCACGGTACTTGATGTCTTTGTTGCGTCGGCTCATTTTGTGCACGGCCAACACATCCAGTTTCAAAACTTTTAGCTCGGCAGCTAATTCCTCCACTGGCATGTCGTACAGACCTCTGACGACGATTTTGTACGGCTTATCCATGACGACATCATGGGTAAAGTACTCCGCCTCGTTTTCGGTCAAGTAATCCTTGACCAGTTGATAGTGCTGCCTGGATTGCACCAGCACCTTAAATCCGTCCTGACACAGACGAATGTTGCCTTGGACTTTCCCAGACTTGATGAGTTCAACCAGCCCCGCTCGAAAGTCGATCGTTGCTGCTGATTGCCGCACATAAAAAGGAGGCAGTTTCTCCTTTCGCTGTTTCACTTCATTCTCCTTTGCTTCCGCTACCTGGTCCTCGTCAGGCAGTCCAGCAAACTTGTTGTTCTTCAATAGCTGCTCCTCGTGCGATGAAGAGTTCTCCTCCTCCTCATCCATCGGTACAGTACCGTCGCTCTTTTTCGTCTTTTTGCTGTTCGATGTCACTTCCAAAAGCACCTTCCTTTTGGAAATTCCCGGTTTTTGGCCATCAGTTGAGGCCTCAACCTTCCTTTTGGAAATTCCCACTTTTTTGCCTGCTTGAGCCGCAGGTAGGGCAATATTGCCGGCGTTTTGCGCCGGGACGCGACGAGTCATGTTGATTCAGACAACCTTCACCAACGAATGCTCGGATAACAATGAAACGCTCCGAATGAATTGTGGTTGGGTGTATAAATGTAAATTCGGCAAGTAATTATTTTTTTAGGAGGTGGAAGAGGGAGGAGGGGGTGGAATTTTGATTAAGAACATGGAAGATGGGGTGGGGTAAGAAGGATATTTCATTTGATAAATAGTACATAATATAAATTATCTAGCAAAAAAAAGTATGCATAGATCTCACCAAGGTTCTTCAAATCATTCAACAAACCGAATAATATAAATCGAATACTATGCAGTTGCTTCACTAGAACATCATCGAATCCAGGCATCCGCAGGTTGTGAACATCTTCTGGCCTTGCCGGAACGGCTGGAACCAAACGGAAATCTGATAAATTGAATATTTTTTTAAAAGCAATTAACTTTTTTTTGCTCCAAAACAATTTCTTAGCAGATTTTTTTTGTTGTTGCAAAATTAGATTCTAAAATCAAGCTAAAATTGGTGATATTATTGTTCACGGCAGTAAAGCTTATTTTTTTAAGTGCAATGACCTGCGGTGGAATAATCATCATCAAAAGAAAATCTTTGAACCTTCATCAAGAGAAAAAATCCGAAGGGAACATAGGAGAGCCATGAAAAGATCGGTAAAAGGAATTGGAAAAAAATCATCATCTTGATCTGGGATGGGATAAACAAAGAGAAAAAAACCTATTGTCAAACTAAACCACTTTCAACATGGCCGCTTCTGTCAACCTAAACCAGTCCTTTCTTATGAGGAGAAAATGAGAAGTATTGTAATTTGAGTTGAAAAAATAAAACGAATTTAAATCAATTTCACAAATAATTGTAAATTGCATTAATAGATTGATTAAAATATTTTCAATTGAAAGGCATTTATTTCTATCGTACACCGAATGTTGACTGATCAGCATTTTCATTTTAAAAAACAATACATTTCATGAACCGACTATTCTTTTGCCCATTTAAAACTCTTGTTATTTTTTTGCGCGTTACATAGAAATGTCATCTAAATTGAACAATATTAAACCTGTGTTTCCCATGAAATTAAAATGTGGCGTGAAGAAACAACATTGTAGAACTGGATTTAAAAAGCAAACAAGAATAATGGCCACAGTTTAGCCTATTTGATTTTTTTTGCACTTTTTTATTTCAACACATTGCCACAAATTGAAAAACAAACTTTTATGCTCTTTGAAGTGAATGAATTGGTACAAATTTGAATTTTTGCCAGCCATTTCTTTCGATTCTGACACCTTAGGGCGTGCGACCTAAGGAATGTTAACTTTCTTTAAAGTTGAGTAAAAATTGCCGTTGAATTCGACGTGCTCCTCTTTGGGGAACTGGGAAAGATTTATTTACTTTCTTTGCGTAACGGGACAACGACAGGAGCAGATCAAAAAAAATCTCCCCTCCCATTTAATGACTTGCACACGCAGAAAAATATTTTGTAGAATCAGCCTGTACGAGGTTTGATTCAAAAAATTTTTTGTTGAATATAATCAACGCCGATTTTGCGTTGAAACAAACCTTGATTTTCTTAACTCCACAAAAATCTTTTGTTGTTATGAAAAAGTTGCTTTGACGTTTAGCGTTGATTCAACAAAAATCTTGATTTTCAAATCAACAAAATGTTTTGATGATTTAAATATGCCTTATATGACTCATCTTTGATTTGCCAACCATTTCAAGTAATTTGTATCCGGCAGCTCCTTATGAACGGATCCACCGTAAAACGATGGAATAAAAACTCAGGATTCTCCACCCACGTCCAACCGCAAATTTTAACAGCCAAATTAAAAAAAAAATCTGCGAGGAGAAACTAAACAACAAGTCATCCACATGCTTGAGCACTGAGTTGAAAAACATCATCAAGAAAATTTGAATTGTCAAGCTATCTGAATCACAGATTGCTTGATATTTGTTTAAGAACACGAATTTTCTTGCAAAAAACGGAAGAAGAATACAAACGTAAACACTCAATAAGAAGACTCTATCCAGCCGTCCCGTCCCAGATCTTGATTATTCGACGGAACAACTTTTTCACTACTACACTTGCAAGTGTAAATTCACACGTCGAAAAATGACACTTTTTGTGGATGGGCAATGTGTGTAAACAAAGAGAAATAAATAATTTTAAGTGATGCTAACAAGGAGATTTACAAAAAATCATCAACAGATTGATTTTCATGGGGATGTTCGGGAGTGATTTTCTTTTGCGTGATTTGTCTCCTCTCTCTTCCGCGAATGAAGCAAGTTCGCAAGCGAAAATGATTTTTTTGCGATTATTCCATCCCTGGCAATGACTTTTTGTACGACCACAAAGGATTAAAAACTGGACCTAAAAAAACTTTTTAATTCAATTTTTCAAAATTAACTGAGCGGGCCTTCTTGACATAAAGCATCCTACTTGACAACACAGAGAACAGATGTACATCATCGAAGAAACAGCCCAACTAACCAAACAGCACTAAAACAGGAAATTATTCAGCACTAACTAAACTGGGGATCCAACCGATAGGTTTGCCACGCAATTAGATCTCTGCGGTGGAGATGCCCTAATTGCTAGCATTGAAAAACGTTCCATAGTTGATCAATCTTAAAAGGTAGTCCTGCTTTTTATTTTTTGCATAAAAATTAAAAAAAAGTGATCAGAAATGGGTTTAAGCTAGTGTTTCTTGGCCGCGCAAAAACCGTCCTTTTCGGAAGATTCGCAATTCGCAACTTTCAGTGTAAGAACGGGCCTTGACCGATCTTATGCACTAGGTTCCCGACGAACACGCACTGCCCTTACACCTAACATCTCACCCTTGCTCTGAGTCAGTACGAGCAACACGCTAGAACACGCTTTGAGTGTTCGTGCCAGGCATGCACACCTTCTTTTCCGGTTACGTATTTTAACTCGGCCGGGGTGGTACATTAAGTAGGGTTTGATGTAAGTATAAGCGCCTAACCATTTAAAGTGTGCCTATCAACTTTCATTAAAGCAAAAACTGTTTTATTTTAGTTGAATTCAAAAACCAATTGTTATTTAACTGTGTATTGTTTTCTCCTGAAATATTCCCTAATGTTAAGTCGTGTTTATCTGTTGCTATTTCTTCTGTCGCGGTGTTTTGTTACAATATTTTGGTCCTAAGCATTTTAGAAAAGTTTTCCAAAAGTACAATAGTAATATTTGTAATAATTCTTTAGTCATTCCATAAATTGAGTAAGGGCTCGAACCTCACTTGCTTAAGAAAAAGGTAAAGTTTCAAAACAATGAGCAGTAAAAGATTTTAGAATTTTAGAATTTTAGAATTTTTGAACTTTTGAATTTTTAAATTTTTGAATTTTCAAATTTTTGATTTTTTAATTTATTTAATTTTTTTAAATTTATTTAATTTTTTTGATTTTTTTTATTTTTTTAAAATTTTTTAATTTTATTTTTATTTTTTTTAAATGTTTTTAATTATTTTAATTTTTTTTAATTTTTGAATTTTTTTTAAATTTTTTTAAAAATTTTTTTAAGTTTTTTTTTTATTTTTTAATTTTTTTTAAATTTTTTTAAATTTTATATTTTTTTCAATTTTTTTTTAATTTTTAATTTTTTTTAATTTAACATTTTTTTTTTTAATTTTTAGATGTTTTCTTAAATTTTTAGATTTTTTTTTTAAATTTTTAAATTTTTTGCGGTGTTTTGTTACATTATTTTGGTCCTAAGCATTTTAGAAAAGTTTTCCAAAAGTACAATAGTAATATTTGTAATAATCCTTTAGTCATTCCATAAATTGAGTAAGGGCTCGAACCTCACTTGCTTAAGAAAAAGGTAAAGTTTCAAAACAATGAACAGTGAAAGATTTTAGAATTTTAGAATTTTCAAATTTCTTATTTATTTTTTTTTTAGGCTGGTACAAATATGTTTAAAAGTTTTTGTCATCCCCCTTCAAAATTGGCCCGAAAATCAGGGGCAAAAAAATATTTTACAATAAACTTCAAAATTTCAATGAAAATTCAAGGGCAACCAGCTGAAATCAAATTAAAATACATTCTCCTGCGTTTAAAATCATTTTTAGCATGTTTGGGTTTATTAAAAAATCTTAAAATTTTTTGAAAATTTTCGATGCAAAATCTTTTTTTTCGATACAATTTTTGTTTTTGTCAGATCTTAGATTTTTTGAAAGCTAATGATTGCAAAACAACTGAACTAGTGTAAAATGCATCTTAAAACACTTTTTTTCATTTAAATGTGAAGATTATGGCTTGTTAGCTTGCCAGGGCCGAGGGACAAAAACTTTTTTAAATAATTGCATCGGCCTTAAATGTTTTTAATTATTTTAATTTTCTGTGGTCACACTTTGTCATCATGATGACGAAACCAAGCCAACGTGGAGGTAAGAAAATAGGACACTTGCAAGGAACCAGAGCTATACTGTTTTGATCAAGAATGATCTAACAGGACTACGGACGTAGTCAGTGACGCTCCTTCCAGGATGTTCCTCGCCTGAGTGGCTTGCACAAAAAAACGTCCTTTTCGGAAGATATTTACTTTTCAGCAAAAAATCCAAAAAATATGATGTAGGGGTAGGCGTGGCTGAATGGTTACGCTGTTCGCTTTGTAAGCAGAAGGTTCTGGGTTCGATTCCCATCTGCTCCTATCGAGAAATTATGGAAAGAAGGAATTCTGAACACTTGAATATGAACGAAAAATTTATGAGCTCGCGGCGGGGTTCGATCCCCCGTCCTTTGGGTCAGCAGAAAAAATGCTAACCACCAGACCATCGTGGCTTAGTTGACTAGTAGGATTAAGAATGCTATAAGAATCCAAGAAACTTGATTGGAATCTGTGTGAACTTAAGAACAGGAAAATGCAATATTGAATGCAAGTTGAATTCAAGGACACTGGTTGCATAATTGTTAGGCGAATATTGAACTTCCAACACGACCAGAATTCACCACAAAAAAAAGCTTGGTGAACCGAATTGGAAAGCTTCCAAAAATGAATCCAAGAACATACGAAGAATTAAGGACTATAATTATAGTTTAAATAGATTTGACCGGCCGCATCACTTACCACGGTGAATCCTGGCTTCACACCCATCTTACTAACACCCTCAAACCTCACGTGATACTTTGTCGAAGACGCAGCTGATTTAGCGGTCTTCATCACTCAAGTATCGGACTAAAATTTCTATCCACTTCCCCCGTGTCTTACCACTGGTCGTGGCCGGCGCTGTGATTGGCTAGCATGTAGGGACATTTGAAAGTTGCGAAGTGGTGATGATTGGTTCCTACTCTTCATCTGTGGTCCACGGAGCAATTCTTGGAGGTCCTAGCCAATAACAGAGTAGCAACTACGGGTAGACACCAATGCTATGCTATGCTAAAAATCCAAAAAAATATGATGTCTTCGGGATAGTTTTTTTTCCAAATTTAATGAAAGTTCTACATCTGAGAATTGATAAAGATTGGACGACTATTGCGCCCTCCGCAGGTCAAAATGTAAAACATGTTTCCCATACATTTTAACGATTTTCCCCATACAAACTTCAAGTGATTAGAAGGAGGGGTTCCGGTGGTCAGAATCAGCTCAAATTTGGAATTTAGCCTAGTCATGGGTTAATTTTTGATTTCAGGGGGTAGCCTCGAAAAAGCCCGGATTTGGACCACCCTACTGATGAACTTGCCCGACAAGGCTCACCAAACATCTTCGTGGGTCCCGAGCCGATCCTTGTAATCAGTGCGCACTCGTACCCAACAAAACGTAGCGATCTGCAGTACAACCGCCCACACATTTCAGTCGATAACAGTTTCCAGGGCAAACTGGATTACGACAAGGTTGCGGCTTATCCAAGTTGAGGAAATTTCTTTTAATTCCGTTGAAGTCATAACCCTGAATCAGATCTTTTGATAAATTTTCTATTTATTCCAGCAAATCACATTCGGAACGATTATTTTCCAAACATTGAAACGAAAAAATTGCGCGCACTTTTTATTTACTTTACTGGAATGCTTTGTGCGTGCTCAGAACACAACTCTAACGCTTAATCTCCGGCCGTGTTGACCGTGATGGTCTTGCCCTTCGGATCGTCGAACCGGTCCATCGTGCGGATGTCCATCATCCAGGTGATGCCGTACGCGCCGATGAAGATGAAAATGAACACCAGGAACAGTCCGGTGAGAATTCCGGGCGTAGTGAAGCCGACACAGTTCCAGGCGTCGCCAAACTTGACAAAGTCCGGTTCGTCTTGTTTTTGCCAGTGCGGCTGCAGCTGGACCTCGGTCAGCACGATTTCGTTCTTCATGTCCGGCGTGACGTAGCGCATGTCGTTACAGCGGTACGAAAAGTGCTGGTTGATGTCCACGCGGTGGCGCAGGTAGTACGGCACCTGATTGTACGTTACGCCCATGATTTGCCAGTTGCCTTGGGCGAGGGCAAAGTTGATGCGGAGATCGGCTGCGGGACCACTCAGGTTGACCTGCAGGGTGGTGTCCGAGCTGTTGGCATCCTCCTTGGTGACACCATTGAAGACTACCGCAGTCAACGGACCTCCGACGGGGCCGGCCTCGAACTTTTCGTAGTACATCATGAAAGTGTTTGGAATCTGGAGTACATCATTAGGGACGGTCGGTTCCGCCTGGCGCGTGCGTCGAATCAGCGACGAGTAGCGGAAGGACGGCGTCTTGCCGGTGTACACGGCCAGCAGGTTCGGGAACTCCGCCCGCAGTCGGTTATATAAACCATCGATCAAAGCGTCATGTGACGCAAAGTCATCCCCGCTCAGGTTGACCACCACGATGGAACCCGCCTTCGGCACAATCCGCTCGCTCAACGAGCCATCCCCGGCCAGCTGAACGCTCTGGATGTCCTCAAAGTCACCTCCGAACGTGGCCATCGGTTCCTGCACGCTCGGCAGGTACGACTTGCGCTCGACCTTGGCCAGGTTCCGGAAGCACGTCTGCGTCTTCAGCTTGCACTGAGCCAAATCCTCCGTCGACAGGCGCTCCTCGGCGAACACCACCGTGAACGTTCCGGCATCGGTCTGCGATTCCAGCAGGGCCGCAAACTCCGCCGTCGTGTACTGGGACAGCGCCGGAACGTAGGTCACGCTGCAGAAAAACAAACATCACATGACCCACTCACTCCTGACCATATTGAACCTCAATACTCACGATGGCTTGCCCCAGATGATAACGGGAACATCCGACGGGGACGCCAGGGCGGAGGTGGACAACGCCACCAGCGCCAGAAGCGCCGCGGCACAGCAACCAAACTTCATCGTTTAGGACTTCAACTTTATTTTGCTTTTGGACGTAGGGGACACGAACCTGCCGATGGTCCGGAATCGTTTGCGAAGCGATTTCTTTTCTCCTCCACGGGCGAATTCCAAAATGGGTCTCGTGACTGACTCAGCTGACGCAATGACGATGATGACAGAAGGCTGGGATGTCGACTGGCTGCGTACTTCGAAAAGAGAAGGTCGACATTCGGTCGATGTTGCACACGGTATTTGGAGGAAATGCATTTTGTGAGGTAAAATTACTCAAGATTGAAACATTCGCGAAACCGCCTTATTTTTCAAAATGCTGATAAAAAAAATAAATTCAACCTAAATTAAGTTGGATTTCATTCAATATAAACAGAAAATACATTGGTGCTTACTAGAGATGGGCAAAGAAGAGCGAGCAGTTTGACTAAAAAGCCGTTCAAAGATGGAAACATTTTGAAACTTGTCTTGTTTTGGTTCACAAAATTTAACTCATCGAATTTTCCAAATAATTGCAGCATTAAATTTATTATGAAGTTGAAAATGTAATTTCACAAAAAGATGGATTTTTGAACCTCCTCCACCTCGTTACAAAAAATCGTCGAAAAAACCATTTCTGATCTAGTTTCTGATGCTTTTTTTATTTTTGTTTGTTTTCATTTTAATGCACAGAAATAAATTGACAAGACAACATTTCCGGAGTTTTTTTTTAGAAAAGGTCCAATAAACCAAATTTTTAGTTTTCTTTTTGGGTGTTTTTAATACCCCTGACTCAAGACGGTTTCAAAAACACCCAAAAACCAAAAGCTGGAAATTTGGTTTATTGGACCTTTTCAAAAAAAAAATCCAGAAATTTTCAAAATCTGCATAGGAACCCATGACGGATAGATTGTTTTGAAAATTTAATCTAGATTTCTTCGATAGATCAAAATTTGATATAGTCAAGAAGGGCCGCCAAGTTATTTTTTTTAAATTGATTTAAAAGTTCATTTAATCCCTCGCGGTCGTACAAACTGGATTTTTACTCAGGAAAATATAACTCAAATACAAATTCAAGCATTTCAAAATGAACTTGAAAATTTTTCCCAAAAAACTACTAAATAGACCATGAGATTTCGAAAAAAAAACAAAATCTTGCCCGTTTAAACATTATTGCCAAAAACCATATCAGTATTTTTTTAATTTTACCAGAAATAAACGTAAATTCGTAAAATTAATGGCAACTTTATTTAAAATCTAAAACTGAAGCTTTTTTAAAATAATTTGTAACAATCCAATAAAAAAAAAAACATGCTTTAAAATTAACTTTTTATCAAAATCTTGAAAAAGAGAAAAAAGTTATTCAAATGAGCCGCTCATTTCAATGAGTATCAATCAGTAGCCCCTAAAAAGAGCGGTTTTGCCGTTCATACCCGCTGAGAATTTTGGCTCGCGCCTCGAGTCGATCTGGCTCGAGATGGAGTCGAGGCTCTTTTTGAATAGAATTAGCTGCATAAAACTCTAAATCCGTCCAGTGCTTGATTCCGAAAATTCTAAAGTTTAAAAATTCAAAAAGAACAAATTAAAAAACATAACATCAATTATATTTATCATTCCAACTGCCAAGCCCTTAAAAAAGTTGGAACGGTAAATTCAACGCGCTGGTTCTCGGGCATAACTCAACCAATAAGGACGATTCTTTTTTTCCAATGACCTAGAACTTTGCAGAACTCAATTTGATCAAATCAGTAATTTTTGCGAACAAACACATCGTTCAAACTTTTTTTTATGCACGTAAAAAAATAGCCAAAAATGTTGCAGAGGCAGCCGTTTACAAAAAGTTGGAACGCTGTTTTCGATCGCAGAAATTACAGATTTCATTAAATCAATTTCTGCAAAATTTTAGGATCTTCTAGACATTCTTACAAATCACTGGAAACAAGAATCTTTATTGGTTGAGTTATGCCCGAGAACTAGCGAGTTGAAGTTATCATTCCAACTTTTCTGGGAGGCTTGGGCATCCGTGTAAGTTGGACATGCGTTGGGCGTTCCAGTGTTAATAAAAAAAATAAGATTTAAAAATCTTATGTTTCGTCTTATAAAACCTCAACAAAAAAAGCTAACCAATCCACTTCAACGACCCGGGTCTTTTGTGGTCTCTTTTGCATGTTTTTCCTCATTTCTAGGCGTCCGAAGGTTTAGGCACAAGTTCCGACCTTTTACTTCCCCATCCGGTAGAAGGCCAGGAGGATAAGGCGGGAATCGAACCCGCGCCCTATAGCAACTAAGGGTTCGGCAGCCGAAGCCGCTAACCACTGCGCCACGAGGACCTCTGGCGACAGGAGGATTTAAAAACATGAAAATTTGAGCAATTTAAATAGCCCTAAAATGTAAAAACTGTCAAAATTTTAATTAAAATAATTAAAAATTAAATAATTCAAAATAACCAAATGTCCTAAGTTATTTTTTTAGGATTTAAACATTCAAAATATTAAAATTTGCGCACTTAGATTTCTTACACGAGTTCGGTAGTTGAAAAATCGGTAAAGTTTAGATTCAAAAACTCAAAAAAAATTCAAGAACTAATTAATCTATAAATTCCAAGATTTAAAAATTAAAGAAAATCAAAATTTCAAGAATTCAAAAAAATAATCGGAGAATTTAAAAATTAAAATTTCTTATTTATATATTCAAAATTTTAAAATTCGCACGCTTAGATTTCTTTACCGAATTCAGTAGTTAGAAATTGGTAAAGTTTAGATCGGTAAAACGGTAAACTGTCTGTCAAAATTAGAGGTGGGCAAAAAAAGAGCGAGCCGCTTAAAGAGCCGATTCACTAAAAAGAGCGAAAGAACCGTGGCTCACAAAAAAAGAACCGCGGTTCTTTTTAAAACTTCAGTCTTTTGAAAGAACCGGCCCAACATGGCATGATTTTTGTTATAAATATAATTTATTGAAAAAAATGTGTATTAAATTTGTTTTTGAGAATTTAAAATGCAATTTCAAATATTTCGATGCCTATAAAAAATCAAAAAAAAAATATTTTTTTAAACAACATGAAAATGTTTTTCACTTTACAACTGATTATAAATTAAAGTACTACTGGAATACAAATTTGAGCATTTCAAATTGCATAATATTATCAAAAATCTTCTGAATAGTTTAGAGATTTTGGAAAAAAAAACCTTCTGTCCAAATCAACTTTAGCGTTTATAGACTTTATCGATTAAATCAGAAAGTAGAAAAGAGTTCACAGAATGTTTCCTCCAAATAAAATATCAGCATTAGTTCAATTCTTGCAGAAATAAACGCAATTTTAAAATTAATAGCAATTTATCCAATCCTAGATTTAAGTTTGGATGCCATTCAATTACTCGAATGTTTAGGTTCGAGTAGAAATCTTGACATAGAGACCGCCAAGACCAATGGTTTTCAAGGACATTTTCTCGTTTTCAGTTTTAATTTTTTCATGAAATAATTTGTAAAAGTCCAGTGTGAAATAACTTTTAAAATCATACGATTCTTGAAAAAAACATTTTCATCAAAATTTTGAAAAGAGCGAAAGAGCCGTTCAAAAGAGCGGCTCTTTTTAATGAGCGAACGAAAATGAGCGGCTCCTAAAAAAGAGCGGTTTTGCCCACCTCTAGTCAAAATAAACGAAAATTTACCGAAAATCGTTAGTAATATGAGCAATAATGAACTTCATGGCCGAATTTCGGTAATATTTCGACGGCAACATTTCAAAAGGCATCATGTACATTTGACACTTTCTGGGTTATTGAATATACTGAAAGAACTTCTAATAAGCTACTTCTACACCAAAAATGAGCAAAAGTTACTTCAGTAAAGTCTGTTTAATAATGATTTTAAATAAAGTAGCATAAACCAAATCTCTGACATCAGCAGTGCCTGTTTATATAGCCCTGTCAACCTGTCAAATAAAAGACTACATGCATCATGAAAAAGACGCCATGTACATTGGAGGACGAAAAGCGAATCATAACAAAACTTCCTTTCCACTTGCAAAAAGCGCCATGTACATTCGGCGAAGAAAAACGAATCATAACAAAGGGTGATATAAACGTTGGTGATTTCAAAAAAAGTTATGTTTGTTTTTCTTAAATATTATGATGGAAATAATGTTTTAATGAAAATGGATGATCAAGTATCAATAAAAGCAACGTTTTTCAACGTTTGTTATAATTAGAACATCTTCTTTTACTTTTATATTAAAATGGGAATTGAAAAATTATGCTCAACATTAATTTTTTGTCTCAGTTTAGGAGGAGAGGTAGCTAATTAGGAGTACTTTCGTAATATGCAATAACCCAGAAAATGTCAAAATGTACATGATGCCTTTTGAAATGTTGCCGTCGAAATGCGTTTTTCTTTTTGAAATGTTGGCGTCGATTTTACCAAACTCAGTAGTTTTCACTTTACCGAACTGTTTATCATTTACCGAATTCGGTAAAAAAATATAAGCGGGTGTAAATTTGAGAATTAGAAAAATTTAAAAGTCAGTTTTTTTAAGATGATCTATATTTTTTTTATCTTTTTGAAATATTGAAATATTTTTTACTGTTTTAGATTTGTCATCACGATAAACTCTGTCAGCAAATGAGAGGACCATAATGATTTGGAAAAGGGCGTTTTTCTTTCGCAACTTAAGAAACCACATGTGCCGTTTATTGTTAGCCTTAGTTCGTACCTTTAATAATCTATTTGTTTTTTGCTTTCTTTTAAAAATAAAAGAAGTTTCTTTTTTCCTCGAATCACAATTACACTTTTTTCTTTGCCAACTGCCGGGTCACATTGAAGCGCGAAACTAGTATTTAGTTCTACCACAAAACTGATCGACAGTTAAATTTTTACGTAATGTTTTAAACTTTTTTTGTCACTTTTTCTTGCGTATTTTTTTCTTGATCTTTTTTTTAAATACTTTATAAATAGACAGTTATGAATTTGTCGCTAAAATTCTAGGTGAGAAATATGCGCGTATTAGTATATTAGAATGTACTCTGCTCAGCACGGAACGCGTGATTGATCGCACTCCAAGTTACACAATTTGTAGTAAAAAAAAGCCTTATCGCTAGTCAGAAGAGACAAAAACACACCTCCTTAACCGTCATATTTGATAAACGTTCGTCGCGCCGCTCAAGCACAGCTCAGAAATCGTCCGTCCAGGATCAGCTCGTTGAAGCTGCTAGCTGGTCATGCGCTGATGCGAATGTTGTTGACCGGTTTGCTGCCAGGGCCGCCGTCCTGCAGCAGGTTCCGGGTGCTGTTGCTGACGCTGCTCGCGTTGCTGCCGATGGCGTACGCCGACTCCGAGTACGGCGCCGGGTGGTACAGCGTCACCGACGCGATGTAATTGTTCGGCATGACCTCGAAGATGATGTCCTGGTAGCCGTAGCAAAAGGTCGACCCGAACACGTTGGCCGTGTTGGTTGACCCGGCGCGGTGCAGAACCACCGGGCGTTCGGCCGGGGCCAGCCGGGCCGAGATGGTGTCCCACTTGCAGTACGCGGACACCGAAACCGGCGAGTCGAGCGGGGTGTCCTCGGTGACCCTGGAAGGGAAAACTCGCGTTAGGGAGATTCTACAAATTTGTGAACAATGACTCACTTGTCCGGCGCCAGCTGCAGGTTGAACTCGCACCGGTGGTACATGTTGAAGTTGTAATGTCCCGGATAGTTGGTGTGCAGAATGATCTTCTTGGCGCGCTGCGTACGCGCGTCGAACAGAATGTCGATTCCCAGGGTGAAGTAGTTGAAGAAGAAATCGCTCCGCTTGGACTGGACGCGTCGATGCGCACTGGGCGAGTGGATCTTCATTTTGTCCTCGCTCTTGAAGAAAACCCTCGACGGTGCGCCCAGATTGCTAGCCACGTCCTGGCAGCTGTCCCCGAAGATGACCTCACGCGTCAAGCACTGCTTGCGAGGTTCCAGCGCACGGGGCGACCCCTCCGTATAGAGCTGCAGCCTCAAACCGCGCGTTCCCGACGAGTTCCGCAGCACCGTAGCCGACTCCAGATACAGCTGCTGGTTGTAACAGGACAACGGCAGTGGCGGCGGTCGGCTCTCGGCCACACTTCCGCCGCAGTACAGCGCCATCTTGGACACGATCGGGGACGCTCCGCTGGGGAAGTGCAACGATCCCAGCCCGTGGGCGTAACCCGGCTGCAGCTTGCTGTCCACCGGGAAGTAAAAGCTCAACCCGCGGAAGTGCAGCGCAAACAGCTGCTTGGCGGCGTCGTACACACCCGGATGGGTCGCCCCGAACGAGTGTTCGATCTCCTCGATCGAGGGCACCACTTCGGGCGAGTTGAACGGCAGTCCGTAGTACTTTAGCTTGACCAGCTTCATGTTGAACACCTCGATCGCCTTGAGGCGTTGCTGAACGGGGTCGAAGATTAGGCGGATTCCGTCCTGGGGCAGGTTGATGATGATGTCCACGTTTAGTGGGGTCGTGTCGGAGTACAGCACTTGGACGCCCTTGATGATGCCCACCTGGGACTGGATGATGGCGACGGCCTGGGAGAAGTGCATTCCTGGAAAGGGAGTGAGCAATTTGTCATGTTTTGAACAAAAATTTTAAATATCCTTTATTTTAATTCAAACTATGTCTTCGCCACATTCCCCCAATGTCCAACCATATCTGCTTCCAACTTCAATTCAGTGTACTTCTTTACCACCTCCTCGAACATTATGCCGACATTGTTCGAGTCGTCGTCATAGCAGATGAACTGGCAGGACCGGTTGATGGTCGTGCTCCCGCTCGCCTCATAACACCTTCCAGCACAATGTTGAAACAGAGGCCAAAGATACCAGGTCTATTCCCGTACTTGCAGAATTGCAGAATTTCTGCAGCTTCTGCAGAATTCTGCAGCCAGCAAAAGTCACTTTTTTGCAACACGTTCCCGTACTTTTCAGCTCGCTCTCTTCATCTCTCTCTTTTGCAGAAGTTCTGCAAGAAGAGAAGCAGCAAAAATTTTGCCTGGGTAGCGCGTTCCAGTACTTTTTCTGCAATATTGTACACAGTTGAGTAGATTTACTCAAACTGGGTATTAAGGTTTTATAATTATTTCAAAACATTAAAATAAAGGGATTGAGAAAAATAGTAATTGAAAGGAGTTTACCTCTAGAACGGGGGCATTATTTTTTATTCAACTCAACATTTTATTTGAAAGATCAAGCATGTACCATTTATTTGGTAACTAGAAATTAATTATGCTTAGGATGAAATTATACATTAGAAATTATTCAAAACTTTTACATTAGGTAAAAAATAGTGAGAGATGCAGGTACGTTTTACACATGAACATTGACATTTAGAAATTCATGATTAAAAATATTTACAAAAAAAACTTATATTTTCAAATTGAGAAACTTAAAAAAAATCTGATATCTGAGAAATTTAAAAATGCTCCTATTTATATCAGAAAAATAAATAAAACACAAATTCAAAGCCTCGTTCAAAGCTTGAAAAATACAAATAATTAAAAATTAAATATATCAAAATGTTTAAAATATCAAAAAAATCATAATTTTAAAAATTCAAAATAAAACAAAAATAAAGGGATTCAACTTAAAAGTTCCTAAACTTAAGAATTCTTAAATTTGGAAATTCTAAATAAAAAAATCAAAAGTTTGAATACTTCAGAGTTCAGAACACCAAAAATTCAAAAGCTACAATTAAAAAAAATTAAAGATACTAAAAAATTTCAAAAATAAGTAAAGTTTTAAAATTCTGTGAATCAAAAGTTTTAAAATTCTGTGAATCAAAAATTTTAAAATTCAAATATTCAAAAAATAGAAACAGTTAGTACCGAGATTAGTACTCTATTTTCCGAAGAACTTGTTAAAATTTCCAACCTCTAAAACCTCTAATCTGAGCTTCTAACCTAAAATATGACTCCAATAAAAATTGTACTTTTTATGATTCAAGATGGCAGCATTTAAAAATTTCCGAATTTTAGAATTTAAATTTCTTAAAATAGAAGAATTCGACAAAACTACATCGAATTTTTTGGTTCATATAAGAATACAAATTGGTAGTACCGTTTAAGGTACAATGTATTATTGCCAATTAAATTTACTTATTATTTAAACACACATATTTAGCCTATTCAAAAACAATTGAAGATCAAAAATTATTCCTAAACAAATATTTATTTGAAATTATTAAACACAAAAGAAATGTGTCTTTTAAAAGTTTTTTAAAACAGTTTGTATAATACATTTTTTTGGTTGAGGTATTAGCCGTGCTGTAATAAGGCTTTCTAGTCAGAAATTTACCAACACATTCAAAGTATGTTTACATGACAGCTGGACGTTTGTTTGCATCAGGTTTCCTATCTCTTTCTAGCAATTTTTTTTGTCAAGCGACTTCTAGCTGGTTTATTTGACTGACTGCCCGATATGTCAGCCAACATACTTCGCAGGGCTGTGACAGCTACAGCTCGATCATTGTTTGCATCAGAACACTGTGACGAGGAGTTCGTAATTTTTGAGTTAAATTATATTTTTTTCACTGGGCCTAGAAAGCCTTATACTGACTTTAGTTATCTTTTTTTTTTGTCAAGTTAAAATATTAACACTAAAAAAATCGCTATATGATAATGAACTAAGCCTGAAATCGTTCTCAATAAAAACAGACATTTAAAAAAACTACCCCAAAATCCATTAATTCAAAATATACAAACGTCCCTTCAAAAAAACTACTTCAATTTAGTAATAATAAAACATAAAATTTATTGCAACTAATAATAAAATGCATAATTTCACCCAACTTGCAACTTTTATGTAAGCGTGTACTCAACATCCATCACACCAAATTGCAGTAACTTTTCAACAAGAAAGAGAAGAGAGAGCTTGCAGAAAAGTACGGGAACGGTTTTGCTGCAACTTCTACCTCTCTCACTGCAGAAGTTCTACCTGAGAGAAAAATTACTTTTGTTGCAGAAAAGTACGGAAACGCTCTGCTGCCGTTTTTGTGCAGAATTGCAGAATTCTGCAGTACGGGAATAGACCTACCGTCATTCTTTCCGTTGTTGATTTTACCATTCTGATCAGATTTCCGTGAAAATCGTTCTTGTCAAGATTCTCGTACATGATCTTTCATAGCTCTTGGCGATCGACCGAGTCGTACGCTGCTTTGAAATCGATGAACAGGTGGTGCGTTGGATTCTGGTATTGGCGACATTTTAGGAGAATTTGGCGTAGCTAAAAGATTTGGTCCGTCGTCGATTTCCTCTCCACGAAACCGGCTTGGTACGTTTCAACGAAATCCTTTGCTCGCTCCGACAGACGACAGAAAATGATCAGCACAGAACAGCATCAGAACAGCACTTTGTAGGCCGCGTTGAGAATAGTGTTGGCTCGATAGTTCTCACATTCCAACTTGTCCCCCTTCTTGTAGATCGGGCATATTGGGAATCGGGCTCCCTCTTTCCACTCCTCCGGTAGCTGTTATGTGTCCCAGATCTTCACTATCAGGCGGTGCAGACAGGCTGCCAACTTGATCAGACCAAACTTGATGAGTTCCGCACCGATACCGTCTTTATCAGCCGCTTTGTTGTTCTTCAGCTTCTTGATTGCATCCTTAACTGCCCTTATTTTCGGGGCTAACTCGTCGCCGCCGTCTACAATACCACTGACGTCGTTTCCCCCGTTGCCCTGGTACTCCGCCTCTGGGCCGTTCAGGTGCTCGTCGAAGTATTGCTTCCACCTTTCGATCACTTCACGCTCATCCGTCAAGATTTCTCCGGCCTTTCCCCGGCAGATTTGGGTGAGCGACATGAAGCCGTTCCGGGTCAATGTCAATGAGTTTCTTGTAGAACTTGCGCGTTTCGTTGAAGCAATACAGCTGTTCCATGTTCTGGTACTCCAACTCTTCCAGGCGTCGCTTTTTCTACCGGAAGAGATGGGTTTGCTGTTTTCGCAACTGATTGTACGACTCATTGTTCCCACGGGTCAGGCAACGCAGCTTCGAGTTCCTGCGCGTAATGGCACATATGTGGAACTTTAAGTTCAAAAACGGGGACAGTACATGTGCTGCCTCTCGCGGTGGTGAGCTGCAACTTTTCTACCAGTTTTTATGGCAGTTTTGCACCGATGGGTCGTCCATAGTGCGTGTAGTAAGAATATTTTGAATTTTATAAAATTATTTAAAGTAGCAAATTATTTATTATTAGTTTTGGATAACAGCATGTATTTCCATCCAGCACATAATGTTGACTTAACGGCACTTCGGCGTGCAATTCAACTTCATCATTTTTGACTGAACTCTTGTAATAAAACTCGGAAACTTTTGAAAGGCCAGAAATGACCGCTAAAATCACGCTAAAATTGACCAAAAATAACCGCCCTCCCTCCTATGTCACACTTTGTCACGCTGGCTCCAACGTAGTCAGATTTTGTTGATTTTTTTGAACAATTTTTGCATGATATATAAAAAGGATTATGTTCAAATTCGGAGTTCATTCGCTAGATTTAAATTGTTACAGGTTGTATATGGATTTTTATTTTTATTTTGTTGAGTGATAGAAATCAGAATATTTTTAAAACCCTGGTTATGTTTTTCTTGTACTGATAGCCGATTATAATTGTTGATTTTAATGAGCCTTTTGTGCCTTGGACAATCTGTTACAAGGTATCATTGTCAAGTAGATTCTAATAATTGCCAGTAGATGTAACTAATTAGTAAACTTTATTTGAATTTGAACCGTTCTCACTTGATGATCATAATTTTGCTTTAATTATAATTTGTTGCTGTAATAAAATCTCATAATAACACTCATATAGTGCAAATCATATTTTTTTCTAACTTGAGATATTTTTGATAATGATACTGTAACAATATGTAACCTATGAGTTTTTCTTATACTACTTACTTACTTAAAACCAAATTTTAATTTTCTAGTAAGTTTCCCTATATCCAACATTTTCAAATGTTACTCAAATGATAACATCCTATTTTTCGTTCAATTTTTAAATTAATATTTTATTACAGAATTTTGGTTGATTTGTATAATGTCATTTAATCGTAAACAGATACCGGCTACATGAAATATGCATTGACCCCTCGTCCGATCAAAACTGGTATACTGAGAAGATGCCTCAAGTAAACAAAATCACAGCATGCCATGATTTGCATTTTCATTTTTCTTCTCGCGCGCCTCTCGTGTCAGCCGATTGTTTTTGCAATTTATCTACTTTTCATGCTCCAAAATGCCGGAAAAACCTTTGCAGTTAAAAATTGCATGTTCAATAATCATTCTATTCCTTTGGGAACAGGTATTTAGCTAGTGCTGGTAAAATGGCTTGAATTCTGTGACATCGAACAACAATAAGGGATGTCGTCTTCCTCCAATCCCCCATTCGCAACATCAAAATCTGCTCCTTTCCTTTTTAAAACACGATTTTATCAATCCATCAGTGAAATAACAATGGTGAGCAAGCTTTAACTGTTGAAGAAGAGCATACAAAATGAAGTGTTGGCAAAGAAATCGCGCCGCTAAAGCAACATATTCTCCACAAGTCGATCATGTTTGGAAACGGTTTTATCCCTTATCCCCGAATCCCACTTTCCCGAATCTCATATCCCCGAAAATCATTTCCCCGAAAATTCCACATCCCCGAAAGTGCGACTTCCCCGAAAATCATTTTCCCGAAAATTCCACATCCCCGAAAATCATTTTCCCGAAAATTCCATATCCCCGAATGTCATTTACCTGAATGGCCATTTTACCGAACTGTCGTTTTCCCGAATTTACATATACCCGAATGGTCACTTCACCAAAAAATCAATTTTCCCGAATGATAACCTTTATAGGGGAAATATACCCATTTTAATCACACTAAGCCGTTCGACCAATTCTCATCAGTTTTGCCGTTTTCCGCTATTAAATCAACATTTTCAGATGTATCAACAATGGAGAGTTGCTTGCTCACTTTTATTTGAGCTATTTATTACTTTGGAATAGTCAAAAACACTTCGAGAAGGCTTTAATTCATGTTCAAAGTGCTGATAGGCCGATAATAGAAATAGACTGAGAAAGGATATAGTTCCCCTATAAACTAAATTGTTATTTTGGGATTTTTTTTTATAATAGTATGACTTTAATTTTCCAAAACGGTATCTACGTGTTAAGGATTGAACAGCACGATAGCTTTATGCGAGGACTCGATGCGCAGGATTCAGATTGTTCTAGATGTTGTTTAACTGAACTGATTTGTCTTTATCAATTTTAGCTGGATGAAGGCTATGAACATTTTTTTTTTTACGTCCTATTCGAGTTTTGCGACCAACCCTTTCAATCAAATCTAAATAGTTGATTATTGAATTACAAAATGCATTTTTTGAATATTTCATCACTGACATTTTAGATTTAAAATTACTAAATCACTTTAAAGTAGTTTAGGGACTCGACAGCCAAACAAAAAGACGACAATTTTTTTTTATTATTCGATTATCCGAAATGAACTTTTGACAAGGCCTTCGGATAATCGAGTCTGAACTGTATTTTGATTTTCAACTAAATGCATTTTTTGCGAAATGACCAATGTATCAAATCGACGTTGTTGTGTTATCTTGTCGTTTGTCGCTCTTTGCCGTTCTGAGAAAAACGCGTTTTAATGTTTGGCCTTGAATAAACGAAAAAAAGAGCCAAACACGTTTTGTTTGGTTGACCATTCTGTGCATTGTCCCGAAGTTTGGTTGATTTTGGTTGCCAAGGTCCCGAGTAACAACTACAAATTTTGCGGTAGTCGGGCCTGAACGTTTGTCAAACACGTTCTGACCTGAAATCCCTCTGGCCAGTTGTCGCACTTACATCAATTTAAATATTCAAAATTCAAGTGAAGCTCGGAATTTTTTGAACGTTCAATTGTGGACATGATACTTCCTTGATCGCTACTTCCCCGAACCCGGTCAGGCGGGTATGGCCGTTGCCCAGGACCGCGCGCGGTTCTGGGCAACGGCCATACCCGCCTGACCGGGTTCGGGAAAGTGGCGTTCGGGGAAATGGCCGTTCGGGGATATGGTCATTCGGGAAAATGATTTTCAGGGATGTGGAAAATTAGGGGAAGTAGCCATTCGGGAAAATGGTTTTTAGGGGAAGTCGCCATTCGGGGATGTGGCCGTTCGGGGAAATGGATTGTTCGGGGAAATGATTTTCGGGTAAATGACATTTCGGGGAAGTGTCTTTTCGGAGATGTGGAATTCGGAGAAATGTCTCTTCGGGAATGTGGGTTTCGGGGAAATGTCATAGATTCTTGGAAACATTACTTGAATTACGCAGAATTGGTAGATAAAACAAAAACAAGGTCTGTCTGTCAATTTGCGAGTGGTATAAGAGATTCATTTTTTTTGCTGAGTAGGCTGTGACTACCTTGGACAAATTTACACTATACCAGCGACAAAGCTCAACAATCGTCCCACTTTTTGGGCTAACAGGATGTATGGAGTTCCAACCATGTGGTAATGGGTAGCGACCTTAGGATCCTTGAGTCGCTTCAGATTATACCGCTGCCGGCGACGGGATCGGATCTTGTTGACTTCAGACAGGCGTTGGCGCAGCTTTGCCACCACCAGGTAGTGGTCCGAGTCGATGTCCGCGCCACGATAGGTTCTGACGTCGATTATGTCCGAGAAGTGCCGACCATCGATGAGAACATGGTCGATTTGCGTCTTCGTGTCGTTTGGTGATCTCCAGGTGTACTTGTAGAGGAGGCTGTGCTGGAAGAAGGTACTACGTATGGCTATGTTTCAGGAAGTGGCAAAATCGATGAGTCGTAGGTCGTTCTCGTTCGTCTGCTGATGGGCGCTGAACCTCCCAGTAATCAGTCTGAGCTTCTCCTTCTGGCCAACTTGAGCGTTTTAATCGCCGATGACAATTTTTGAACAGGAAAATGAAACTAACACGAGTTTACAACCACCCCGAGCACCTTTCTCTCTCATCTCTCCCAAAAACAGCTGATTTCACTGGTGTTTGTAAACAACTTGCTTGCTCTCTCATTCTCCACTCATCTTCCTGCCACTCTGACCACCCACCCGCCCACGACCCTAAAACTGGAACCATTCTCCATCCTTCTCTAACCAACAACCCAGCTGTCTTCGTTGCTGGTGCCATCCTGCTTCCACAGAAATCATATGATGCGCGCAAGAGCTTTTGGAAATCAACCAGCCAGCAAGCAACAACAAAAACAACAATCCAAGCAAACAACAAAGGGAACTGAGCTCAAGGGCTACTGGGATGAGAGTGGAAAAAAAGAAGGAACAATAAAACAAAACTCAAAAACGGGAATGGCACTACACAGAATGACCGTGCAAAGACGCAATTCGCAAAAATTTTCCACCGTCTCCTACGATTCGCAGAAATATTGCCCCCCAAGGTTACGCAGCGATAAACTGCGACGCTAGTTTTGTAAGCAAATTGCCTCTGCAAAAAAAAACTCGTCTGAAGAAAAATGGGCGACGACGAGACGTTCGAGGACTCACCCAGAATAAATTCCCAGTTGTCCGTCCCAATGGACCGCTCCGGAACCACCTCCAGATCCAGCATCCTGTGGCCACTTCAAATTACGATTCCTTCCGACTGGTTTTGGAAACGATTGGGCGAAGATTTGCAGCTGATTTTTCACTTTTTCACTCGCGAACTCTGTTTTTACGCAGTTTTCTTTGTTTTGGCTGGCTGTCGACTGAGGGCGCTGTTGAAGTTGAACTAAAAACGAATGAATGAAGGAGGTGGAGGAAACTAATGAGAGTGAGTGGGCGGAAAGAAGTGGTGAAAATGGTGTTGTCTCGTTTCTTTTTGTTTGTTTTTTGACGTTCCGTTGTGTTGAGTGCACGCTGATGAGCTTTAAGATTTTGACTACCCAAACTTTGGGTAGCGATGTTTGGATGAAGTTTTCCGAGTTGGATGAATACGACCGGTGCTGAAAAAAACGAGTTTTGCAAGAAGCTGCATCCCAGTCACGAAATATTCTAGCAGAGTTGGTTCTGCCAGAATCCTGCTAGAACGGTGGAAAATTTATGCTAGAATGCTGCGCCATCCAGTTCTGTGAGTACTCTGCTAGAATTCTGCTAGAACGTCGTGACTGGGATACAATCATCCCTCATATCGGGTAATCTAAGCCCGATCTCACGCACACTAGCACGCCATTTGTTTCGCTGGCCGGTACAAAATGTAACCTTAATATTTTTCGCAATAGGGTACGTTATCCATTAGTGGACCCCTTTCCTATAGTGGACCCTCTGAAGTGTTTTTGATGAAAAAATCAATAAAATCACAATTTCAAGCGTGTTTTTGTCTACAAATCTTTTATTTGGCATGTTCAGCATAATTTAAAACAATGTTGGCTGACATTGACGTGTCCTTTCAGCCAAAATAAGTGTTTTGAGTTCGACATCTGAAATCAGCCATGGCCACTAGCATTTTCACAACAAAACTGCATTTATATTTAATGATTGAATTAACTATCCAATCATTTTTTGACTGATTATTTAGCTTCAGCAGGTCGAAATAATGTAAGTTTAAGAAACTTTACTAAAATAAAGCGAAGAACTGCTCATTTTCGAGCAAAAATTAGGGGGGTCCAATATAGGACAACGAAAATCTAAACTTTTCCAAAAGTGGACCCCTGTTAATTTAACTTACAAAAATAAAGAAAACTGTGTATTTAAGCAAAAGTTTGTCTTAAATATACAATAAATGCTTGTTGTAATCAACCTAAACGCATATTTTTTTCAATTATAAGTACATATAAATAAAGATGTTTTCATGTTAAAAGTACCAAATATGCTGAAGCCGAAAGAATTTATAATTAATCAAAACTTTAGTTAATGGTACTTAACTGAAGCATCATAGTTGCAGTTTGAAATGATATTTTATAATAATAAATCAATTACGAAACATTTTTTTTAAATAAACATGCGTGGTTTTATCAGCAACTGTAAACAAATCTATTGTTTAGTTTTGGTCAACCATTTATGTATTTAATATGAAAAATTTGCATCAAAATTACTTTTTTTTAAATTATTTTATGTTTACAGTGGTTTTTGAAACGTTTTCTCTGATCTTTTTGGGAAATAAATGTGTTTAAATGTCTGTTTGGTTTTTTGATGTTTAAAGCCAAATTTGTTAACAAAACATATTTGTTCATGATGAAAAGTGAGCAAAATCCATCTTTTATTCATTATATCTATCATTAGACCTACACAATGCATCAAAACATCAAATATCGGTTAAATTAGGTATAAAAATAACAGTTTGCCTATAGTGGACCCGGGTCCATAATCGGATTATGGACCCGGGTCCACTATAGAGTAATCTACGTGCGCATGTATTGCGTGTACGTACACGAAAAAGATTGAGGTTAAATTTTGTCCGGACAGCAAAATCAAATGGTGCGCAAGTGTGTGTACACGAAACGTCATAAAGCTCTATAGGAAAAGGGGGTCCATAACAGGCAAAAAAAAAATGTTATTACACGCAGAAAAAAGTTTTGTAGAATCAGCCTGTACGAGGTTTGAATCAACAAAATTTTTGTTGAATATAATCAACGCCGATTTTGCGTTGAAACAAACCTTGATTTTATCGATTCCACAAAAGCCTTTTGTTGTTTTGAAAAAGCTGCTTTGACGTTTAGCGTTGATTCAACAAAAATTTTGATTTTCAAATCAACAAAACGTTTTGTTGATTCAAATATGCCTTATTTTTCTGCGTGTATGATAGCTTTAAAAATGTTGTACAGTCATCTAACAAATTCGGAACACTTCTGTGATAATTTGTCAATAGCATGCCACATGCGTCTTTTCTGTCGACCCTTCTATTTTTAGGACCTTTATTTGGACATTCTCTTGCTATTTCACTAGTAAGATTTAGTACTAGTAAGATTAGTACTTTTAAAGCCTCGGTTGGTGCGTTCCTCTCATTTATAGAGTGATTCCAATCCGCCTAAAGTGTCCACATGGTTTATGGATCGCCCCTGACGTGATCGTAGCACCAAAGAGGTCCTAGTAAAAATAAGTGATGAGTAAAAAAACCAGACTACCTACAGACTTTTTTGTCAAGATTGTATATACACCGCCGTTGGGAAATAGATTGAGGTTATGTAAATTCAGGGCATTTTTTCAGGGCTTGTAATTTTAGATAGGTAAGTCAGATCTTGAAAATTCTTAATCTTCAGGAAAGGTCATTTCAGAACCTTTCTAAAAATATATAATATGACAGGTTTCCATGCAAAAACCACCCTTTTTGCAAATTTTATGATTTATATGCAGAAGTTTTTTAAGCATTACTTTGGATGTGCTTTACTAAATCTTATGAATTTCAATAGGGACTTATAGGACCCCAAGTCAAATCGAATGAGACCAATACGGTCAAAATCGGCTCGGTCAGTGACGAGATATTCCAATGACATTTGTTCGGTACACATGTCTACATAGAGTTATCTACGTGCGCATGTATTGCGTGTACGTACACGAAAAAAAGTGAGGTTAAATTTTGTACCAGCCAGCAAAACAAATGGCGTGCTAGTGTGTCTGAGATCGGGCTTAGATAGCTCTATACAGCCAAACACACATACATTTGCTCAGCTGGTGATTCTGAGTCAATATGTATAAATGACGGTAGGTCCAGGAGGTCTAACTAAAAAGCTAATTTTTCGAGTGACTTTATAGCCTTTCCTCAGTAAGATGAGGAAGGCAAAACTACATTTCAAGACCATTTCTGGAGTTTTTTTTTTTTAAAGCACCAATAAACCAAATTTCCAGTTTTTGCTTTTTGGGTGTTTTTGAAACCGCCTTGAGTCAGGGGTATTAAAAAACACACAAAATGCAAAAACTGAAAATTTGGTTTATTGGTCCTTTTCAAAAAACTCCAGATTTTATCCAGAGCAGCAAAACACTGCCTCCAAATTCCCTGTTCCATAGGAACCATCCAAACCATGTGGACACTTTTTTGGGAATCATGCATGCAAAGTCATGTAAATAAACCTCAGTGTTGAGAAGGATTTGTTGCCGCCAATTAAGCAGAATCACCGCAGTTTTGTGGTTATCAGCTAAAAGCTACAAACATTTATTAGCATGTATTTTAAGTATAAATTAATGATCTTACAATCGGTTGTCCTGGTCCAACAATATCCCACCAAAATCGTCAGATTTCCAGATTGTGTTCCTTCATGTACTAGTTGTTTCCTTATGAACGGTACGCGCGAAAAAAGCAAGCACATTTAATAAAATTCTGGTTTCCATCTAAATCGTTCTGTCGCACAGAACAACAACCGTCAAGAACATACAATTGTAAAGTAAATCACGGACAATATATAACCTCACACACACGAGGGGTGTTTTTAGCACATCTTCGCAAAGTGGAATCGGCACTTCTCGTCGCAACACTCAGTGTTTGGCCACTCTTTTATAAATGTTGAGTGCCCCTCGTTTTGAATGCCGTCAAATGACAGCACAAATACTTGTAACACGCGTTTTCTATCTGACCTTAAATAAACGAGCTTGCGCTCCATTCGGCCTCTTTTACCGCTGAACACCAAACGGGAAACATCGAGTTTTTCTGCTCCGCAAACCTATCCAAATCACAACCCTCATTTCTAAATCCCGGTTGTTTTAATTGGCGACGAAGGAGTGAAGAACTACGCGAGCGATTTTTTCTTTCGGTGGTGTATTTAATCGAACAGTTTTTTTAATCAATTTTTCCTTTGCGGGATTGAAACGATCGTCCTGTTCGGGTGTACACGCATCGGGGAAGAAATTTGCTAGCCATTGTGTGCGAGTAGCGGCGGCACCATTTTGTTTTCTACAAACCGACGCCGAGTGAGCAGCAGCAAAAAACCGAGGATTCTGTCGGTGTGCCTGGAAGTGCGGTACCTGTTGGCCGGAGATTCGCATCGGAACGGTCGCAGCACGGCGAATTCCGTGGTTCGGGCGGCAAGTGGCACGATTTTGCGCGGCGTATTCCGGTGGATTTTTGCTGATTCGGTGCGGTGAAGGTTCTGCTTTTTGCGGTGGTTTGGAGCGTCGGCAGTTCCGGCGGCATTTTTGGGACAAAGGAGAGCGTTCGTTGGCGGCGGTGACCAGGCGATTTGTTCTTGGACCGGGAGAAAGCAGCTTTGGTAAGCTAGGGCAATTGGAGTCAAGTGATCTTTTGCCAAAAATAATTTCAATAAAAAAATAATTCCTTAGCAAGTATCACTGAGGAGTTTGTGAGGAAAAATTCATGTGAGCTTATTAATCGACTAAAACCGGGTT
Source organism: Culex quinquefasciatus (assembly GCF_015732765.1). Classification (NCBI taxonomy): domain Eukaryota; kingdom Metazoa; phylum Arthropoda; class Insecta; order Diptera; family Culicidae; genus Culex; species Culex quinquefasciatus. Next base: position 56,984,879 of record NC_051863.1, on the reverse strand, counting down.
GCTTTGTAAGTGTGTGTGTGAATCTTTTGTTCGTTTGAACAAAAGGTTTCGCCATTTTATTTATTGGATCACTAAGAGAGTTTTTCTTTTTCTTTAATTTAGTGAGGCCAAATCGCCACGGTGTAATTCAGCTGTTTGAGCCGGTGCACAAACTTTTGCTTCGCTGAACGACGTTTTCCTGTGCTGGTGCACGGTGCGCACGACGAGTTTTAAAGGAGGTTAAGTTTGCTTGCTGGCAAAGGCCGGGTGCGAGATCGGTGAGTAGCAAGCTTTTCTTTGATTTGATCCCTGGATTTGCAGTAATAGAGATTTTTGTGTGTTTTCTTTTTATTTTTTTTCTTTGGGAAATTTGGAATTTGATTTTTTTTACCTGATTTTTGATATCAAGACATGGGTTCGAACGGGTTAGCTACCTCTATTGAGATGTTTAGGAAGGGTACGTCATTTACGGACTGGTCAGATCGACTGGCCTATACCTTTCACGCAAATCAAGTTGCGGCTGATCGCCAAAAATCGCATTTCATGACGATTTGCGGACCGTTTCTTTTTTCTCAATTAAAGCTGCACTACAGCAAAGATGAGCTGGATAAAGCCTCTTATGCTGATATTGTGTTAAAATTGAAACAAAAATTGGACAAAACGGAGCCGGACTTAGTCCAGCGCTTTCGTTTTAGTCAGCGAAACCAGCAACCTGATGAATCCAATGAGGATTTCGTGCAGGCGGTCAAGCTGCAGGCGGAATTCTGTGGTTTTGGTGCGTTTAAGGACGTGGCCATAATGGACAGAGTTCTGGCGGGTCTTCTTGACGGGAATTTGAAGGAGAATTTGTTGAAGGAGGAGGGGTTGACTTTGGACAAGATGGACAAGTTCATCACAACATGGAACATAGCAAAACGTAACGTGAATGCACTTAACAATCAAAACTCTTGTGCTAATTTTGGACAATTTAACTACCCTCCACCTGAAATGGTCAACCAAGTTCGAAGACCGGTGCACGAGAGGTTAGGTTCACATCCCTACAACAATAGACAACACTCAAACACACATAACAACTATTACAGATCGGGCTTCAATAGAAACAATAATAGATACAACAACAATAGATCGGGTCAAAATAATCATCAGCATCGCGCACAAAATACACATAACACACAACGTTCAGTCAGATTTCAAGGTGATAACCGTAATAACAATCAAAGAAACACAAACACAAACAACAACAACAGATTCAATAATCGAACTGAGAGGGTTAAGCCTGATTATTCTGAGACTGTTTGCGATTATTGTGGGAAACTGGGGCACATTAAAAGAGGTGCTTCACCTGGAAGAATTTGCGTCGTGATGCTGTGAATTTCGTCGAGATGGCGCGACCGGGAACCAGTGCTGAGAGGAGCTGGCGGATCTATTGGGGCGTATGAATACGAGGGAGGATCCGAATGAGGAGACTTCGGATGCTGAAAGCTACTCCGAGTGGAACCAAGGTAGTTTACAATGCATGTGTGTGGAGTCCATTAATAAAATCAGTGAACCGTGTTTGATAAATGTCATGATTGATAATGTTTTCGTCCAAATGGAGATTGATTGTGGGTCTACTGTGACAGTGATTGGAAAAGTCCAGTATTTTAAACTTTTGACAAACCTTTGAACAGGTGTGATAAGCAACTTTTGGTGGTTAATGGTAATCAACTCAAAATTGAGGGAGAAACAGATGTTTGGGTTAAACTTAATGGTTTCAAGCATAAATTGAAGTTGCTTGTGTTAAATTCTGATTTCAAATTTATTCCGCTTTTTGGCAGGAATTGGATGGATGTTTTCTTTCCTCAATGGAGGCAATTCTTTTCAAACAAGGCAAATATTGATGAACAAGTTAACAGCGTGAGTGTGCAAAATAGTGATCAATGGATTGAGGAGATTAAACGAGATTTTTCTCAGGTTTTTGTCAAGGATTTTTCCACCCCAATCAAAGGATTTGAGGCGGAATTGGTTTTAAAAAGTGATGTCCCAATATTTAAGAAAGCTTATGACGTTCCGTACCGTTTAAGGGAGAAAGTTTTAATTTATTTGGATAGATTGGAGGAAGAGAATGTGATCACTCCAATTGAGGCCAGTGACTGGGCATCTCCGGTAATTGTTGTTATAAAAAAAGATAATAAGATAAGGCTTGTTATTGATTGTAAAGTGTCAATTAACAAAGTTTTGGTGGCTAATGCTTACCCTTTGCCAGTTGCTAGTGATCTTTTTGCTAAATTGGCTAATTGCAAGGTTTTTTGTTCGTTAGATCTCGAAGGAGCTTATACTCAACTTGCATTATCGGAGAGGTCCAGGAAATTCATGGTTATCAATACAATTAAAGGGTTATTTACATACAATCGTTTACCACAGGGGGCTTCTCCTAGTGCGTCTATTTTTCAGCATATTATGGATCAAATTTTGGGCGGAATTGAAAATGTGTTTTGCTACTTGGATGATGTTCTGATAGCAGGTGAAACTGTTGAGGGTTGCAAAAGCAAATTGTTGATTGTTTTAGAAAAACTTGCAAAGGCAAATATTAAGGTGAATTGGGAAAAATGCAGATTTTTGTTACAGAACTTCAGTATTTGGGACATATTATTACGGACAAAGGTTTATTGACCAGCCCTGACAAAATTTCAACGATTCAAAAAGCAAAAGTGCCTACAAATGTACATGAACTAAAATCCTTTTTGGGTTTGATTAATTATTATAATCGTTTTGTTCCAAATTTATCTTCCAAGTTGTACCATTTGTATAATTTGTTGAGGAAAAATGTGAGATTTGTTTGGAGTCATGATTGTGACAAAGCTTTCAATGAAAGTAAACAATCTCTCATTTCAGCCAATATTTTGGAGTTTTATGATCCTTACAAGCCTATTGTGGTAGTTTCTGACGCATCAGGTTATGGCCTGGGTGGAGTGATTGCTCATGTTGTTGATGGTGTTGAAAAACCCATTTGTTTTACATCTTTTAGTTTAGATGACGCGCAAAAGAAGTATCCTATTCTTCATTTAGAGGCTTTGGCTTTAGTTTGCACTATTAAGAAATTTCATAAGTACTTATTTGGACAAGAATTCATTGCTTACACTGATCACAAGCCTTTGCTTGGAATTTTTGGCAAGGAAGGCAAAAATTCAATATTCGTTACAAGACTCCAGCGTTATATTTTGGAACTGTCCATTTATAAGTTTGAGCTTCGGTACAGACCGTCTGCTAAGATGGGAAATGCGGATTTTTGTTCGAGATTTCCATTGAAGCAGTCGGTACCAGCCGAATTGGATCAAGATTTCGTTAGGAGCATTAACTTCAGTAAAGATTGCCCAATAGATTTTGTTTTGGTTGCTAAGGCGACAACTGACGATGTTTATTTACAACAAATTTTAAGCTATCTGCGTGATGGTTGGCCAGCAAAGGTAGACAAACGCTTTATGGACGTATTTGCAAATCAGAATGATTTGGAAGAAGTTGAAGGGTGCTTATTGTACCAAGACAGGGTGGTGATACCACGTGTAATGCAAAGCGGGATTTTAAAACTTTTACACGCCAATCACGCAGGGATAGTAAAAATGAAACAATTGGCACGAAGACAAGTCTATTGGTTTGGAATCAACAAAGATATAGAAAACTATGTTACGACATGCGACGTTTGTGGTAGTATGGCAGTGGTGCCAAAACCGAAATCTTTGTCTAAATGGACGCCAACTACCAGGCCTTTTAGCCGAATTCATATTGATTTCTTCTATTTTTCACATCACACTTTTCTACTAATTGTAGATTCGTACTCAAAGTGGTTGGAAGTAGAGTGGATGAAGCATGGCACGGATTGTGCAAAAGTTTTGAAGAAGCTGGTTGCTTATTTTGCTAGATTTGGGTTACCGGATGTTCTGGTATCGGACGGTGGTCCTCCTTTCAATTCTCATTACTTTACTTCTTTTCTTAGTCGGCAAGGAATTAAGGTAATGAAAAGTCCTCCTTATAACCCGCAGAGCAATGGCCAAGCGGAGAGACTTGTAAGAACTACTAAGGACGTTTTGAAAAAGTTTTTGATTGATCCGGATTTGGATAATATTGATTTGGAAGACCAGATTAACTTATTTTTGATGAACTTTAGAAATAACATACCGACGAGTACAGGGCAATTACCCTCGGAGAAAGTGTTCTCATACAAACCAAAGACTATGCTAGATTTATTAAATCCTAAAAGTAATTATAAAAAACATTTATCTGTTCAGCATGCCTCTGATGATAAGGTACAAGTACCTATAGTATCTAACAAAAAGTCATCTGATGAGTTAGATAACCTGACGGCAGGTGATACCGTGTGGTATAAAAATAACAACAAAAGCATTTCAAAGAAATGGATTTTGGTAACTTTTCTAAAAAAATTCTCTTTGAATACGTTTCAGGTGTCGGCTGGAAGCGCGGTGTGGCTAGCGCATCGCGATCAGCTTAAACCACATTACCAGCAACAAGGCGAACGGCCGAACCTGATGACGCCGTTCGAGAAGTCTACGCCGGACGCGGCAGTGGTGGATTTGGACGTTGAGATGCTGAATTTAGACGAAGATATGTTGGGGGCCGGATACGGCGGAAGCGGCTTGTTCCGGGGTTTCCCGGAAGCTGCAACGGCACGATCCAGAAGCCGGAAGCGAGACGCATCCGCGGCGGAATTGCCGGCGGTCTGCCTTCGGCGCTCGAAGAGAAACAGGAAGCCTGTTTCGAACAGTGAATTCATTTATGATTAATTATACATTAACAGAACACTTTGTTCTTTCAAATTAATACAAACAGTTGAATTAGATTTGTACTTGATACAGTTTTCTTTATATCCATTTATTTGTTATCATTTATCTATGAGTTCGATTAACTTTAGTTTTAAGCAAAGGGGGGGAGGACTGTTGAGTGCCCCTCGTTTTGAATGCCGTCAAATGACAGCACAAATACTTGTAACACGCGTTTTCTATCTGACCTTAAATAAACGAGCTTGCGCTCCATTCGGCCTCTTTTACCGCTGAACACCAAACGGGAAACATCGAGTTTTTCTGCTCCGCAAACCTATCCAAATCACAACCCTCATTTCTAAATCCCGGTTGTTTTAATAAAAAAAAAAAACAATTTTATTAAACAATCAAAACCTCGTGCTCATGTTTTTTTTAAACTTCATTTAAATTTAAGAAGAGCGGTTCTTTTAAGAATGACAAATATCTTCATTTTTGTTTAATTTTAAGTAATTACTGAAAATGTTGCAATGTTTCTTTGCCAAAAAAAAAAAACATTTTGCATAATTTTTCGGCCATTTTTCGCAATTGTACATACAATATTGCAATAAACATATTTAAAAAAACGGTATCAAGAAAACGATATTTTCTGATCAAATTTGCATCTTCAAAAAAAGGAAAACGGATTTGCCCAAAATAATTAAATATAGCCAATTAAAAAAAAAAATTGCGCGCACTCTGGTAAGAAATCAAGGGTTGACTTAAGGCATTTTTCTCTGTATGGGCTATATTTTTGGATGTTGGTATGTTGGTCAAAAATCATTCGACATTTCTGACACTTTTCGATCAAATTTTAATTTTGCAAAAACATTTAAAATAAAACAATTTTTCAACTTGATTTTCAGGTGAAGAATCTTATTTAAAACCGTCAAGAACTCCTTTTTTTTGTTTTTGTGTTGTACCCACCTAAGAAATTGTTTATAAAAAAAGTGTATTTCTTGTCAGTAGAATTTTTGATAATCTCTATAATTATGTGTAACCAAGATATCGGAATGTTTACTATAAATTTATAACAAAAGTTTTGAAAATACATATTTTTACAATTCCGTCGTGAAACTACTTACTTTTCCTGTCATTCTTGAACGACGAAATAGCCTACTTTTCTGTACCAAAAATAACAGAATCGAATAGCAACACTTTTCAAAATAAATGCTGAAAAGTTCTACTTTTCAGCACTCAAATGGTTTCAACATTTTTTTGATTTAAACGATTTATTGACTAAATACATGAAAATTTGAAAATTTGGAATTGCAAAAAATGTTGTTGTTACCTAAACTTTATATCATCTTATTATTTTTTGCTTTGAAATCAGAATGCTGAATGCTCAAAACTTGTTAAAAGTTATTTTACTGTTGAATGTTTCATAAACAACTATTTAAAAAATCTGAGTCACCAAATATTTCAGAAATTCATAATATAAAGTGAAGAAAAAGTATTCAGATCTAATTAAGTATTTTAAAAACTTCATTTTTTATCAATCATGATTATGTACATAAAAAAACAACATTTTAAAAAGAAATGTGTTCTAAATAACTTAAGGGTGCACAGCAAGGAAGGAAGTTGTTGTCTTCTTATTCCAAAATTGTCAAACTTACGGGCACAATCCTACAACAACGGGATTGTAAAATTAGTCAAACTTTGTTGTGAATTACTTTGTGGACAGTACTTTAGGGGATGAATAAAACAAGGAGCGGTGGTGGCTGAATGGTTACGATGTTCGCTTTATAAGCGAATGGTTCTGGGTTCGATACCCATCTGCTCCCAACGAGAAAGTTCTTGACTCATTGAATTTGGAATTAATGAAAAAACTTCAAGCTCACGGCGGGGTTCGATCCCCTGTCCTTAGGATTGGCAAGCAAAATGCTTTCCACTTAACCGTGGAGCATTGGTAGCTTGTAGAGGAATTAGACTGGTATAGATGAATCCAAGAATCGGACAAAGAGTCAAATTGAATGCAAGTTGAACATCAGAACTCAAACAAGATTGCAAGCGCAGTTGAAATTGAATTTAACAATACCTCGCTATAAATAGCCTGGGCGACTGATAGAATTCATCCAATAAGAGATGAGAAGAATTGAAAGCATTCCCATTAGAAATGAGAACACACGAAGAATTCGAACAACAATGCCAAAGGTCGTTACCACTCGCCTAGGGTGGCTCCTCAGACCATTCACCTTCCCAAAAACCGTCCAACTCCAAGCGAAACTTACTTGAGGATACCGTGGAGATTTTCCCTTAATACTCTTAAAAAAGTGGAGCATCAACACTTCCCGGCTTCCAATTCCCTTTCCTTGTCCCTGGTGCGCGGTGGAGATGGGAGCGGCCGGCAATGGACGGCTGCCATGGTGGTAAGAATCTGGTTCAAGTGGAATTGATTCTATTCCCAATTATCGATTCCTAGGCAACTTGGGCTTAGACAATCATCACATCACATGGCGAAAATCCAGTCTGCAATCCGCTAAAATCACCGTCTCCTAGCGAAACGAAGTACTTTAGGGGATGAATAAAACAATATTTCGGTAGTACACTCAACCCCCGGTGGTTGGTCACTTTTTCGTTTGACACTTTTTAAGTTTGTACCCCTTTGGTTGGAACTGTCACTTTTTACACAGCGCCCACGCACACTGTCAAAACAAACTTTTGGTAGTGTGTGTGAACTCCGTGTAAAAGGGGCGTCAAACTAAAAAGTGACCCCGTTCGTTTGACAACAGTTGGTGTCAAACCATCGGGGTTTGAGTTTTGAAGATACTAAAATATCCGAAAATATCTGTAACAAAAATCTGGTTGAAAAGGTTCCTTTAAAAAATCCTGTTTTGGGCTGGAATTGCTTAGCAGCGTTTTAAACTGAAATCAAGTAGTAAATAGCTTAGTGAGCGATCAGGTTCTTTAAAAAAAAAGACAAAATAAGTCGTTTAAATCTGGAGCAACATGGAGGATGGTACGACATTGCTCTTTACGGCCTTTCATTACACGTACGTGTATGGGTAAAAGGCCCTTTTCAAATGTTGCTCCATAAATAATGAAAATCGGCAAATTAGATGCAAGTAGAACCGAATCCTTACAAAAATGATAAAAATCTTTGTCACGTGCTCAAAAAACTCTCTTGAACGATTTTGCTTTGCTTTGCTAAATATGTTTGAATTTGTAAGAAAAATCAAATTTTGAAATACGTGGTATTCGTGCTAACCAATAGACGCGTATATGAAGCCACCTTTAACTGTTTTCCTAAACTTTCTTGGGTAATTTCTCAATCTTAATTTGAAACAACCAGTCCAATATCAGTTCTAAATCGTTACTCACGCAGTTTAAAGCATTCATTATTTTACCTATTGAACATTATCTCACAACTCTAATAATCCTCAACCTCGAACGTCTTGCTCTTGCTGATCTGCCTTCGCATCATATCGTCCTCGTTGATGCGCATCGTCACCGGCGGAATGAGGGCCGCGGCCACCACCCGCCCCTCCGCGTTCAGGAAGTTGAACGTCGCACAGGCCTGCTCCGTGTTCAGCACTTCGACGTTGATTTTGTGCTTGGCCATAAACGAAATGACTTTCTTGCCGAACGCGGGGGTCATCGGGTGGTCGCCGATTCCCACGATCAGGATGTCCACCTTGGGCTCGAGGGCGGCGAAGAGGCTGAGACTTTGCTCGTTGATGTCCTCGTGGGATTCCACGTTCCAGGAGAGGACGGTGCGGGGGAAGAGCGCCATCGGGCCTAGGACGACCATGTCGTTGCTCAGGCGGAATCCGACCTGGCTGTAGGAATTTATTAGCAGACCGACGTCCGCTTCCTTGTTGAGGATCGTGACGGAGGTTTTGCCGTCGCCTTCGTAGGTCGCGGTGGATAGGCGGGTTAAGCCGGTGCTTTGAGGGGGAAATTTTGTTAGGTTTTGGCGGGCGAAGAGATAGGCATTTTGACTTACCAAATGTTCCGAACGCTGGTGGATCGGAGCACGCTCCTTAAACCTAAAATCGCTTGCATTTTTATGTAATAATTAGGTCTAATTTTAATTTTGTAACATCGTCCTAGAAATTTGAACTCGTAACTCGCCACTCAAAACATTTTGTTTACAACAACAATCATCACGTTGTGCAATCCGTCAGGCAAAACGATCACTTTTGGCTGCGTACTTCACCAATGTCCGCTCCCCCGTGTTGACATTCGATTTGACAGCTTCACGATACAAAACGGCCAAATCCCGCGAATCGGGGTGACACCAAAAAAAGTGAAAGAAAGTAGAAAACTGGCCAGGAACGTCGTCGTCGTCGGAATCGATTCGGGAGCAGTTTTGTGCAAAATTTAGGGTACTTTAACCGCGGGACGTGCGTGTCCACGTTCCGGCCGTTGGCGGCGCGTCCAGCAAGTGTTTCCGGTTGCCGGTAAGGGTCGCATTCGCGTCGGAGAGCAGCGGTTTTCGATCGGAACAAATTCAAGAAAAGAAAAAACGGTGTTTTCTCCTAAAAGTGTGTTAATTTTTTTCTCTTTGGGGAAAGGGGGCGGAAGAGGACGGTTCCCCCCGACGGGGGGAGGGAGAACAAGTGTCCACCGTGTGTGTGTGGCGACTACGTCGTCATTGAGGAAAATTTATGCTGGAAAAATGCAGCGGCGGCGGCGACCTCGGGGAGAAAGGCAGCAGAAAGAAGGAAAATAAACACTGATAATGTGGTCAATATCTCCGATGGGGCCGGAGAGGGGGGAAGTGATTGAAGGAAGAATCGAGTGATGTCGTCGTGTCTTGTGATGTGTGTTGTGGTGGGAAAGGAATGAGGGAGGACGGTTTGATACTGTGCCGGAGCTGGCTGAAGAAGAGATAGTGCACCAAAGATTGTCTTGGGGGAAAGGGAAGAGTTGCACAACGCGAGCGGTTATGAGTAGTCGGGACCAGTTTAGGAAGATCCGGATAGGGAATATTGATTTTTAAATGTTTTTACGAGATACCAGTTTTCTTTTCAAGACAATGCAATGTAAATAGTTTTGGCCTCAAAAATACTTAGTATTATTTGATAGGGTTTCCATAAACTTTTCAAAGAAGAATTTATCAAATTTGGTTTCATTTTACTTCTAAGTAAAGTGACTAGTGAGTGAACAGATTATAATTTCATTTTTACACTCATTTTGCAAGTTGTAAATTTTTTTTTGAAACTTTGAAATCATTTCCATAAAAGAGTAATGATAACAAATCACCAGAAGGGCATAGGTAGTCGTAAACATAATTATTCATCGACTAAAATCTGTATAGAGTGATATTGATTTGTGATATTTATATTTGATGCTATTTTGATTTTTTGCTACTGAGCTATCGGGTATAACGTACGTTTAGTTTTTCTCTCATACTTGGATTTTTTTTATCGAATTCGGTTAAAAAACAGTAAAGTTTAGATCAGTAAACTATCTGTCAAAATGAACAAAATTTCACCGAATTTCGGTTGTACGATGAACAATAATAAACTTTATTACCGAATTTGGTTGAGTTTTTACCGAATTCAGTAATTTTCAGTTTACCGAACTGTTCAGAAATTGAAAATTCGGTTGACTTTACCGAATTCGGTAAAAAAAAATCTAAGTGTGATAAGTTATACGTGGTGATTGTTGCATTCGATCGTAATTTTTCGACTCACGATCGAGATTTCTCGATAGTAAGATTACGACTTACCATCGACAAATCGCGATCTACATCGACAAATTACGACTTACCATCGACAAATTACGATCGTAATTTTACTGTTGAGAAATCTCGATCGTGGATCGAGAAATTACGATTGAAATTTGGAATACCACTTTTTAAAAAAAATCTAAGTTCAATATTTTTATGCAAAAAAAATACGAAATTAAAAAAATATAAATCAATTTCAAAAATTTTAAAAACCTCAAAAAAATTAAAAAAAATCAAAATATTTTAAAAATTTTAAATATTCCAAAGATTTTAAATTTTTTAAAGATTTTAAAAATTTCAAAAATTTCAATTCCTTTAAAAAAATAAAATTTAAAAAAAAATTATACTAAAATTTAAAAAAAAATAAAATTTTCAAGATTTTTGAATTTTTTTGAAAATTTAGAAATTTTTGAAAATTTTAAAATTTTAAAATCTTGAAATTTTTAAAATTTTTGAAATTTTTGAAATTTTTAAAATTTTAAAATTTGGAAGGCTGAAAGCAAAAGGTTGTTTTCACAACAACTTTTGTTTTTGTCAAATCGACCCAAACATAACATAAGGGGCACAAAACCAAAACGTAAACATTCGGGATTATTCCACTATTCCATTCATTAGTGCACTCCCTGCATTCCCTTCAATAATCAGATTGATAGCTAACAATTTCCTATTGAAAAAAAAAGTTATTTTTTTCGTAGTTCAGGAATTTTTGTAGTATAAAGTGTTCATTTCATACTTTCTCAACACTAATTCACATCAAATCAAAGTTTGGTTTACTTTTCACCAAGGATTTTTGTAGAAAAATCTTCATCGAAATACAATATTTAATGCGGTCCCGCGGCTGCTGTTCAGTACACTTCTGAAGATTTTCTATGTTTAACACCTCTTATGTACACCATTCGATCACAAAACTTCACCAATCATCAAAATTTCCGCTGAATTTCTCATTACTTCTAACTAAACAAAAGGGCTCATTAGTGCGTCCAATTTCCCCGAAATTCAAGCGGAAGTATACATTTAACTGACTTCTTGGCACATTATTTTTTTTTAATTTACAAAAAATAGTAATGAAAACACTAAACTTTATTTTATTCTATTCAATTTACTGTTCTTATAATTTATCAGTTCGTCTGAAAATTTCATATCAAGGTTTATTTCAGATGATATTAGTTTCTGAAGCTTTTCACAACTGATCTTGCAACAAAAATTACGAATGAAAATTAACTATTATAATTCTAGTTAGTTTTTAAAACAAAAAATGTTGTTATATCATCTGAAAATAAGATCAAAATTGAGTTTTTTTTACGATTATGTTTACCATGGCGCCAAATTGGATGAAAATTGAAAAAAAAAATTATTTGATGTCTTAAAGAGGGTTGTGCAAGAAGATTTTGGTTTGTTTCAAAGTGTTTACAGTTTAATAAAAAAAAATACACTTGAGCTTACAGAGCGTAAGCGGTTTTAATATGAAATTGCATCTAAACTACTTTTATTGCTTAGATTTTTTTTTGAGCTGAATCATGGTGTCGAAAACCTGGAATTGTCAGGGAATTTTATTTGACCTGGAAAAGTCAGGGAAAGTCAGGGAATTTAAAGCTGGGTCAGGGAATTTCGATGATCTTAAAAATATTACTACAAAATTTCATTTCTTTTTGAAAATTTGCCCTTGATGATGTATTTGAATGTATTCCAGGCCAAACTTTGCAACATTGTGTTTAGGCCAGATCCTTGCGCTCCGCCCTTCAACTTTAAATGGGATTTAACCCGTAAAAAAGATTTTTTTTCAAAAATGTCAATTTTTGAGGCATTTTAGCCACCAATGCGTTTACCAAAAACATCACTGGCGTGTAGGCCAGATCCTTGCGCATCTTTTGGTATATATAACATTGAAGTTTGGAGCATCCTGGAGCTCGGTACAGATCTTCAAAGTTTGGCAATTTTTCAAAAAATTGGTCCCAGCAAAATCAAATGGCGTCTCGGGCGTCGCGAGATGCGACGCATATCTTTTTTGCCGGGGACGCATTGGTGGCTAAAATGCCTCAAAAATTGACATTTTTGAAAAAAATCTTTTTTTACGGGTTAAATTTCATTTAAAACTGAAGGGCAGAGCGCCAGCTCCTGTTACATCAAATCAAGCTCATATTTGGGATTTAGGCTCAATATGCCCACCGGAACAAACCCCTGAATGCCCGCCAAAAAGTAATTTTTGTTACACTCTAATAAAGATTCTATATTTTGAAAATTTTGTGTATTCTAAAGTGTAAGCAAAAAAGTGATGGTGAAATGAAATTAAAAATTAAATACAAGAATTAAAGAAATAAAACAAAAATTTATGGAATAAACAAGGTTGTTACGGACGGCGTAAATTTGGCGCGGATTTCGCGCGGTAGCAATCTTAATTTAAAAAAATATTGAGAGAGATAAAATTACATTCAACTTATAAAAAAATCAAAGATATCAATATTCAAAACTAATAAAATTACATAAAAACAATCAAGAGAACAAACAAATATTATTTTTAAATTCTTAAATTATTAAATTCTTAAATTCTTAAATTCTTAAATTCTTAAATTCTTAAATTCTTAAATTCTTAAATTCTTAAATTCTTAAATTCTTAAATTCTTAAATTCTTAAATTCTTAAATTCTTAAATTCTTAAATTCTTAAATTCTTAAATTCTTAAATTCTTAAATTCTTAAATTCTTAAATTCTTAAATTCTTAAATTCTTAAATTCTTAAATTCTTAAATTCTTAAATTCTTAAATTCTTAAATTCTTAAATTCTTAAATTCTTAAATTCTTAAATTCTTAAATTCTTAAATTCTTAAATTCTTAAATTCTTAAATTCGTAAATTCTTAAATTCTTAAATTTTAAATTCTTAAATTCTTAAATTCTTAAATTCTTAAATTCTTAAATTCTTAAATTCTTAAATTCTTAAATTCTTAAATTCTTAAATTCTTAAATTCTTAAATACTTAAATTCTTAAATTCTTAAATTCTTAAATTCTTAAATTCTTAAATTCTTAAATTCTTAAATTCTTAAATTCTTAAATTCTTAAATTCTTAAATTCTTAAATTAAATTCTTAAATTCTTAAATTCTCAAATTCTTAAATTCTTTCGATTTTCCTAAGTGACGCTTTGGTAAGATCATCGAGTATGAACTGTATCTTTAATTTAAAATTTCAAGATCCTCGATTACAATTTTTATTTTTGTGTTAAGATTTCAGTCAGTTTTTAGATCTAAATTTCTAAGTGTTGAAATTTCTGATTTTTTTTGCCAAAATGTTTGTTTTGGCTTTTCCCTCTAGTTTACCTAATCCTAGCAAAAACATATTTTCAGCGTTTCAAGATTCTGCGTCCTGAGATTACAACATTGAATTTATTATAAAACTCTTTTGTATGTTTGTTGCAAAATTATTTTTCTTAAAATGACGTGGATTTTGCGCGGATTGGGTTTTAAGATGGCGCGGATTTTTTTTTCGATTTCTCCGTAATAACCCTGACTAACGGAATTTGAGAGTTCAAGAATTTATAAAATATGACATGAAAAATTAAGTTGTTTCCAACATCCGAGATTTCATAGGGATTGTACAACTACACATTTCACATATTTTCCCCAAACAACGTTCAAGGGGTTACAAGGAGGAGTTCCCGTGATCAGATCGAGCTTAAATTTGGAATCTTTTCCAAAACACCCAAATATCTAAGTTTGATAAATAATGACTTTTTGGAAAGCTCGATCAGGTTGTATTTTGTTTTTATTTTTATAAAATGTTTTGATCGTGTGAATCATCGTCTGTAAGCTCTGGTCAAGGTTGAAACCATTTTTTTAATTTTTATGGCAAAAATATTTTTTTTGTAAAATTATTTAAGAAGATGTTTTGTTCAAATATCCAGGAACCGTTTACTTTAAATACAATCATTGTTGGAAAAGACCGTAAACATGTACTTGAAAAAATCAATTTAATTTTATATTTTTCTAAGTTTTTCAGTTTTGTTTTAATCTTTCTTAAGGTTCTACAAAATTACATATTTTTCAAGGTTTTGTCTCCAAACCCTTTATTTTTTTATAAAAACACAATCAAAAATGACATCGGCCTTTAATTCAAATTTTCAATTGATTTTTTTTTAAACTTTAAACAATTAATTTTCTTTAGTAAATGAAGTGAAACTAACTAATCGCAATTTGAAATTTGCAACAATTGTAATTATTAATTATTTCCAGAGTTTTTTTTTAAAGGTCTAGTAAGCTATTGTGTTTCATATGTTTAGGACTTACTAAAAAAAACTCTACAGTTTTTGGTAAAGGGCAACATTTAAAATGGCATCACCAAATAAAAAAACACAGGACGATTTTATAGTTGCTCATTTTGGATGTTCGATAAGAAAAAAATTATTGACAAAATAAAAAAAAAAGTTTTTAAGTTTTTGCAGAATCCATCGTTTAAAAATAAAATAAAAAGGTCATTGAAGTTTTTCAATATCTTAAATTTCCAATATTCAAAAAGGAAAATGCATGAAACCATAAAAACGCTCCAAACAATATTTTAGTAAAAAATAGAAAATAAAAAAAGAAATTGGTGGTCTGGAGTGGTCAGGGAAAAGTCAGGGAATTTTATTTTGGGATTTGGATCGACACCATGTGAATCATTAAAAAATTACTTCGTATAGTATAGAAGGTGTCCAAAAAATGCAAACATATTTTAAAATCTAGCTCCAAATATTTAAAAACTTTGAGTTGTGATTTCATAAAAAAATATATTTTTAGTGAAAAGGCAGTTTTTAAGGTGAATTCGATGCGTAATATTTGATATGGAAAAAAGATTTGTCTACAAATCCATATTTTCTTCATGATTTTTTTTTCATTTCAACGTCGTCTCAATATTATTCTTTATCATGTTCTCTCAAACTGTTCACAACGCCATAATTAATTGCAATTTTATGGTTTTGAAGCATGGATTCATTTTTCTCGCTGTCCAAACACAGTAAAAAGAAAAATAATACTGCACAAAAATGCAAACGATTACTTTTTTACAACATTGTTGTATAAATGCCTATAAATTTAGAATATTTATATATTTTCTCGACATTTTTTTTTCTGCAAGCGGTTTAGGCATTAATTGACCCTCGCACTAATTTTGATCATTGAAGTTGCTATTTTATACAATATTGTTGAATAATATAAATCAGAACAATTTTCGATAAATTTAAAATTTTCCGGGAAATTTATTAAAAATTTCCCGTTTCCCGGCAATTCTGTAACCCCGGGAAATTGGACGCTCTAGCTCATAAACATCATTCAAAACAACAATCAGGTGACAGTGCTTTAGTGCCCTTTCAGTTCTCTTCGTAATTGCATTTAGAAAGGTCCCATGTTCATAACATTTGGAGAGTTAATAGGGCCTAATAACGAGATTTTTTTAATTTTTATTGCGAAAATCAACATAATTTAGAAGCATTAAAGCTGAATAACTCAATTATTGAGGGTTTTGATGTGTTTTATCGTATCATCAGTAAAAATCCCATCAGTCAAGCTTCTTAAATAGAAATTGGGTCCTAAAATGAAGCTTAGATTGCCGATTTTATTGTTTACAGCGATAAAGCTTATTTTTCTGAGTGCAATGACCCCTTGTACGACCGCAAAGAGTTCAAATGGATTTTTAAATCAATTTTGAAAAATAAACCTTGCGGTCCTTCTTGACAGAAAAGCTCGGCACTTTTTGGTCTCAATTTTGTCATATTTGGAATCCTTGGTCTATAGCAATCCTGGATGTCTATAGCACATTTTGAAGGGCTTCAAAAGACCTTTCGAATGCATCTAAGAGAGTTGGAATTGATGAAGTTTTACGGAAATGCGAGCAATTTTAAGAATTTTCATGTGTTTTGGACCTCAAACTTCAATGCCCGTTTTACCCCACTTCCCTTTGTCGTAGAGGGCTCATATTTGGCATGAGTTCATCTCATGCATAGACAAACAAACGCTGAAAGTTTCATCCAAATCGGAGCACCTCGATACGACCTGTTTCACATCGGTGAAAAACTCGCTCAAAATTTTTATTTATATATACATTTTTTTTTACAGTGAATTTATGAAATTTATAAGATTTTGCAAATCAAACATATACCCTGATTAGTATGCGATACGTTTGCAATACAGGTTACGCGATCATTCACTTGTTTGATTTTTTGTCGAAAGCAAATCATTTTTTTTGCAGGCCAAGAGCGAATGATGCTGATGATACCTCTTCAGTTGACGCTCAGGCGAGGAACATCCTGGAAGGAGCGTAACTTACTACATCCGTAGTCCTGTTAGATCATTCTTGATCAAGACAGTATAGCTCTGGTTCCTTGCAAGTGTCCTATTTTCTTACCTCCACGTTAGGCTTGGTTTTCATGATGACCTAGCTGGTGGCCTGTGGAAACGGATCGTAAACCTTTGACCACCGCGGGTCAAAGTCGAGACGGCTAAAAGAAAGGGGCGCGACAATGTGGGAAAGGGAAGTATTTTGTGATTGTAGACGGTATTGTTTTGATTCGCAGTATGTTGAGTCAACTGCTGTGGATGTACCTGAAACATCGCACAACGGGGTTTCTCTTCTCTTCTTTCTCAGGTACCACTTATCTCCTATTTTTATTTTGCGCTACTGATTGTCACTTCTTCACTGATTCTTCTATTTAAAATCCATCATTTGATTTTTTTCCACTCTTTTTTATCAATTGATACTGCTGTAACAAACTTTGCGTATCCCTTAAAAATATACTTTTCCTTAATGTACTACTAATATCAAGTCTATTTATCATTTGCTTATTTTTTTTTTTTGAATTTTATTGCGAATTTTTTTATTAGAATAATTCTTTATCTGCCCTATAAATAATCATTACTATAATCTAAGTTTGTTTTTTATCTCTATTTATTAACTATTGTCTAATTTTACATCTAGTACATCCAGCTTCTCTTTTTTTTTTAAATGTATTCATCATTCTCTTACTATTGATTCTAGATTTTTTTTATAAAATATATTCTCTTTTACTGTCTATTGTTTTCAATCTTCATCCTTTTCTTCTAACAAGTGAGGTTTGAGTCCTTACTCAGTTTAACACAAATATTACTATTGTACTTTTGAAAAACTTTTATAAAATGCTTAGGACCAAAATATTGTAACAAAACACCGCGACAAAAGAAATAGCAACATATAAACACGACTCAACAATAGGGAAGATTTCAGGAGATAACAATACACAGTAAATAACAATTAATTTTTGAATTCAAACTAAAAATAAAACAGTTTTTGCTTTAATGAAAGTTGATAGGCACACTATAAATGGTTAGGCGCTTATACTTACATCAAACCCTACTTAATGTACCACCCCGGCCGAGTTAAAATGCGTAACCGGAAAAGAAGGTGTGCATGCCTGGCACGAACACTCAAAGCGTGTTCTAGCGTGCTGCTCGTACTGACTCAGAGGGTGAGATGTAGGTGTAAGGGCAGTGCGTGTTCCTCGGGAACCTAGTGCATAAGATCGGTCAAGGCCCGTTCTTACACTGAAAATTGCGAATGTATTCTGAATAGTGTAAAAAACTTCAAATAAAATTGCCATTACCTTGACGTTTTCTATTGCGAGATTCCTACTCGAAACCAGGAGTCCGAAGGTTTGAAACGGTGTGACAATATTTTTACATCTAAGTTTCCATCCAAAAACTTCTGTTTATTAGTTTAAATTATTCATAGTTAAGTAAGACCACAATCTCCACAACCACAATGATTCTTATATTTTTGCTGTTTAGAAAAATGCAAAGCTCCACTCCGCTCATTCATGACACCAATCTTTCTCTCTCCCGTATTAATCGTGCATAATTTACCATTAATAAACGCTACTCGGTCGCGACCGCGTCTTTAGCGACACCACCACCTCTTCGTAAGTATACTATATTGCTAGTAGCGGACAACTATTGAATCGCTGCGGCTGACTGGCTTCGTCGCGATACAAGTGCAGCATAGTGGGGAATTAAAAAAAAAACAACTGTCAACTTCAAAATGTGCTCCAGTTATCCCGAGAGTAGTGCCTTTCTCCCCGATTGTCGTCGCCAACTCCGGACTGGACCCGGCGGAATCTGTTGATCTGCCAAGCGTCTAATGCTTCTTTGAACGCACAGTTAGTAGGTAGCCTAGTTTCAATCGGTTGAGCGCGGCCGCGGGTCTGGTGAGAAAAATTCGGAAAATATGCGTGAAAAGCACATTGTGTTATCAATCGAAGTGGCGAGCCCGGCCCGGCAGCAAAGAATCAAAAAAAGCGAAAGAAAGTAGTGTAGTGAGGAAATTGGGTCTCGTGGCCAAACCGACATCGCCAAAGCTGCGCAGTGGGGAGTCTCGAAAATTACCATGCTGAATGAAGAGGAAACTAATTGAATCAGAGTGTGGTGCAACACTTCCAGCGAGCCAACGACGACGACGACCCGATGAGACAAGAATCTCAATCAAGTTGTGAGTTGCAAGAAGAAAGCAGGACATTTGCAGAGTGAAACCCTCAAGTACCGAAAAATGATGGACGAGGACGCGCTGATTGCGCGGGCCAAGGAGGAACGGGCCAAGATTTTCCAGCGCTATGACCTCGGCCGGAACGCGGGCGCCGTCATCGATCCCTGGGAGGATCCGATGTACGAGGTGTACCACCAGACCGATCGGTGAGTAGACCACGTACCTTGGTTAGTTGTTTTGATTGGTGCAGTCGATGTTTGCGTTTTGTTGTGGGTGGTAGGAGCTGGTAGAGTAGGTAGAGACTTTTGCTTTCAATCAATGCCATGGGAAACGCAACGTTTGAATGGGGGCGTGAGTGTGGGTTTTTTCACACGTGGGGTAAAATGCTAATCAAATTCTAAATGTTGAAGAAATTATTTGGTTGTTTTCTAAACCACTGAAGTTCATATTTATTTCATCGTTTGTATTTCAATGTTTTTATTAAAAAGAATTCCGTTTAATCGTTTGACACTGAAATTCGGACCATTAGGAACGACCAAACATATATTTGTTTTTTTTTTTTGCTTTTGACATGAAATGTTGCTTAAGGTGCTATTACACTACGGCAAACACACGCACAAACTCGCACTTTTTGACAGTTTGCCTGCTTTGTTTGTTTGCCTGGATTTGTTTGTACAAGTTTGCCGCAAATAAGTCTGCAAGTTTGGCAAACTGTCAAACACGAAAAAGTGCGAGTTTGTTTGTTTGTTTGCGGTAGTGTAATGGCTCCTTAATTCAACTTTTTGTTTGGATTTTGCCTTTGTATATTTTTTAAAACTGATTTTATTTCACATTTAAACATTCTTTATGTTTGAATTTTATTCTTATCATCTCTGCAAAAAGATTGCTGAGCAATTCTCTGAGATTTCAGTCATTCGATTTTTTTTTGTATTTTTTAATCCGGCTGAAACTTTTTTGGTGCCTTCGGTGTGCCCAAAGAAGCCATTTTGCATCATTAGTTTGTCCATATAATTTTCCATACAAATTTGGCAGCTGTCCATACAAAAATGAGGCATGCAAATTCAAAAATCTATACCTTTTGAAGGAATTTTTTGATCGATTTGGTGTCTTCGGGAAAGTTGTAGGTATTGATAAGCACTACACTGAAAAAAATGATACACGGTAAAAAAATTGGTGATTTTTAATTTAACTTTTTGTCACTGAAACTTGATTTGCAAAAAAACACTATTTTTATTTTTTTTATTTTTTGATATGTTTTAGGGGACATAATTTTTTTTCAGAAATTTCCAGGTTGTGCAAAAAATCTTTGTGCGAGCTATGAATTTTCGAGCCAACACTATTTTTTTCAAAAAATCGAAATATTGGTCGTAAAAATTTTTCAACTTCATTTTTTTATGTAAAATCAAATTTGCATTTAAAAAGTATTTCAGTGAAATTTTCATCAAGTGCACCGTTTTCAAGATATAGCCATATTTAGGATTTTTTTAAAAAATAGTCGCAGTTTTCCATTTTTTTTAAATTAGTGCACATGTTTGGCCACTTTTGAAAAAATATTTTTGAAAAGCTGAGAAAATTCTCTATATTTTGCTTTTTTGAACTTTGTTGAAACGACCTATAGTTGCTGAGATATTGCCATGCAAAGGTTTAAAAAGCAGGAAAATTGATGTTTTCTAAGTCTCACCCAAACAACCCACCATTTTCTTACGTCGATATCTCAGCAACTTTTGAAATTTTCAAATCAATATTAACATTTCAAAAGGGCCAAACATTCAATATTACGCCTTTTTGAAATGTTAGTCTTGATTTAAAAAAAAAAGTTAAAATATTTTTTTTCGGAAAGATCGGAAAAAATGGTAATCTTAAGAGATACACCCTGTCAGTTAGGCTTTAGGGTCGCTATTGATCGTTGAAGTTTGTATAGAAAATATCGCAAAAATGTATGGGGAAAAGCAAATATTTCAAAATTCCACCAAAAGGTTGCGTTAAATGAGTGTTGGATTATTGTCAAGTGTGCGATTCTTATGTAAACTTTCATCAACTTTGTCGAAGACTTCAAAACGATCCGAGTTAACCCCAACGAGTAATAATTCAATCGGTTTAATAAAAAAACGTATTTGTATGAGAAGATTTTTTTAATCCTATTGTACGACTGATAGCAACCCTTAACAGTTTTTTCTCAAAATTTTCACAGTTAAGCTAAGAACAAGATTGTCCGTTCGACGCAGTGGTGAACGCAGAACGCTGTGCCAGTTCGATTTTTCCAACAACTGTCAGTCGAACAATCTACAGGGGTTGCTTTGTTCAATGGTCGATGACTGGCAGGCTATGATGACAGGCGCAAAATTTTGCGTTTGCGTCCAGGTCTGACGGACAATCTTGTTCTTACCTTTACTTATTTTTTGTCTAAGGAATCGGGTTAGGTAGTATCCCTATCAGTGCTGAAAATGTTATGGGTCATGACGCGAAAATTGGTGACGCTGACACGAATTTTTCAACTCCATTCATCGAATCTCGAAACCGTGACATAAACAAACCCGGCGCAAACGTGAGTGCCCAAGCTCACTGAGCAGCTCCATTGCGTGGCAGTAGTCGACCAACGCTCATTCGACGTTGCACGCACACACATAAAGAAACAAGTTTTCACACGAAAAGTTTGTTTTTATGCTTGAAAATGTAAATTTTAATATAAATTATGGTTGTTTTGAGTGTTTTGTGCACCGTCTAGAACCATTCAATTGTTTAAAGATAGTCAAAATAGTGTTTACAGAAGATCTTCCAAGTCTGTCATTCGACAGGAATTGAATGAGAGAATCTCTTTATATTTCATGTCCCTCATTCTCCTGCAGCCGACCGGTACATTTGATATCAAAACCATACAAAAATGGTGATCTTTTCCCTTCTTTTTAAGACACCTTAGGGAAGGCGACCTATGGCGATCTACTCTAACATGTTAACATTAAGTCAGGGGTGCCCAACCTTTTGGACCTGCGGGCCTTATCTGATTTTTCTGAAGCAGTGGCGGGCTGGAACTAACATTTGATAAAAGTTGAAAAAAGTAAAAAGTATAATTTGATTTTAAGAATAAAGCACAAAGATAACTTTCAGAAATGTGTTTATCTGACATATTTGAATTTTTGTTTGTTTAAAATTGTATAGTTATTGTTTTTGACGATTGCAATTAAATACCTCGATATAATAAAAAAAAAAAAATTTCAATGGTCGTTGCCATTTTTTTAAAGTTTAATTTCCTCAACACTACAATATAAAAGATCAATGAGACATGATAAAATTTATTCAAACGATATTTGGATTCGAATAACTTTTACAAAAAAAACCTTGTTGTACACCTGTATTGTATTTTGAAAAAAAAATAAAGATTTTATAATGATTTTAAACACAGAAAATTTAAAAGTGTAAAAAATATATATTAAATCATTTTCAATTGATTTGCTCTGTAATTTCTTGACTCGATTTGAGAAATTTTTTAATATTTTTAAAATATTTGCAGCGATCAGTACGAATTATTTGCTTTGCTTCAAAAAAACATTATCACAGAAATGTTGGAAAAATACATTAGTTTTTGCATAGTTATTTATAAAAAAAAAATTAAAATAGAAAAAAAAACTTCAATGCGTTTTTGTTTCATTAATTTCACAATTTTACGAAATGGATAATTTTGTTTTCTTGCACCATTTTTCAGTTTAAAAATATCAACATAGAAATTAGAATTCAAACATGAAGAATGTTGTTGTATTTTCAGACAATCAATTTATTTATTTAATATTTCATGAACAGCCTTAAGGGCCGGTCATAGAACTATTTTGAAAAGCCGTCGCGGGCTGGATGAATTGGCTTCACGGGCCGGACGTTGAGCAGGCCTGCATTATGTTAAGAAATAGCCACCGAAGCCGCTTTGTAATTGCGGCCCTTCATGGGTCATGGGAAAAATTACTTAGGGAACATTTTAGAAACTTCGGCACGCAAAATTTGGGAACAACTCAAAATAACAAGTATGAAGCTCTCGTTGAAAAAAAAAACTATGAAAAATGACCTGTGGGAAAAAAAAACTAACTTAAACCACCTAGGTGGTTGGTGCCATCCTTACTCCTAATCGACTAAGTTCATTTAAAATTTGGTAATACACGGAAAAAAATCAATTCTCGAAATCGTGAATTAAATGCACGAATGCGAGAACCACAAAGGAATATATGCACGTTTATGGTGCAAATGCACCATACTCATGAATAAATTCCTTCGTGGTTCTCACATTCGTGAACTTAATTCACGATTACGAGAATTGATTTTTTTTTCTGTGTATCTGGGACGGGACGGCTGGACAGGGTCTTCTTTTTGAGTGTTTACGTTTGTATTCTTCTTTTGTTTTTTTTTTTTGCAAGAAAATTCGTGTTCGAATAAAAATATCAAGCTATCTGTGATTCAGAGCGCTTGACAATTCAAATTTTCTTGATGATGTTTTTCAACTCAGCGCTCAAGCTTGCGGATGGGAGGAGAATCCTTGGTTTATGTTCCACAATTTTACGGTGGATCCGTTCATAACGAGCTGCCGGATACAAATCACTAGGAATGGTTGGCAAATCAAAGATGATCTAAGAGCAAGGTGAAGCCAGCATTTACAAAGCGGATTCAGCGGTAATTTTTAACTCAACTATTGTTGTTAGTGCGAAAGTTAACATTCCATAGGTCGCACGCCCTAAGGTGCCAGAATCGTAAGAAATGGTCGGCAAAAACTTAAATTTGTACCAATTTAAATGAAATTAAATGAAAATGCTATAAATAAATGCCTATCAATTGAAAATATTTTAATCTATCTATTAATGCAATTTACTATAATTTGCGAAACCGATTTTATTTTTTTTTTATTTTTTTTTTTCAACTCTAATTACAATACTTCCCATTTTCTCCTCATAAGAAAAGGACTGGTTTAGGTTGACAGAAGCGGCCATGTTGAAAGTGGTTTATTTTGACAATAGAGATATCCACGCGCGAGAGTGTCTTAGTTTGTAACAAAATTACACACAGACATAGGCAAATCGAGTAGAATGATTCGTCTGTCAAAATCAGCTGTGCCCTTTATTATACCACGAGCACGTGGTAAACAGCTGGTTTTTACAGACGATTGGTCTACTCGATTTGCCTATGTCTGCGTAAAAATAGTGTAAACAAAATCAGCTGCTTGGAATTCAGCCAATCACAATCGTTCAAAACCAAAACAATACTTCAAATACAAATACTAACACAGAATCGTGGTTTGCGTGAGAGAAACCGTGGAGATCTCTATAGAGATCTCCACGGTTTCTCTCACGGACACCATAATAGAGATCTCCACGGTTTCTCTCACGCACACCATGATTCTGTGTTAGTATTCGTATTTAAAGTATTGTTTTGGTTTTGATCGATTGTGATTGGCTGAATTTCAAGCAGCTGATTTTGTTTACACTATTTTTACGCAGACATAGGCAAATCGAGTAGACCAGTCGCCTGTAAAAACCAGCTGTTTACCACGTGCTCGTGGTATAACAAAGGACACAGCTGATTTTGACAGACGAATCATTCTACTCGATTTGCCTGTGTTTGCGTGTAACTAAACTCCAAACTAACACACTCTCGCGCGTGGATATCTCTATAGAGCTTTATGACATTTCGCGTACGCACACTAGCGCATCATCTGATTTTGCTGGCCGGACAAAATTTAACCTCAATCTTTTTCGTGTACGTACACGCAATACATGTGCACGTAGAAACCTCTATTCAGTGTTAGTATTTGTGTTTAAAGTATTGTTTTGGTTTTGATCGATTGTGATTGGCTGAATGGAGCATTTTCATTCGAGCAGTTTTTGCTTTTTTCTTCAATGTATTTCTTATGGAGCGAACTGTCAAAAACTGCTCGACTGCGGGTGCCCCATTCCAAGCAGCTGATTTTGTTTACACTATTTTTACGCAGGCATAGGCAAATCGAGTAGATCAATCGTCTGTAAAATCCAGCTGTTTACCACGTCCTCTTGGTATAGCAAAAGACACAGCTGATTTTGACAGACGAATCATTCTACTCGATTTGCCTATGTCTGCGTGTAAATTTTGTTTCAAACTAACACTTCCTCGCGCGTGGATATCTCTATGTCTAAGTGTAGTTTTGTTAAACACTAACACACTCTCGCGAGTGGATATCTCTATAGGTTCTTTTTCTCTTTGTTTTTCCCATCCCATGGTAATATAAAGCATTGATAGTGTTGCCAGATCTTCGATCTTTGGAAGTACTTTCGATTACCTTTGCAAAGATAGATCGGATGCAAGCGTTTTCGTAAAGATAAGTGAGATCCGGCTTCAAAAAGCTAAACAAATATATCAAGCAAACTTGCGAGATCCTCGATATTTTGGAATCGTTTGCAAAGTCGATTACCTGTCAAACGTATACGTGATAGGGTATTTTAACCATTAGTGGACCCCCTAGTAGAGCCGATGCACATTTTTCACAAATTTTCAATATTTTAAGCACTTTTTCATAACCCTTTGTACAAAACAATGAAATCTGAAGTCTTTTGAACAATTTTGACTATTTGTTTCATCAGTTATTTGTTTTTGAGCAGAAAAATAGCCATTTGAAAAAAAAGTTTTTTTGCCTTATTATGGACCCCCTTTTCCTATAGTGGACCCGGGTCCATAATCCGATTGTGGACCCGGGTCCACTATAGGCAAACTGTTATTTTTATACCAAATTTAACCGATATTTGATGTTTTGATGCATGGTGTAGGTCTAATGATAGATATAATGAATAAAAGATGGATTTTGCTAACTTTTCATTATAAACAAATATGTTTTGTTAACAAATTTGGCTTTAAACAACAAAAACCTAACAGACATTTAAAAACATTTATTTCCGAAAAGATCAGAGAAAACGTTTCAAAAACCACTATAAACATAAAAATAATTAAAAAAAGTAATCTTGATGCAAAATTTTCCATATTAATTACATAAATGGTTGACCGAAACTAAATAATAGATTTGTTTACAGTTGCTGATAAAATCACGCATGTTTATTTAAAAAAATGTGTTGTTATTGATTTATTATTATAAAATATCATTTCAAACTGCATTTATGATGCTTCAGTTAAGTACAATCAACTATAGTTTAGATTAATTATAAATTTTTACGGCTTCAGCATTTTTGGTACTTTTAACATGAAAACAGTTATATTTATACTCATAATTGAAAAAAATATGCGTTTAGGTTGTTAACAACAAGCATTTATTGTATGTTTTAGAGAAACTTTTGCTTGAATACACAGTTTTCTTCATTTTTGAAGGTTAAATTAACAGGGGTCCACTTTTGGAAAAGTTTGGATTTCGTTGTCCTATATTGGACCCCCCCAATTTTTGCTCGAAAATGGCAGTTCTTCGCTTTATTTTAGTAAAGATCCTTAAACTTACATTATTTCGACTTGCTGAAATTAAATAATCAGTCAAAAAATGATTGGAAGGTTAATTCAATCATAAAATATAAATGCAGTTTTGTTGTGAAAACGCTAGTGGCCATGGCTGATTTCAGATGTCGAACTCAAAACACTTATTTTGGTGAAAAGGACAATTCAATGTCAGTCAACATTGTTTTAAATGATGCTGAACATGCCAAATAAAAGATTTGTAGACAACAACACGCTTGAAATTGTGATTTTATTGAATTTTTCATCAAAAACCCTTCAGAGGGTCCACTATAGGAAAGGGGTCCACTAATGGATAACGTACCCTAATATTTGATATGATTTCCGGCCATTTATCTTACATCCGGATATATGCGAAAACACATTTATGTATGTATGTGTTTTGAACTAATTATCGAAACTTTTTTTTGTTTTTTTAAGCTCGATCTATGGGACAAAATCGGCCCAGCCAGTGCTGAAAAAAACTGAGTGCCAATTTTGGTAACACAAGCCAGACAGATATTTCAAGCAAAACAATGTAAATAGGCCAATGTCGAAGTTTAAACAAAGAGTCTAACCTGCTCATGTCAGAAGGCAAAAATGAAAGAAATAAATAATTCAGGTTCAACGATTAGCAATTTACCCCACACACCCCCTAACTAAATTCACTTGTTGTTGTTGTTGTTGTTGGTTCTGTATCGTGTTCCACTCCAAGTAGGTGGCACCTCCTCCCCCGCGCGCACTTGGCACTGGTTCTAAAGTTTTTAGCGCACCGCGGTTCCACAGTGCCGCATGGCAAAGCGCCATCAATGACTGACTGACACTGTTTTTTTGTTTTTATTTGGGGGGGATCGCATCGATTACTTCTTTGCGAAACATGCTTGCAAAATTTCCTCTGAGTCATGCCAGGAGGAAATTGGATGGTTTTATAGCTAATTATTGATTGTAATTTCTCTCTCCCTCTTCCAGCTATGGCTTCATCCACGACAAGCGACTCCCGCAGAAGCACGACCCGCACGAGAACAAGGCGCGGGAGATTGAGATGGAGCGGGTCAAGAAGTGGCTCAAAATGCTCGGCAAGTGGGACGACAAGTCCTCGCAGGCCAAGTTGCACAAGCGCGTCTACAAGGGCATCCCGGACAAGCTGCGGGCGCGGGTCTGGGCGAAGTTGCTGGGGCTGGAGGAGGTGATGGCCGATCGGAAGAACCGGGACAAGTACCAGGAGATGCTGGAGCTGGCCCGCAAGTGGGGCACGGAGGCGCGCCAGATCGACTCGGACGTGAACCGGCAGTTCCGGGAGCACATGATGTACCGGGAACGGTACAGCATCCGCCAGAAGAGTCTGTTCAACGTGTTGGTGGCGTACAGTATGTACAACACGGAGGTGAGGTTACTGGGTTGGGTTAGGTTGGAATAGGGTTGAAGAATTAAGCGAGATTTCCTCTTATTTTGTAGGTCGGTTACTGCCAAGGAATGTCCGGTTTGGCCGGAGTTCTGCTCATGTACATGAACGAAGAGGAAGCATTTTGGGCGCTTAGTATATTGTTATCCGATAAGAAGTACGCTATGCACGGTTTGTTCATTGAAGGTAAGTCTAGACTAATAATTTAAAAATACGATATTTATTAGATAAACTCTATCTTTCAGGCTTCCCGAAGCTTACCCGCTTCCTAGCGCACCATGACAAGATCATTGCCAAATTCATACCAAAGCTGAAGAAACACTTTGACCAGTACAACCTGGACTCGATACTGTACTCGCTGAAATGGTTCTTTGTTGTGTTTATCGAACGGGTCAGCAAATAAGACCAACCAATCTAGTAACTTATTCCCCTAACGATTGTCCTCTCCTCCATTCCAGATACCGTTCAACTTGTGCTTGCGCGTGTGGGACATTTACCTGCTGGACGGCGAAAAGGTCGTAACGGCCATGGCGTACACGATCTTGCGCATGCACAAGACGAAAATACTGAAGCTCAAAGACATGGATCTGATTGTGCAATACATACAGGTGAGAAGTTGTTCACAAACTTGAACTTCTAATTAATTTCTTCTTCTTCTTTTTTCGTTCAGACTAAGCTGCACGTCGATTTCGGCTACGAGGATGACATTGTGATCCAAACGCTGGAAAAGTGCATGGACGAGCTGCGGAAGGCCGGCCTGGAGCTGCCACCGCCGCCGGAGCCGATCGAGCTGCCCAAGAAACCGTTCGGCGTGTTTGTGGAGCCCACGGTGGAGGCGAAGGTGAGTGATTTTAGCTAAACTAATATTCAATAAATTTAAACAATTAATGCCCTTCAAGATTTTTTTTGCCCCAATATCATCGTTTTGATGAAAAAACAAACACAAATGTTTCCACCATGAAACCCCCAAACCAAATCTAATATAATTCAACATGTTTATTGCATCATTCTTTCATTTACTGGCTCAGTAGTAGCTTTATTATTGAATTTATATTGGTACAATTTTAAATTCGACAATCCCAACTACAGTTAATGATCAAGTTATTTTAAAATATCGAAAAGTGTCATTCTCAAGTTATTTCCGTCTGCTCGGGTAACTCACTCTCTTACCCACTGCCTTACCTTTTTGCCC
The DNA here is from genome assembly GCF_015732765.1 of Culex quinquefasciatus. Classification (NCBI taxonomy): domain Eukaryota; kingdom Metazoa; phylum Arthropoda; class Insecta; order Diptera; family Culicidae; genus Culex; species Culex quinquefasciatus. The sequence goes on along the minus strand of NC_051863.1, from coordinate 56,955,929 downwards.
ACTCATTCACTAAAAAGGAGAAAAGCTCGGAACTTAACCTCAAAGGTAAACAACCGAATGAACTTTTTTGACAGGTGTCAGTTCCGGGACTTAGCATTTAAAATTATAATTTTGTTCCGGTTGTTCCGTTTCGCATGGACACAAATACGACCAAAAACACGGCAAGGACACGGCCACGGGAATGGCTAGGAACAGGCACCTACACGGCCAGAGACACGAAAACGGCCAGAAGCACGGGCACGAACACAGGCAGGAGTCCGGACAAAGACACGGCCTAGAGCACGGCCACGGGAACGACCAGGAACAGGCAACTACGTGGTCAGGTGCACGTACACGAACACGGCCAGAAGCACGGACAAGCACACGGACACTTATACTAAAAAAAACTCGGGTTATGACGTTTCGCGCAATCGGAAGCAAATTCAAATTCAAAAAAAAATGCTAAGTCCCGATTTGACACCTGTCAAACCACTCAAATGGCACTCACAAAATGAATACTGAGTTCTTTGAGTTCATTTGCTACGCCACAGTTTTCTTGCCTATACTGCCGTTCTACGCATAATTGTCCCATGTCATTTTTAGACGATTTTGACTTTTTGACATTTTTTAGTTTAGTTTGTCGTTTACTTTTAGAAAAACACATAAAATCTAGTACTTTGTTCGGAAACTCATCAAAAACAACACCAAGTTATGCGTAGAAACACAGAGATCGGTCGAAAAATTTCAATAGCGTTTTTCTCAGTTGCACTTTTTAGAACATGGGACAATTATGCGTAGAACGGCAGTATAGGTCTGAAATGTTGTCAATAGAGGAGAAAATCGTGACGTCAGAAATGAACTCAAATCACTCAAAGTTCATTTTGTGAGTGACTTTAACATTTTGGCCTAGTTTGACAGCTACCTCGTTCCCAGGTTTTCTGTGGGAGAGAAAAGGAGGCGAACACTTTATGAAAATCATATCTGTAAAAATTCCTAGCCTAAAAATTTTGTCGCGAGTAGCTTTTCTCATCTGTTGGCCCAATGTTTATCATTGAAAACAAAATCTATTCAACTTTGTAAATCAACAAATGATTATAAACTTACAATCCATTCATTCATACATAATCCATGATTTTAATTATTTAAAAGATTTACAAATTCAAAATATGTTTTTTAAATTAAATAAAAAATATAAATGAAAGAAAAAGGTTGGCAATTTTAAAAAGATTTAAAAAAATGTATAAATATTTTAAAATTGTTGAAAATACAAAAAAATAAAAACATAAAAAAATAACTATTTTTTTCAGTATAAAATTTTGAAGAACGAATCACAAATTATCTTTTCAAAGAATATAAAGACGATCAGAGATTAAAAAAAAATGAAATTTTTAAAAAAGATTTAAATGCCAAAAAAATTAAAAAAAAAACAAATCCTTAAAAAAATTACTTACAAATCTTCAAAAAAGAAATTAACATTCAAAATCTGAAAAAAACTAAAATTTCTTGCTAAACTAAAAATTTCAAAATAAAATAAATCTATTTTCAATAATTCATGATTTTAATTTTTCAAGATTGACAAATGTAAAAATATATATTAATTAAAAAAAAATATAGAAAAAGTTATATGTTTTTAAAAGTTTGAATAATTACATATAAATTTAGAAAAAAATTATGCAGAACTAAAAATTAAATTATTTTTCTTAATTAAAAAAAAGGTCAAAAATAAACAAAAAAGTATTTCGAAAGTTTGTTAACGATATAATTATCGAGGTTCGATAACGATAGTTCTATCATTATCTTTATCGTTATTTTGATAATTCTATCGGCGATAATTTTATCGGCGACAACGGGCGACAACTTATATTTAATATATTCCTAAAATTGACTAAATCCAACCAAATTATGTTGCATTTTTAAACATCTTCTTAGATTTTTTTTTTGCTATTATGATAAGTTTCAAAGTATAAATACTAAAAATAATCAGAATATACCGTATTTTCTAGAAAATGTTCAAATTTGATATTTAATACAAAAATACTTCAAATTATAATTCGCAATCTGAATCTCAAACGATACTAAATTTAGCATGCATTTTCACTGTTTTAGAGTTTTTTGAATGAAATACTCAAATTTTCACAAATATAGACTCGATTATCAGAAGGCCTCGGAAAAATTTCACTTCGGATAATCAAAACTTCGGATAATCGGATCACGAAAAAAATGTTTTCGTTGTCTAAGTTTTCATTGTTTAACTTAGGTATAACCTCTAAACTACGCTAAAATGATCTAGAATTTTTAATCCAAGATGGCGGCAATATTGAAAAAATGCATTTTATTTTTTGTTTGGCAACCAACAACTCAAATTTGACTAAACTAGGGTCGTAGAACTCAAATTTTATGTTAAAAATGAAAAAAAAAACAAAAAAAAATTGTGTTCATGATTCGATTATTCGAAGTCCCATACAAACCTTCGGATAACCGAGGCCTCGGATAATCGAGTCTGGACTGTGCCGTATTTTTTTAAGTACTCAAATTTTCATAATTTTCAATGTGGGTATCAAACGAAGCGAAATTTCACCTGCATTTTCACTGTTTTAGAGTTTTTTTTAACGAAATACTAAAAAAACTCTAAAACAGAGAAAATGCACGCAAAATTTCGAATCGTTTGATACCCAGATTGCTAATTATAGAAATTTGAGTTTTTCATTCAAAAAACTCTAAAACAGTGAAAATGCATACAAAATTTCGAACCGTTTCATACCCAGATTGCAAATTATTAAAACTTGAGTATTTCCGAGAAAATACGGAATATTCTGAAAATTTTAGCATTTTATTTAAAAAAAAAACTCAAAAACAGTTAAAATGCAGGTAAAATTACGCTTCGTTTGATACCCATATTGCAAATTATGAAAATTTGAGTACATACTTTTAAAAAATACGGTGTTTTTTGATTTTTTTTTGTATTTAACATGATATCAATGGATTGAGCCAATTTACGATTTTAAAAATGAGTTATTGTCCGTTATCGGCGATAAGATTATCGCCAATAGAATTATTGGAATAATGATAACGATAGATTATCGTTATCGTCCCAACGATAACGATAACCATTATCGTTATCGTTAGACGATAATATAATCGACGATAATTCAATCGAATAACAACCTGGATTTACAAATTTAACAAATATCTCATTTTTTTTTTAAATATCAAATATTTGAAAGCTTTTAATAAATTTTTAAATTTGGTACATTCACGAATTTTTATAGCTCTATGAAATTAAAAATTTTCGTATTTTGAATATTTTAATTTCTCAATTTTAGAAATATTATGATCGAGTGCAATATTCGCCACGTAAATCGTCCTAAATGCAAATTTTGATTAAAATTCTCCGTAAAAAGTGGTGGAGCAAATTCAATTCTAGTGAAGAAACTTTTGAACAAACAATAACAATTATCTTCAAAATAAAATAAGAAAATATCCTTAATTATTCACAGACTTTTTATTACTTGCTTAGAGTGACTCCTAACAGGTAGAAAAAAACAAAACCACAAACTACAAAATACCAACTTAGGTATTTGGAAATATCTTGACAGCGACAAACGTTTTGTGTGCTTGGATTACGCATATTTCTTGTGTTTAATAAGAGCGAATGATCATACTACTCGCTTAGAGCGGATCCTGGCAATGCAAATGGACTTTTTTTTTAAGTATTTTAGCTATTATCAGTTAATCAGCAATTTTGTACAACTTTTTTTCAGATTGGTCGCCGCAAGCAAGAGTTCACCGAAACTGAGAAAGAGGTTACGGAAACGGTTAAAATCAAGTAAGATATTGGCTAAAATTAAAATATGTTTTTTTTAAACTAATGTTCTTGTTTTTAATCCGCAGGCGAGAAATTACTGCCCAAGAAGTTGCCACGCTAAACCAGGAGGTCGCCACGGGAAGTGGTTCCAATAGTCAGCTAAATGCCGGTAAGTTGGGGTTTTGCTGGTTTTTTGGGTTCGTGATGTAGATTCAAAAGCATAAACTAGTTTGAGTTTGTTTCATACAGTACCATTCAATTTGTACAGCAATAATAGGCTTGATAAACTCGTCAATGTGTTTTTAATTGAAAACAATTTAAATCGTTTAGATTGTTTGACCGATTTTCTCTGTTCGTTTATAGTGCTGCCACGTGTTTGCATTTAGGGACACAGAAAGTGTCCTTCTTCCTTTGCTCTTTATATGTGAGGTGTGTAATAGCCTATAGCAGAGTTAAACCAAAATAGACTAAGTTCTGTTCATCACACATAACTGCTGTGCACAAAAAAATATGTACAAAGAGACACACTCACCTCTGCAAACCACTTTTCTGTTGCTGAAAAAATCATAATTTTTCAAAGAATTGATCACTTTACTCCTACTTTCAGTGCACGTTCCCGAGTCGGAGGACGGCGGTTCGCTGCTGGGCAGTTCGCGCAAGTCCCTGGCGGACACGTCCGTGACGTCGACGGCCGACCTGAGCGTCCTGTCCGGGGGCCACAGCCAGCGCTCCCAGCAGGCCTTCGAGATGTACTACGACGAGCAGCCGCTGCAGCAGCAACAGAACCAGCACCTCCACCAGCCCCAGCTCCACTCCAAGCCGATCGAAAGTGGTGATGACGAAGGTGGCGACGGTGGCGAAAGTAGTCCCGGGTAAGTGTTTGAACTAGTTTCTTTTTCTGTCCCCGATGATCTGTGTGAGCTTGAACTTGCCAATGCTGTCGTAACTTGTCGCCTCGAAGAAGTCCTCGTCCGCCTCTGTGCCAATTTTAACCACCTTCTTTTGTTGGATCAGCACAAGTCTCTGTTGCTTTTTTTTGGTTGTTAAAATTCGAGGGAAAACGCATAAAAGTTTTAATAAGGACTCTCGTTTTTTCGACTTTACTCTCCCTCCACCTCCCTTTTTTTCTTAAGCCGTCATTATTTTTCAGATTACGGAAACGAGCGGTTATTATCGGGGCGAAATACAAACCCACCAAGGGCCCAACTGTGGTGGCCACTGGCAGTTTTGTGTTGGATTTGGGGCGTTAAATTTGTGTAAATAATTGTATATAATACAGAGTTGTGTTGTTAGATCAGATTCATTGCTGTACATTTAAGAATCAATCATATTACGCTATAAAAGATCAGTTGGTTCCATATAAAGCGGTTCAACGACTTCCGCTCGGAACATTGTCTTTGCTGTATTGCTAAAGTTAAATTCTGTTTAGAGTTTAGAGCTTAAAATTTTTGTTTAGAGCTAACTTAAAAAATGTCGAAAGGACGTACCGATGCCCGTGTGCTCTCTTGTACTTAGTTTGCTGAGATTCCTATCTAGATAGAACAAGAGAGCACAACGGCATCGATACGTTACCCTCATGACATTGGGTCTGGGGGTGAGGCTTGGTCATACAAAATTCCGCAGTTTTATATGACCTTATCCCCCATTTTGATCGGTTAGAAGAGGTTTTTCATTTTTACGGGTGACGAAGAACTGCGGCGAGAGTGCCATTCTGCGATGTCGCAGATACATTCCCTGGCTGATTTTGGAATCCTGCAGCTCTTCCTGGTCCAGCGAAAAAACATCGCTAATTCTACCGAAACTTATCCATCAAACGGAGAAGATTTTCAGTAAAACAGGTTTTCAAACGGAACCAAACGATAAAGAAAGCTTCTGGATGGATACAACCGCATCGACTCCATAAACAACTTCTATTCATTATTTAAAAAATGACGATCTCGCCTTCAACTTTATTAAAGGTTTCTCGACTTCAAATTCAGGTTTTCAAAAGCCACATATTTTTCATTTTTGCTAAAAAAATCAATTTTTAATGAGCGATAACAATACTCTCTACTTTTGGCGAACAGTAAATTGGTTCCACTTTGACAGTCCAAAATTGAGGCCGTTTTGCGAACCACTATTCAGCACCCAGGGCAGTATAACAAACAAAGATTTGCGCGAAAACATGTTTCGGTATTTTGTTAACTTTTTCTCCAGTGACGTTTATGGAAACAACACTAATTGATTCCATGTGATTTTCTACATAAACAACGGCAAATAAAGATATTCTTTATGTAAACTAATGTCAAATACATAAACAATGACTTTTAAATCCCGCTGTTTGACATGCATGATTTTTAAAACCCGCCAAACAAATCGCAGCAAACTGGGGGTTGATGGGGAAAAATCGGAAAAGTACTAGTCAAAAGTTTTCTGTTTTCTTTTGAAACGGTGGTGTTTTTTCGAGGTCCGGAGAAAAGTGGCCAAATTATTTTAGGAATCCGAATCCCTAGTTCCAATATTTCCGATAAGAGTGCTGAAATAATCTTTAGTTGTTCTGGACACGTGATTTTTGTTGCTAAAATTCTCAGTAATTATGTTGCACCCCGTTTCATTAGAAAACATGACGACAATTCTGGTTGGCGGTTTGGGTTGCTGTTGAGGAAAGACTGTACGCCATAAAAAAAACAGTTTTTTCTTATGACTTGTTTGCTTTTTGTTATTCTTGCCTCGGAGTAAACGATATCAATGCAGGCAAATATTTTGCTTACTGTCTTGATTTGAGTGAAAAATGATATCGAAAAACAAAAAAAGTGCTTTAGACAATCTAAGGAAGTAAAAAATGCAACTATGTTCTCTTATTCTTTTATTTCAAGTTTTATCCCAAACCCCTTTTATTTCGTGTATAATAATTTTCCAGGATCGACAATTTTATAATATGGCTAATCAAATTCGCTACTATTTCGTATTCAAACACTCCCTTCAACAACAAAATGCACCCCCCTTAAAAAATATTTATTTCACATGCAAATTTGTAAGTAACAAATAACACATAAAAAATCTTCTGCGGCAGCTTCACTTCAAACATTGCCGAACGTTTGATAAGTTTCCACTCCACGGTCCTCCAAAAGCGGTTAGCGGGTTTACCTTTTTCATCATCCGATCTACATCCGGAACCCATTTCTGGAAGAAATCCATTTTTTGAGCTTGATGAAATATCGGAGATCGGGATTCATAAAATAACGTGGCCAGTTTGTTCCGGCTTAATCCGGTCCTGTTGAAAAAAACGGTCCCATAAAAAGCACCACCGTTTCAAAAGAAAACAGAAAACTTTTGACAAGTACTTTTCCGATTTTCCCCCAGCAACCCCCAGTGTGCTGCGATTTGTTTGGCGGGTTTTAAAAATCATGCATGTCAAATGGCGGGATTTAAAAGTCATTGTTTATGTATTTGACATTAGTTTACATAAAGAATTGACGGAAACACATACAATGGGGTAAATGGGGCAAATTGGGCCCTTGCCGTGATTTGCCTCCAATAAAAATATCACAAATCGATTCCTCGTGATTTTCCCCATACAATAATACATTTTGCAACTATAGGCAATTACGCCCAAGTTACCATCCAGCTCTAACAGAAATCATTAATAGGCTGTAAACCAGCATTCAACAGCTAATCTGCTGTAAAACAGCTAATGTGAGAGCAAATCAGCACTAAAGCAACTGCTCTAGCAATAGCTAAAATGCAGCTGAAAAAAAAAATTAGACGGCTTTCGGTCGCAGTTAAGATTCCTTATTTTACCTGATAAAAAACATGTTTATGCTGTTGCTGTTAAATTGCAGAGTAACTGAACATTCTTTGGAACAAAAACTTCTGCTGGACAGATTTCTACAAGGATGGAAGTTGGCGTTCTTTGGGCCAGTTTGGTTTTCAACGCAAATGGCAATTGCCCCGTGGAAACCACAATGTCCCGAAGCGTGAATTTAATACAATCAACATTTTTGTTACGGTTCTCCGGACACTTTAAATAAATCTGTTCAAGGCGGTCTTATGATAAACAAGCTCGAGCGAAAATGAGATGAACCTTCCAGCAAGAAAAAGTAACATTCAAATACTACTGAAACTGCGCTCGGATGCCACCACATATTTAGGCGTGACGGCAAAGGTGCATGATTCGACCAAAGTAAACATCAACAACTCGTTCCTGGCATCAAGTCTCCAATACCAATCATTTCATGAAATAAATAGGGGGATGGCGTCGCTATTTTTAGACCACGTTTTCCACTTTTTCTCATCGAAATCGACTACTTTATCGACTTCATTTTGCTGGACGAGATAGGACGCCGTCTATTTTTAGACGATGACTCAGCACTTTTCCACTCTTGCACCTCAAAAAACCAGGTGGCAGCACGATGTAACGCCACGTCCCTATTGTTCCTCCTCTCAGCCGTTTCCTCCAATCAGCTGTGTCGGTAATGAAGATGCAAACAAACCGAAAATAGAACTGGGGTAGGAGGAGGAGAGAGAAAGAGATAATAACATTTTTGCATCTCATATTTTTTTGACGTTTTGCAGGGCCGGATCAACAACAGTAGGGGCTCAGCTCTAAAACAGAAATATAAAGTCCAAACTCAGCTGCAAATCAGCTGTAAAGCGCATTTCCAGCAATTTCCGAAACAATTCAGCTGTTATTCACTGCAGGTATAGCGCTATTAGTGCTAAACAATTTACTTTTAGTGCTGATTGGTTACTTGGGTACGGCAGTTGACGATATTCGAGAAAAAAAACCTCAAATGGCTATATTAGGTAAAATGGACCAATTAATGCCGCTGATAAGAGAATCACCAATCAATTCCTCGTAATTTTTTACATTAAAAATTTTACTTCTGAAAGGCAGAAACTGGCGGCATCAAAAGATCCGGGCTTTCACCCGTTTTTGCCCACTGTGCACTGTGCAACGGTTGCTGACAACGTTGAATATTTAAGTCACGATAACTTAAGAATGTCAGATGCGTCAGATTTTCAGTGTCAAAAATTAAAGTATCGTGGAATTTTCCGAACTTTCGAACAAACTTATCTAAAAAAAAATCTAACTGACCCTAATATTTGTTATGGTCGAAAATATATGTTATCAACCAAAAAACACGATTTTTAGTTGATATAACTCAAAAACGGTGCCCGCTATCGAAATTTATGTATGCAAAGTATTTTTCTATTGCAAATTTTATTTATTTTCCAAGTTCTTAAAAAATATGTGTTTTATAAATATTGGCATCTGGGTGCAGAATAGTGGTTCGCAAAGCGGCCTCAATTTAGCATTGTCAAAGCGGAACCAATTTGCTGTTTGCAAAATTATACCAGGAAATGGCAAGTATTGTAATCGATCGCAGTCGTGTTTTTGAAGTATTCGAAGTCAACCAATCTAAAGAAGAGAGTTGAAATCTCTTTTGGCAGCCCATCGTTTAGTGTACGAACAAAAAAAGTGCGAAACACTCAATTTTTCAGCGAAAACATTTTGGTTCTGTGCTGACAGATCAGCACAGAACCAAAATGTTTCAAAACAAGTCACTCCAGCAGCAAAAATATGTCATGATTGAGCTTGAACATAGCCTTCAATTTTGTTTATGTTTACAGCTGTAGTGCAGTTGTAGTAGCGGAGAGCATTCGAAAATCACGTTACGCAATCTGTCTTTTCAGCACCCAGATTGGCACTAAGTGTAAGGGAGCGTTCTTTTATTACGTAACGCAGATGGGGGGGAGGGGGGTTCGGAGACCGTGTTATGGCCTATCTACAATCACTTAGCTTAGAAAATTTCACTTAGCTTAGGAATTTGAATCAATGGAAATGAAGCCGAGCTTCTACAATGGAAAAGTAATCAAATTAGAAACTGACGTATGGTTTGAAAAATTTCAAAATCTACGGTAAGTTGACGTTTCAATATCAAAGGTAAACAAACAACTGCAAAGCAACGTATATCAGCCCAGCAAAATTTCTAAGTTGATTGTGGATGACGGCCGTAAGTTGCGTACTTTCCTAAGTAACTGCTTTACTTAGATGTTCTAAGCTAAGTGATTGTAGATAGGCCATTACGCTCCATCATACCATTTTTTTAAATTTGTTTGGAAATGTTATTACAAGGGGAGGGGGTGAAAGGGTCTGAAAATTGGATTTTTTGCATTTCGTAATAAAAGAACGCTCCCTAACTATTTTTTTCTGAAAAAGCCAAGCCCTTAATAATACTTACAACCAACGCTTGTGAAGGGATCTAACACTGAATGGGACTGCTCGATATTTTTGAAAGAACCTTCTGTCAGCTCTCATCTCCGAAAACGAAATTTGATCGCTGACACTCAGCGCCTGTCATGATCGTCATTGCTTGACGACGGTCGGTGAACGTAAACACAAACTCGAAACGAACGAAAAATAAGCATCACTCCAGCAGCCGCCTGAACGAGACAACGTGCTCTCTCTCTCTTCCTCGTGAGCTCTTTCTCTGGTGACAGAAGTCATTGTGACAGAAGTTTGTGTGTGAAACGAACGTAAGCAGAATGTCAAAATCTGGTTGTCGTGGTGAAGACTAGAGAGCCTATATGGAGAGGCGAAATGTCACTCTCAGGGTTCCAATCGAACTGTCAAATCGGGGTTCCAATCGAGCAACAAGACTATGCAAGAACAAGGTTGGAATCAATTTAAAAAAAATTTGGCCAAAAAAACGAGATTTTTAACAATCACAAGCAGAGGCGCCGACTAGTCCAAAATGTTGGGGGGGCACGGTTGTTTTCCGAAATCATTAGGTGAGAGTGGCGATTTGATGTTTAAGTTTATTGTATATCACGAATTTAACCAATTTGAATATTACGATGTGATACGAGTTTTTTTCATCCGAAATCAATTTTTTTTTTTTTCAAAAGATAATTTATTAAAACGTGATTGAGAATGTTTATTGGGGGATTTTTTTATATGTTTGGAAGGCAAATTCCTTCTAATTGGCATATTCTCACTTATTTTCCAGAAGTAACAGTCAATAATAAAAATGATCAGGTATTTAAAATTCAACAACACAAATATTCTAAAAATAAAAACAAAAGTAAAAAGCGAAAATTTACAACTTTAGAAATTAGAAAATACACATTAAAAAAAACATTTTTTCAAATCTGCAATTTAGAAAAAATAACATATTTACCAAAATAAATATTCCAAAATTTAAAAAAAAAGTTTAAAAAACTCTAGGGTTAAAAAAACTCATGGCTTAAAAATTTAAAAAAATCAAAAGTAGAAATTCAGAAATTTCAAAAATCAGAAATTGTTTAAAAAATCGAAAATTTAACATCAATTTATTTGTTAAGAATTTAAGAAATCAAGAATTTAAGAATTTAAGAATTTAAGAATTTAAGAATTTAAGAATTTAAGAATTTAAGAATTTAAGAATTTAAGAATTTAAGAATTTAAGAATTTAAGAATTTAAGAATTTAAGAATTTAAGAATTTAAGAATTTAAGAATTTAAGAATTTAAGAATTTAAGAATTTAAGAATTTAAGAATTTAAGAATTTAAGAATTTAAGAATTTAAGAATTTAAGAATTTAAGAATTTAAGAATTTAAGAATTTAAGAATTTAAGAATTTAAGAATTTAAGAATTTAAGAATTTAAGAATTTAAGAATTTAAGAATTTAAGAATTTAAGAATTTAAGAATTTAAGAATTTAAGAATTTAAGAATTTAAGAATTTAAGAATTTAAGAATTTAAGAATTTAAGAATTTAAGAATTTAAGAATTTAAGAATTTAAGAATTTAAGAATTTAAGAATTTAAGAATTTAAGAATTTAAGAATTTAAGAATTTAAGAATTTAAGAATTTAAGAATTTAAGAATTTAAGAATTTAAGAATTTAAGAATTTAAGAATTTAAGAATTTAAGAATTTAAGAATTTAAGAATTTAAGAATTTAAGAATTTAAGAATTTAAGAATTTAAGAATTTAAGAATTTAAGAATTTAAGAATTTAAGAATTTAAGAATTTAAGAATTTAAGAATTTAAGAATTTAGAATTTAAGAATTTAAGAATTTAAGAATTTAAGAATTTAAGAATTTAAGAATTTAAGAATTTAAGAATTTAAGAATTTAAGAATTTTAGAATTTTAGAATTTTAGAATTTAAGAATTTTAGAATTTTAGAATTTTAGAATTTTAGAATTTTAGAATTTAAGAATTTAAGAATTTAAGAATTTTAGAATTTTAGAATTTTAGAATTTTAGAATTTTAGAATTTTAGAATTTTAGAATTTTAGAATTTTAGAATTTTAGAATTTTAGAATTTTAGAATTTTAGAATTTTAGAATTTAAGAATAACCCAAAAGATTACTAAAAAAATATCGAATTTATCAGCATTTTTTTAAATGTAAAGCTGTCAACAAATGACCATTTTAAAAAGTGTTTCAGTTCATTTTCGCTAAATCCTGATCTTCAATGGCAAATCGCAGAATGTTGCGTCTGAAAACTTGATGATTGTTTTGGCAAGAGTTTGCGTAAGTTTGCTCTTGTATACAAAGCTTGCTGGTTTTCCTACCTAGTTAGCATAAGAGAGCGCAGTAGTATAGATGAAACGTTGTCGATTTAGAAAACAACAAATGTTTTTGAACTGTTTTACAGATTCGCTTACAAGAATTCTATCCAATTCCAATTCAGTTTTAAATATTATTTTCAATTATTTCTGTATTTTTTTTGTAATATTTAAAATAAGAATATTTTTCTTCCAAAATTTCTGGGGGGGCACAATGTATGGGCTGCCCCCCCTGCCCAATTTTAAGGGGGGCAAAAAGTGCCGTGCCCCCCCAGAGTCGGCGCCCCTGATTCACAAGCATTGTAAAACTGTTGTTTATAATAATCTGGTAGTTTTTGTTATGTTTGTGCTTGTTCGGTACAAGAAACGTGCCAGCACCAAAGAAAACCCACAAGTTTTCCAACCTTAAATTTGAATGACTTTGGGAGTTTGAAATTTCTCTCGGAACATTTCATTTCCCTATGTAGGTCCCTAGTGAAGACGATCGGAGTGTTCTGTCACCTATCACAAACAAAGTCGAAATTTCGTAAGCACGGCTTAAAACTTTGCCGAAGCCACCAAAGCGATCACAAAATTAGTTCTCAAGATAGAGATGTTTGAATATTTTAATGGCTTTTTGAATTGAAAGGGTGGCCCAAATCCAGTCATCCTCGGCTTTGAGCAATTTGAGCTCGTTCTGACCTCGGTAACTTCTCCCTCTAATCGCTTGAAGTTTGTATGGAAAAAATCGTCAGAATGTATGAAGAAAAGAAACTATTTCTGTTGTTTTACCTGTGGAAGGCGTCATAATTATCAATTCTTCGCATTGCTTGGATGTAGAACCTTCATTCATTTTAGAACAACTTTCCCGATGACACCATATTTTATTTATTTATTTTTTTTTTGGCTAAAAAGTTGTTAGCTTCCGAAAATGAACATTTTTGCGTGGGCATACGTTTTAGACTGCTTTCACTGCGATCTTGTTTAATCTGGTGTTATTCAATAACTAATGTTATTAGAGTTTAGTAAAGAAAAACCACTGTTTCCGCCACACTTGCTTTTTTACAGGTTATTTAATTTCTTCATTCCATCCAAGTTTGTCAAACTGTTCAACATAAACAAATTCGTTATAATTTGCCTCATACCTATTATTGATTGTTGGATTTGTGAAAGCTAGTCTTTCTCTTAGTTTATGTATATATTTTGTTATTATACGACATTTTCACAAGAGATTTGCTGACAGATCAGCTATAAGGTTTATTTGATTTTTAATGCAGAGCTACAATCAGATCATATTCATAGTAAAATAATAGGAACCATGCACTTCGAATACACTCAGTGGTTGGCCACTTTTTCGTTTGACACTTTTTTAGTTTGTACCCCGTTGGTTGGTCAAAGTCAAACTAAAAAGTGACGAACTGTCACTTTTTACACGGCGCTCACGCACATTATCAAACCAAACGTTTGGTAGTGTGTGTGAACTCCGTGTAAAAGGGGTGTCAAACTTAAAAGTGACCCCGTTCGTTTGACAACAGTTGGTGTCAAACCATCGGGGTTTGAGTGTACACTGTAAATATTCAACACTCAACATTTATCAAATTTTCTCCATCTCACCTGTAAATTGGCAGTGCACGGGTGTAGCAAACCAAAACCAATTTCACCTTTAATCACATCACCTTCTTCCCCCATTCAGGTCCGCCATCGGCTCTATGAGCGTGGTAGCACGCAGCCCTTCGGCGACCCAGCTGGCGACACCGCGCGCCATGTCCCCCCAGGACGTGGTCCGCATCTACGTTCCGCCGGCCCCGCCCGAGGAGAAGCAGCAGCAGTCCCACCCGCTCCAGAAGGGCACACCCAACTCGGCGTCGACGACCACGGTGGTTGCGGCTGCGGCAGCGATGAAGAAGGATTCCCCGGGTCGGAACACGAATCGCTACTCGAACGGGTCGAATTACTCTGGGGGCGGTGGGGGGACGCCGGTGGTTGTTAGTCGGGCGAGTAACTACAATGACGAGGAGGAGGAGGAAGCGAAGACGCGGCGGAACAGCGAGATTGAGCTGTACAGTGGGCGGTTTGAGTACGGGAGTGATTACGGGACGACGACGTCGTCGATTCAGAACTACGGGGTGAACGGGCGGTCGACGTCGAGCTCGAGGAGGGGAAGTATGTCGCGGAAGAGTCCGGCGCCGATGCTGGACGGGGAGTTTATTATTGAGTGTAGTCATTTGAAGGGGCGGAAGTACGTTCCGGATCATCACGCGAGTCACACGAGCTTGACGCAGGGTGGGAGGGGGGTTAGGAATGGGTCGGATAGTAATATCCATCGGATGACGTCGTTTGAGGAACTTGCCAAGAATAAGGTGACGACGGGTGGAAGTAATAGCAGCTTGTTGAAGCACGTTAACGATGATTACATTATAAGGCAGATGGTCAGAGCGAGGGGAAATCGGATGACGAAGAGTGAAATTTACGAAACTGTGGACAGCAGTGAGAGTGGAAGCAACGATCGGTACGAGATTTATGCGTCGATCAACTCGCAAAAGATTTCCAGAGGCCACAAGAGCGATTACAACATTCAGTACAAGAACATGTCGACGAGGGGAGGTGCGGCGATGGGGGAGAGTGTCGGTGGTCACGATTACAACAGTATCGAGTATAAAACGTTCAAGACTCGGCAAAGCAGCCGAGAGAGTGGCAACGACAGCAGTCCCTTCGACTACGACCTGCTGCCAGACGGGCGTCACGAGAACAGCGCACTGCGAGACTACAACCGATTCTTCAACAACGAAGACGACGACGAGGACAAACTGCTGAACAAATCCTCGGACGAATCGTCCACGAGTCCTCCGCCCCACCGCCAGCAAGTGCAATACATCCAGCAGAAGCCCTCCCCAATGAGTCCGAACGTCGAAGCAGTCCCACTCCTCTCATCTCCAACAGTCCGCAAAACGTCCATCCCGTCGTCCTCCTCAATCCCCGTGAGCAACAGCATGAAACGCAACAGAAAGCAACCCTCAACCACGGAACAAAACTTCCGCCTCGAGCTCTCTTCCCCGCTGACCTCCTCCAACCGCCGCAACGACACACCCTCAAGTTCTTCTTCTTCGCGCATTCCGGTGATCAAATCGCCCACCTCCCCCACAAGCTCCCTCCAGGGTTCGCTCCGGCAGCCGAACCGATCGCGCATTCCAACGACCGCGACCAACGGCAGTCGACGCATCGGCACGTCCAGCTCGGCGCACCAAATTCAACAGAGCGGCGCCACCGGCGGCGCCGATTCCAACAAGATTCGCATCAAGGTCAATCAGTCACAGTCGTACAGTTCCGGCTAGAGAGAAGATAAACGAAGGCAAGTACAGCTCTCAACTCCATTCCAGTTTAAAACTCGTAGCTCGTAAGGAAATTAATTATTTTACACGGATCAGTTTTAAAACGATGTGTTCGAAAGCGTTTAGCGCGTTTAGAGACGAAAAAGCACGGCTCTCTCCTCGAGCCGAGCGAGAGAGAAAGGCTTTCTTAATTTTAAATTTTGCAGAGAAGTTTTTTTTCTTTTAAGAAATGCTCAGTTGCGCGAGAACGCAAATAAAAATTTTACATGAACGTGCATTTATTAAAAAAAAAAAATCAACACAACTTACTGAAAGTAGGAACAACAAATTGTGTTAGCAAAAATATAACAATACTAACACAGCAAACAACACAAAACGGCAGTATAGAAACTCCACTTGAACTCTAGCTTAATCCTGTTGATGTTTAAAACGAAGCATTCCCAAACTTTTTCTTTTAAGAAAAGGCAAGTTGCGATTGAAAATTGCAATTTTTGTGTTGTCGCAGGCTCGAAATTTATCATTTTCCAACGCAAATCCAAACAAAAAGTGTAGAATACATGTTAGAAGTTTAGCGAAATAGTGCTTGTTAGCTCTCACCCACACACAAAAACCAAACATCTTTCCGAATCGATGACAATATCATTAATGTTGAAGAATGAAACGAGGAGCAATCTGAAGCGTTTTAAGCCACTACTTAACCTAGGCGTGTCTACTTTCTCGAAGCAATCTGTGGGAGGCGATGAGTTCAAATTTGTTTAAATTTTACGGCAAATCTAATATCTAATCTAGTATCTAATTTACTCCATTTTTATATAATAGGGTCTTAAACCCTTATGTAAAGTGACCCCCGGTGGTTGGTCACTTTTCGTTTGACACTTTTTTATTTTGTACAAACTAAAAAGTGACGAACTGTCACTTTTTAAACGGCGCTTACGCACACTATCAAAACAAACGTTTGGTAGTGTGTGTGAACTCCGTGGGGGGTTTCAAACTAAAAAGTGACCGTTCGTTTGACATAACACGATTAGAAACCATTTCTGACAACTTTTTCCATTTTAATGCAAAAAAAAATAAATAAATTGACAAGTCAACATTTTTTCGATGGATCAACTATGGTCCCCTTGGAACGAGCTGTCAAGTAGGATCTGTCAAGAAGGCCCGCGATCTTTTTTTTTGTAATTGATTCATTTTAAATTGTGGGTATGTGGGTCTCCACTGAAAGAAAGACACATAGCAATATCACATGTTTCACACGTGATTCTGCCCCATACGACTTTACATGGGAATGTCATGTGCAAATCACTTGAACAAAATTCATCGCGCGATGTGGTAGATTCAAAGGCAAATCACGTTAACCACACGTGTCATTGCACTTGATTATCACATGAAATGTTTATGGGAATGAAATGGATTGCACATTAATATCAAATGATTTTCTGTTCAGTTTCAAGTGAAAATTTTATGTAGCATTTTATTAAAATACGTTTCATATGTTTTTAAGTTTTGCCTTTTATTTTAATAATATGAATAACACTTAACAAACTTCTAAACGTGTACACAAACTTAACTTTTTCGATAAATTTAACTTTCACAATTGTCTTACAATTCACACTTAAAAATAAGATGCACGCACATTCTGGACGATCAGCGATCCGTGACTCCTTGGTCACACGCCGGATCTCTCACCTGACGGAGGTCCTGAAAAGTCTCATCCGTGGAAATCCCTAAGTTTCGCTGGAAATTAGCATATCCGTGATTGCCTGGAAAAATGGTTTAAAATTGTCTGCTTAGTATTCAATTTTGCTAAGAATTAATAAGAAAATACTTACCACATAACTCTGAAATACTTAAAATATTAAAACCACTTTTTCGGGAGCAAATTAAGTGCGAGCTCCAACTCGTACCCGTTGAAAATTGCCATCTTGCTTTAGGATTAATTTTCACCATCGATAGCATTTGAAACTAACGTGAATTTCACTTGGAAATCAACGGACAAGTCGATTAGGGCAAATCAGAATGAAATTCATTTGAATCTCACGTGACTTCCACTTCAAAACCAAAGGACAAGCCGATTGGGGCAAATCAAAGTGAAATTCATTTGAATCCCGCGTGAACACCATGCAAAAGATGAGTGAATGTTTTTTTTCCTAATGATCAGCTGGAGCTGAATGATTTTCCCATTCATTTGAAATGAAAAGCACGTGAGAGTCAAAGGAAAATCACGTGAAGTTATCGTGTTGGTTTTTGGAGTAGCTCACGTGAAAAAACATTTGATTTTGCTATGTTGGGTTTTTTCAGTGTCGTGGCGCAGGGGTAGCGGCTTCGGCTGCCGATCCCGATGATGCTATGAGACGCGGGTTCGATTCCCGCCTTATCCACTGAGCTTCTATCGGATGGTGAAGTAAAACGTCGGTCCCGGTTTCTCCTGTCTCGTCAGAGGCGCTGGAGCAGAAATCCCACGTTAGAGGAAGGCCATGCCCCGGGGGGCGTAGTTTCCAACGACCGAGTCCAGCAAGGTACTGATCGTACAATATCTTTATGAACAATAATATCACAAATTCTAGCCTAATTTTTGGACCCAATTGGCATTGGAAACCATGCAGTTTATCAAACTAATGAATGTAACAAAAATGCATTTTCGGTGGGCACTCAGGGGCTTGTTCCTGTTTCGTACAATCAAGCTCATGATTGGGATTTATCTCAGTACGCCCACCGGATCAAGCCCCTGAATGCCCGCCGAAAAGCCATTTGGGAGCGTTCTTGTTTTACGTAACGTAAAAATTTGGAATTTATTTTATTGAATTTTAAAGTCAATTCTTATAAAGATTAAAGAAAAGTTTAAAAGGTGTTTTCTCTTGGTATTTTTTTTTTCCAAATAAATTACAGAGTGGATTCGTCAACTTGAAATTTGCTACCTTTGCTAATTTTGGAATAAAAGAAGTAAAAATCAGTTGTCAAACTGATAAGACCAAAAAGGGACCATCCATAAACCACGTGGACACTTTAGGGGGGAGGTATGGCGATTGTCCACGCTCCATACAAAAAGATTTTTTTGTATGGACAATTGTCCACGAGGGGGGGGTTCGAGATTACCAAAAAAGTGTCCACGTGGTTTATGGATGGTCCCAAAAGCTAAAAATAAGACTTTTTCGTGCTTTGACATGTACTACAACTTCTTCATGGCCTACTTTTGGTGAAATATGTTTTTCAAAAAAGTCATCGCAGCAGGAAATGGACCTGTTTTAGACCACCTTTTTCTTCGAGCTTTGTCATCTTCGGCAAAGTTGTAGGGCCTAAAATGTCCACAAACTTTATCCAAGACGTCAGAGCTCTTTGCGTTGAATACGAGTTTTGGGACCTTTTTTACAAACCCCCACCAAAAATAGTTTTTTGTCTAAAGCTATGTTAAATTTTGATTTTAGGCCATTACAATGTTCATAAGAGTTGTCAATTTTAACAACAAACTATTTTGTGATAATTTAGCTAGTTTTCGAGCTCGATATACAAAGTATTGGGCAAAAACTTATACACTAGACCATTCAACTATAAAATGTCGGGTGAATCATTACAAATTAAGTGACAAATGACCTTTCTAGGTTAAAGTAAAATACAACATTGAAAACGAAATATCTTGAATCAATATTTATTCAAGCATTTTAATTTATTTATTTTTGATCATTATTTATGTGCGTTTAGGACACTTTTAAGGCATGTAAGCCATTTATTTTACTATTTATTCAGACGTTTCGTGTAGGCCAGAAAAGGGCTTTTCTTCTGAAAAAGTGCACAATCTCTTTTCTTGGCTTCTGTTTGACCTTTAAAAAATTCGGTGAAGATTTCCTCGTATTCTTCTTCTGATGATGATTCTTGATTTTCTCGTAAAGTGTTACAGCCTAGGCGGGGTTGTAATTTTCTGTCTCGATGACCGTTTCTCATATTCAAATTTGGACTTCTACGCATAATGATAAGTCTGTAGTAATCATATTATAAAGAAAATGTAAATTTGAATGCCCTGATTTTAAAAACGCTTAGTTTGTGCTCACATCAACCCTTGACGTTTTTGCCAATTTACATGTAATTTGAACTATCGCCTCACATCAAATATCACTACTATCTCAAGCCTGGCTCTCTATCCCTTAATCACTACTGTTTACTACTATAGTCTACAAAATCTACAACTATTAAAAAAACCAACAACCCAAACTTAGCCAAAATGAAACGATAAAAAATCCCACAATAAGCAGTGAGGCCCAGTCTTATGAATATCTGAAGAAAACAAAAATCCTTTAAAGCAACCCTCGAGAAAAAAAACTGTAATATAAACTGAATAAAATTGTGATTTATACAACAACAAAAAGAAAACTACGCTGCATAATAGTCTTGTGAATTTTATTTTTGTTTTTATTTTGCTCGTAGCACTACTTAGCCACCCTTCGTATAAAACAGAATCACACCAACCAAATCTTAGCAGAGTTGCACTATTCCAGTTGAACATTCTGCATTGAACGTACTGAACAGAAGATAACAACACAAAAAAACTAGGTGTGCGAACGACAACGTATCCAACAAACGGATCAAATATTTATTAAATTATTTTCTACACTTATATATTGCTAAAGAAAAGAAATAAATATGAAAACAGATGACGAATATAAAACAGTTATTTATATTTTAAAGAGAAAGTAGAGGAATAAACAAGATTTTACATTGATTTGGCGGTAATCAAAAAGCTATATATTGTACATTGATCGCGCATAATACATGTAGACAGCAAATAGCGCAAACATGGCCGAACAAAATACAGATCTGACTCCCGTTCTATCGAATAACATATTGGACTGTGTTAGCGCTAAAAATACACACACTTTTTAATAAAAAACAAAATCAAATCGACACACACTTAATCCGTAGAACACAAAAGAAATGCCCACTCTTCGACTTCTACTTTCCCTTCTTGCCCTTTTTGGACGCCTTGGGTGGTTTGGATTTCTTCTTCTTCTTGAACGGCCCCAGTCCCTTGCGGACCATCGTACCGCGCCACCAGGCCTGAATCTTGATGGCGGACCGGAGCTGCATGTCGGCGAATGCCATCTGCTTTTCGCGCTCCTTGCGCGACTCGGCGCAGATTTTGATCTCCTTTTCGCGGTGCTTGTACAGAATAACCATCTCCTCGTATTTTACCTGAAAAAAATCAATCAGATTCGAATTTGATCACAACAATTTTCCAAAAACAAACAGCATCGGTTTAGAGGCCAAGTTATTTGAGTTCGATCCCTTAAATTCTAAAATTTTTGAATTCTTCAATGCTTTAATGCTTTAATTCGGAAATTATGAAAATCTGAAATTCTCAAATTCTTAAATTCTTAAATTCTTAAATTCTTAAATTCTTAAATTCTTAAATTCTTAAATTCTTAAATTCTTAAATTCTTAAATTCTTAAATTCTTAAATTCTTAAATTCTTAAATTCTTAAATTCTTAAATTCTTAAATTCTTAAATTCTTAAATTCTTAAATCTTAAATTCTTAAATCTTAAATTCTTAAATTTAAATCTTAAATTCTTAAATTCTTAAATTTAAATTTTAAATTCTTAAATTCTTAAATTCTAAATTTTAAATTCTTAAATTCTGAAATTTGAAATTTGAAATTCATAAATTCTTAAATTTAAATTCTTAAATTCTTAAATCTTAAATTCTTAATTCTTAAATTCTTAAATTCTTAAATTCTTAAATTTAAATTCTTAAATTCTTAAATTTAAATTCTTAAATTCTTAAATTCTTAAATTTTTAAATTTTTAAATTTTTAAATTCTTAAATTCTTAAATTCTTAAATTTAAATTCTTAAATCTTAAATTCTTAAATTCTTAAATTCTTAAATTCTTAAATTTAAATTTTAAATTCTTAAATTCTTAAATTCTTAAATTCTTAAATTCTTAAATTTAAATTCTTAAATTCTTAAATTTAAATTCTTAAATTCTTAAATTCTTAAATTTAAATTCTTAAATTTAAATTCTCTTAAATTCTTAAATTTAAATTCTTAAATTCTTAAATTCTTAAATTCTTAAATTCTTAAATTTAAATTTAAATCTTAAATTCTTAAATTCTTAAATTTAAATTCTTAAATTCTTAAATTCTTAAATTTAAATTCTTAAATTCTTAAATTTAAATTCTTAAATTCTTAAATTCTTAAATTTAAATTCTTAAATTTTAAATTCTTAAATTCTTAAATTTTTAAATTTAAATCTTAAATTCTTAAATTCTTAAATTCTTAAATTCTTAAATTCTTAAATTCTTAAATTTTAAATTTTTAAATTTTAAATTTTAAATTTTTAGATTCTTAAATTCTTAAATTCTTAAATTCTTAAATTTAAATCTTAAATTCTTAAATTCTTAAATTCTTAAATTTTTCTTAAATTCTTAAATTCTTAAATTCTTAAATTCTTAAATTTAAATTCTTAAATTCTTAAATTCTTAAATTCTTAAATTCTTAAATTCTTAAATTCTTAAATTTAAATTCTTAAATTTAAATTCTTAAATCTTAAATTCTTAATTCTTAAATTCTTAAATTCTTAATTTCTTAATTTTCTTTAAATTTCTTAAATCTTAAATTTTAAATTTAAATTCTTAAATCTTAAATTTAAATTCTTAAATTCTTAAATTCTTAAATTTTAAATTTAAATTCTTAAATTCTTAAATTCTTAAATTTAAATTTAAATTCTTAAATTCTTAAATTTAAATTCTTAAATCTTAAATTCTTAAATTCTTAAATTCTTAAATCTTAAATTTAAATCTTAAATTTAAATTCTTAAATCTTAAATTCTTAAATTTAAATTCTTAAATTTAAATTTAAATTCTTAAATTCTTAAATTCTTAAATTCTTAAATTCTTAAATTTAAATTCTTAAATTCTTAAATTTAAATTTAAATTCTTAAATTCTTAAATTCTTAAATTTTAAATTCTTAAATTCTTAAATTCTTAAATTTAAATTCTTAAATTCTTAAATTCTTAAATTCTTAAATTCTTAAATTCTTAAATCTTAAATTCTTAAATTTAAATTTAAATTCTTAAATTTTAAATTTAAATTCTTAAATTTTAAATTCTTAAAAAATTTAAATTCTTAAATTTAAATTTAAATTTAAATTCTTTAAATTTTAAATCTTAAATCTTAAATTTTAAATTCTTAAATTCTTAAATTTTAAATCTTAAATTCTTAAATTCTTAAATTCTTAAATTTTTAAATTCTTAAATTCTTAAATTCTTAAATTTAAATTTAAATTTAAATTCTTAAATTCTTAAATTCTTAAATTCTTAAATTTAAATTCTTAAATTCTTAAATTCTTAAATTTAAATTCTTAAATTTTAAATTCTTAAATTTAAATTCTTAAATTCTTAAATTCTTAAATTTAAATTCTTAAATTTAAATTCTTAAATTCTTAAATTCTTAAATTCTTAAATTTTAAATTCTTAAATTTTAAATTCTTAAATTCTTAAATTTTAAATTCTTAAATTTAAATTCTTAAATTCTTAAATTCTTAAATTTAAATTTTAAATCTCTTAAATTCTAAATTCTAAATTTTAAATTCTTAAATTCTTAAATTTTAAATTTTAAATTTAAATTTAAATCTTAAATTTAAATTCTTAAATTCTTAAATTCTTAAATTTAAATTCTTAAATCTTAAATTCTTAAATTCTTAAATTTTAAATTTAAATTCTTAAATTTTAAATTCTTAAATTTAAATTCTTAAATTCTTAAATTCTTAAATTCTTAAATTCTTAAATTTTTAAATTCAAATTTAAATTCTTAAATTTAAATTCTTAAATTTAAATTTAAATTCTTAAATTTTAAATTTAAATTCTTAAATTCTTAAATTCTTAAATTCTTAAATTCTAAATTCTTAAATTCTTAAATTCTTAAATTCTTAAATTTAAATTCTTAAATTCTTAAATTTAAATTTAAATTCTTAAATTCTTAAATTCTTAAATTTAAATCTTAAATTTAAATTTTAAATTCTTAAATTTAAATTCTTAAATTCTTACTTAAATTTAAATCTTAAATTTAAATTTTAAATTCTTAAATTCTTAAATTTAAATTTAAATCTTAAATTTAAATTCTTAATTCTTAAATTTCTTAAATCTTAAATTCTTAAATTCTTAAATTCTTAAATTTAAATTCTTAAATTCTTAAATTTAAATTTAAATTCTTAAATTTAAATTCTTAAATTTTAAATTCTTAAATTCTTAAATTTTAAATTCTTAAATTTAAATTTTAAATTCTTAAATTCTTAAATTCTTAATTTTAAATTCTTAAATTCTTAAATTTAAATCTTAAATTCTTAAATTCTTAAATTTAAATTCTTAAATTTAAATTCTTAAATTCTTAAATTCTTAAATTTAAATTCTTAAATTCTTAAATTTAAATTCTTAAATTCTTAAATTCTTAAATTCTTAAATTTAAATTTAAATTCTTAAATTCTTAAATTTTAAATTTTAAATTCTTAAATTCTTAAATTTTAAATCTTAAATTCTTAAATTCTTAAATTCTTAAATTTTAAATTCTTAAATTCTTAAATTCTTAAATTCTTAAATTCTTAAATTCTTAAATTCTTAAATTCTTAAATTTAAATTCTTAAATTCTTAAATTCTTAAATTCTTAAATTCTTAAATTCTTAAATTCTTAAATTTAAATTCTTAAATTCTTAAATTTTAAATTCTTAAATTCTTAAATTCTTAAATTCTTAAATTCTTAAATTTAAATTCTTAAATTCTTAAATTCTTAAATTCTTAAATTCTTAAATTCTTAAATTCTTAAATTCTTAAATTCTTAAATTCTTAAATTCTTAAATTCTTAAATTCTTAAATTCTTAAATTCTTAAATTCTTAAATTCTTAAATTCTTATATTGCAATGTCCTTAAGTTCCTTAAATTTCATTCATTCTGAATGTATTTTTTACCGTTTTGCGTTTTTGTAAATTTAAGAAAATTTAGGTTGTTGGGTGATGGAGCTCGAGTACTTGAATGTAATTTTTTTCAATACATGCATTTTTGAATTATATTTTTTTTCGTTTTCATAATTGTAAAATTGAAGTTTAACATTTTTGAGATTGAACTTTAATAGTTTAAAATTTTGGAATAATTTTAAAATATAAGTTTTTTTATCATTTAACATTTTTTAAATAAGAGTATTTTTAAATTTTAATAGTTTTTGAATTTCTAAACTATTGAAACTTTTAAGCTTTTTTATTTTGGGATTTGTATATTTCTGGATACTAGATTTTTGCCAGAAATTCAACTGATTCATTCTGGGGAAACTTCAATCGCTACTTTCCGTTTCTTCGGATAATCGAATCTTTAATTAATCTCAGAACATGTAATACAATCTGGTTTTTCGCGATGCATCAACTACAATCCCCTTTGAAAAAGCTGTCAGACATAAATCATTCTATCGCGACACTTTTTTCAAAATTAATTCAAAAATCATTATTTAACTACAGTACTTGTTCGGTAACTGGGCTGAACAAGTAGCCCAGCCATCGAATGCTGCTCGTTAATTGGTGGCCGATGCAGGATATTTTCCAAATGAAATATAAAAATAAAAGTTACTCAAATTTATTTACAATGCTTACTTTTCGTATTTCCTCAATTGTGACTTGAAATTAAATTAAAGTTTGAAAAAAGTTTTTTTATTTATTGAACATGATTTTTGCATCCATTAACCCCTCGGTCATTTCGGTTTGTTTTGGTTTTTTGACGTTTGTCTGCTTTGTAAGTGGGCTACGGCCCAATTATCGTGCGCCCAGCTAAAAAGCAGCCCAGTCAAACACCGCCCAGTTACCGAACAAATACTGTATTTGTGTCTGTACACAGAACAATTTATTTTATCGTAATAAAATCATCAATCTTAACACAATTTAAAAACCAATTATAACAAAATGGTTACCTTGAGCTCAGCGGTATGATCGCGATGGCGCGCAATATCCGCGTCGAAGGCCTTCACCTCCCGCTGGTACTTGTCCGTCCAGAACGAGATCTTGTCGTTGATCTGATCGATACAGTAGTTGATGTAAACTGAAGGGAAAGTATCATGTTTTAAAAAAAATCTCAATTTGATCATCAAATTCCAACTCAGACCATCGATTTCACTCTTCAGCCTCAGCTCGCGATCAATATCATCCCTCGTCTTTTTCGAACTGTTCAGCAGCCCATTCTCCTTGTTCTCGATCACAAATTGCGCCTGCTCGTGCCGGGTGGCTTCCCACTTTTGCACCAGCCGTGACTTGACGTCGTTTTCCACCTTGGTTTCCTGGGCCCGTGTTTCCAAGTCGAAGATCTCGTCATCCAACTGCTTCAGCAGACTTCGCTTTTCCTTCGTTTCGCCGTCCAGCCGGGCCTGCAGCACCTTCAGCTTCTTGTCGTTCAGGATGCTGTCCCGGATCAGCTGGTGTTCCTCCTTTTCGCTCTGGATGTCGTTGTCCATGAAGGTTTGCAGCGTTTCGAACGTTCCGTACTCGGCCATCTCCACGTGCGTGTCCGACAGCAGCTTGCGCAGATTTGATCTAGTTTTAGGATTGTGATCATCAGTCAGAAACATTAATCAGACTCAGGTTACTCACATGTCGTTCTTCAGCTTGACCAGTATCATCATTCCCATCGCGACCTCCATCGACTGGTTTTCGTTCTTGTTCTTGTAGCTCGGATCGAACCGCACGTGCATCGGAGGTTTCTTCGCGATCGGCGTACTGCCCTGATCGTCCTCCATGTTGACGATGATCAGCTTGAAGATGGTTTCCTCGATCACCGAGTTGATGATGGCGCTTTCGATCTCGTTAAACTTTGGGCGCGGTCTCGTGCTGGCACAGCTGAACGAATCGTTCGTTGAAGCTGAAATGTGGTATTTGTAAATGTAAATCATATTGAACGTATTTATCAGTTAGGCTTATTAAAAAAAAGTTACCGATCGTGTACTCGCTGCCATCGTCGCTTTCGGAAGATTCGGATCGCTTTCGCTCGACTTCCAGGCCGCTTGACATTTTTTTCGCGAAGGTAAGATGGAAAATGAGCGTCTTATTGGAAAAAAAAACAGCGATAAACAAATTTCGGTTTCCAAGACAAGACATGTGCGTTGAAAAGCGCATGCGGTAAATTATCATTCGGACTAATTTGAAACTGAAATGTGGGTTGAAGGCTAGGTTTGTAGTGGTTTTGTCGAATTTCCATATTTTAATCGATTAAGATTTGCTTATATTCAAATATATAAAATGACCACAATTTTGATGTTTTTTTTCGGTTGCGTTTCAAAACCAACACACACATATTTTGTTCTATTTTGTTTATTTAAGACAAAAAAACTCATATAAATTCATCAAAACAATAGAAATACATAAAAAATGTATTCATAAATCATTTTAAAAATTGATAAAATTGTAATGGAATAAATTCGAAAACAAAAATCAATTTACCTTGAACAGTTAAATCTTCACATTAATCCAAGATTTGATTTTCAAAAAGCAATTAAAAATTCTAGAGTAAATTTTGAATCTTCAAAAAGCATTGAAGAACTCTTTAAATTTTAGAAAATTTTAGGGTTGGAAGTTTAACTTGTTTATATGATTTTGGCAATGTTTTGAAAAATGTATTTTTTTTTTAGGAGTCAACTGTGCTTTTTACTAACATTTCCTATATTTTTGTAAAAATAAGTATTTATGCAGTATTTTTTGTAGTCTCCAGACTATGCCTCTATGCATTTTTTAACAATTTAAATGCTAAGGTGTAAAAAGAGGTCAAACCTTCGGACACCTAGTTTCGATTAGGAACCTCGCAATCGAGAACGCCAAGGCAATGCTGTAGAGCGAATAATTTGATTTTGATCATTCTGTAGCGGAAAATGTGGAAAACATGTAAAAGACAATTAAAAAGTAACTGTAAAACATGAAAAAACTAGAAATTCAAAAGGTAGGATGATAGGAGGTGGTAGATTAGGCCAAATACTATCAAAAACAAACATAAACTAAACAAGAAAAAATTTAATGCAAATTAAAATACTTCAAAACTAAACAACAAACATATAAAACAAAGAAAAAAAAGTTTTTGTAGAACAAAAGTTGCAAAAAATGACCTCCTGAACACGGGAAAAATAAATAAATTCGAAAAAAAACTGGGCACAAAAAAAAACTTAGTTATATTAGTTATTTAATCATGGTTATTCCCATTGGTTTAAATTTTATGAAACAAATGCTTTAATAAGAATATTAAGTTTTCCCTAGAACAAATATTTGTTAAAATTAACTTCAGATACGAGAAATAATTGTGCAGTAGGGGGTTAAAAAAAGGAGGTAAACAAAAATCTCATGCTTAAATATTAAAAAACTGTAACAATTTCAGCAAAATTTACAAATTGTAATTGGATAATGCACCAATAAAACTGAATTGAATTGAATATTAAAAAATGTTGCAACATTTTGTAAAATATTGCAAATTACAACAATAATATATTGAGCAGGATCCATTTAGTATTTCTGCCAACTGTTAACTATGTACAACATTTAAATAGGCACTCAATTTTTTATGGGAAATTTGAATAGGGTACGTTATCCATTAGTGGACCCCTTCCCTATAATGAAGGGTTTTCGATGAAAAAATCAATAAAATCACAATTTCAAGCGTGTTGTTGTCTACAAATCTTTTATTTGACATGTTCAGCATCATTTAAAACAATGTTGACTGATATTGAATTGTCTTTTTCACCAAAATAAGTGTTTTGAGTTCGACATTTGAAATCAGCCATGGCCACTAGCATTTTCACAACAAAACTGCTTTTATATTTTATGATTGAATTAACTATTCAATCATTTTTTGACTGATTATTTAACTTCAGCAAGTCGAAATAATGCAATTTTAAGGAACTTTACTAAAATAAAGCGAAGAATTGCTCATGTTCGAGCAAAAATTAGGGGGTCCAATATAGGACAACGAAAATGCAAACTTTTCCAAAAGTGGACCCCTGTTAATTAAACCTTCAAAAATGAAGAAAACTATGTATTTAAGCAAAAGTTTCTCTTAAATATACAATAAATGCTTGTTGTAATCAACCTAAACGCATATTTTTTCAATTGTGAGTATAAATATAGCTGTTTTCATGTTAAAAGTACCAAAAATGCTGAAGCCGTAAAAAATCATAATTAATCAAACTATAGTCAATTAAACTTAACTGAAGCATCGTAATTGCAGTTTGAAATTATATTTTATAATAATAAATCAAGAACAAAACATTTTTTAAATAAACATGCGTGGTTTTATCAGCAACTGTAAACAAATCTATTGTTTAGTTTCGGTCAACCATTTATGTAATTAATATGAAAAAATGTGCATCAAAATGACTTTTTTTAAATTATTTTTATGTTTACAGTGGTTTTTGAAACGTTTACTCTGATCTTTTTAAATGTCTTTTAGGTTTTTGTTGTTGTTTAAAGCCAAATTTGTTAACAAAACATATTTGTTTATCATGAAAAGTGAGCAAAATCCATCTTTTATTCATTACACAGTTCAACAAAAAATCAAATGTTTCTTGTCTCTGAGACGAGTATATGTGTTCCTAGTAGAATTTTGCCTGCTGAATCCGAATCCGGGTCCAGATGGTCCCAATTTTGAGATACACCCGTTTGAAATGTAAGTTTAGGCCAAAATTAGCTACTTTGTCGACTATTTTACAAAAGAACTATTGAATAAACAACTAAACCAATACATGTATCTTATAGTTCACGTTTTCCCCTTTCTGAAACACCCCTGGTTTTTAAAATTTGATTGTTTCTACGCATATTTATAGCCATTTTAAAATTATATTTTCAGTTGGTTCTCATTCAAGTTTTTCCAACTTGCATGTAAGCCAAATTATGCTGGGATATCAATAATAAAAATCAAAAATGCTTTGCAGAACGTTAAATAAGTATGTCTCGGTAATCTAATTCATGTAATTTTGTCTGCTGAATCCATTCCTATCATTAGATTTTTTCAAAAAGGTCAGCTTTTTAAGTAAAAATTGAATTTTCGATGATTTTTTTTCAAAATAAAATCTATTTTATGCTAAAGTATGACTCAGAGATGTCTAAATGTCGATGTCTCGTCAGTCAAATTGATCATTTTTAATGTATTTTTGTCTGCTGAATCCATTCCCATCATTGGATTTTTTTCAAAAAGGCCAGCTTTTTGAGTAAAAATTGAATTTTAGATGATTTTTTTCAAAATAAAATATATTTTATGAGCAATTCTCTTTGAAATCGGCCGATAACGACCATTTTTATTTGTTTTTTTTTTTTATATTTTTATCAAACTTTGTGGGGGCCTTCCCTATGACCAAAGAAGCTATTTTGTGCCATTGGTTCACCCATACAAGTCTCCAACCAATTTTGGCAGCTGTCCATACAAAAATGGTATGTAAAAATTTAAACAGCTGGAACTTTTGAGTGAATTTTCTGATCAATTTGGCGTCTTCGGCAAAGTTGTAGGTATTGTTGAGGACTATTGAGAAAAAAAGGTACACGGAAAAAAATTGCCGAATTCTTTATTATCATTTTTTTTACAATTACTCAAATTCCCAAAACACGTAGTTTTTTTTTTATTTTCGAGAATTTTTGATAAGTTTTAGAGGACAAAAAAACCCAATTTTTTTAGCCATAGAGAAGTATGGTCAAAAAATCTGCCGCCGTGTTATGAATTTTTGAAAAAAAACGTGATTTTTGGAAAAAATCAAATTTTCATACAACACGAAATTCGACCTGATCTTTTTATGTTCAATTTGATTTGCAATCGAAAAGTACTTTACAGATTTTTTGATTAAGGAATCCGTATTCATGATATAGTCACCCAAAGTTTGATTTTAGTGAAATATTTGCAGTTTTTTTATTTTAAAAAATATCGACCATGAGTGACCTTTTCTAAAAATATCTATTTTTAAAAGATTCTTAAGGTGAAATCGGATCAAAATATATTTGTGCTTCTTCTTCTTAATCTTCTTCTTCATAATCATCATTGAAATCATTAATCATTTACATTGCCTTTGTGTTGGTAAGATCATTACACACACCATCACTATCCTGGCAATGTTTACAAACACAGATGAAACAAAAATGTGTTTGTTTTGTTTGATGAAAAATGTAAACATTTTACAAAAGATTAATTCATCTAGCAGTGTTTTTTTCGGTGTTAAACCGTGGCATAGAATGATTTAATAAGTGCGTTTTTTCAGAATTTCAGCGTGAAATGCTATCTTGCTATTTTCATAGGTTAGTGTTGCATGTAGGGGAGTTTGGGGTAATATGGACAGGGGGGGTAATTTGGACACCCCTATAAAAATCACGTTTTCTTCGGATATAAAGTGAAAACGGCAATTTAAGTGATAAGGCTAGTACTAGTAATGGCCTAAGAGTAAGGACAAACCAAAAAAGTTGGAATAGGTTAAGTAGTTTTGGTATAATATGTAAAAGTTTCCAAAGGCCGGTTGGCACTGCCTTAAATTCTAATATTTGAAGGTTAGGAAATAAGGTTTTGCAGGGGTTATATGGCAAAAAAAGTGGACATTTTTTGTTTAAGGGGGTTGCTTGGACGATGCCTGAGATATGTACGTTTAAAAATTGTGCATTTTATCCATTTTTATCATCAAAAATTGCAATTTATGATAGAACATGCTATGGGGGTAATTTGGACATGGCTTGTGGGGTAATTTGGACATACCTGAAAGTCTACCTGTCAGGCAACAAAAAAGTAACTTTCATGGTTGGATGAGCTTTTAAAGCGATTTAGATAAATTTAAAGGGATTTAATATGTCAAAACAATCAAAACGGAATGTGAGCAATGAGATCCTACACAAAACCCCTATTTTTTAATTTAGATAAATTTATTCCAATATTCGAATTGATGAAAATCTGATTACTGTACATTTGGCGTTCAACAAGACTCTAATGTTAATTGCTTTTAATTAATTTCTATGACATTTCTGATTTCTATGCTGGTTTACAATAATATTTAAATTTGAAGGGCTACAGAATGTAAAATTTAAAAAAAATGTTTTTTTCAGGCTAATAAATTCTATATAAAGATTGATTTATATAAACATAAACGATACCGTAATCACTAAAAACTATACTTGTGCCTTATCCAGAATCAATGTTTAAATCATTTCAGTATTAATGATTTAATTATGTATACTACACTGAACTATTTGTTATCTTCCTATTGAATTATAGTTCTATCACAAAATCATTATTTAAACCTTTGATGAAATATTGTGAGCAAAACAACACTTCAAAATATAAAGCAATTACAAAACCAGGTTGAAGGATAAAAAACATGCTCAAAAAATCTAATGTTAAACTTATTCTTCAACATGTGTCCAAATTACCCCTCAAAAGGTGTTCATATTACCCCACAAGGTATGTCCATATTACCCCACAAGGCATGTCCAAATTACCCCACAAGGCATGTCCAAATTACCCCATAGGGGTGTCCATATTACCCCCACACAAAAATGTGGGGGTAATTTGGACACCTTTTAAGTTTTGCGATAAAAATGGGGTTTTCATCAAAATTTATCGAAATAAATGACATTTTTCCATCAAATATGGTCTCTATTATCCTCTGGTGTCATCCACATTTCTTTAAAATATCCATACAGCCCGTGACAGAGCAATTTCCTTAGGGTGTCCAAATTACCCCACACTCCCCTACATTAGAGGTTAAAATTTGTACTAATCAGAGAACCATTTAATTGTCAGGCTCAAAAAGAGTATAAACTAGTGTAACGCATTAGGGTATTTTTTGGCCTTTTAAAAAATGTAATGCCTGTAACATTTCTTTAACTGGGTCTAAAAGGGGGGAAGGGGGGAGTTTCTGCTCGAACCTAGGAGTCCAAAGGCTTGAACGGGAAAGCACTTAAACCTCTTTCTACTCCAAGGAACCTTCGACTTCAGGGTTCTAGCTGACGACCTCTGGGTTACGACTCCCACACCTGGAATGACTTAACGGCCTAACAACATCTAAGGCCGGTATCGACGTTTTACTTCCCCATCCGATGGAAGGCTGTAGTAGATGGGAATCAAACCCATGATCATCCGCTTACAAAGCAGACAGCGTAGCCATTCGGCCAAGTCTGCTGCAAGAAGAAGCTACTTCCTGTGAATTTTAGCAATACTTACTAAATAGAAGGTTCTGTAGAAGTTCGCATTTTTAGTACAGTTCGAATTCTTTCAATAATGTTAAGTCACCATTGTATGTTTGTGTACATTATGTTGTTTTTATTGTGGGATTTTTAACAGTGTTTACTTAAAACTAAACGTACCGCGAGAATCAATTTTTGATTTCCCAGTTATCATGAAACACCTTTTTTTGATTTTTTATGAAATTGTGAAAGAGACATAGAATATTTGACCTCTGGTTGCTGAGATACAGCGGTTTAAACAAAAGAAAGAGGAAAATTGAGTGTGTATAAATCTTCCCCAAAAACCCCACAATTTTATAATGTCGATATCTCAGCAACTTATGTTCCGATTTTCAATGTTAAAATATAAAACATTGGTAAAAATTCCGATCTATTCAAAAACAAAATTTTCAAAAAAAAATCAAGACTAA
This sequence comes from Culex quinquefasciatus, assembly GCF_015732765.1. NCBI lineage: Eukaryota > Metazoa > Arthropoda > Insecta > Diptera > Culicidae > Culex > Culex quinquefasciatus. The sequence continues at coordinate 56,922,691 of NC_051863.1, read as the reverse complement.
CATTTTAAAAGGGCGTTATATTGAATGTTTGAGTGGCTATATATTAAAAACGGAGCCGTTTATTAAAAATCTGTACTTTTCGATTGCAAATTTAATTTAACATAAAAATAGGTCAAATTTTGTTTTGTATGATATTTGCTTTTTTTTCAAAAATTACTGCCTTTTCAAAAATTCATAACACGGCACTTCTCTATGGCTCAAAAAATGGGGTTTTTTGTCCTCTAAAACTAATCAAAAATTGTCGAAAATAAAAAATAACTACGTGTTTTGGGAATTCGAGTAATTGTAAAAAAATGATAATAAAGAATTCGGCATTTTTTTTCCGTGTACCTTTTTTTCTCAATAGTCCTCAACAATACCTACAACTTTGCCGAAGACGCCAAATTGATCAGAAAATTCACTCAAAAGTTCCAGCTGTTTAAATTTTTACATACCATTTTTGTATGGACAGCTGCCAAAATTGGTTGGAGACTTGTATGGGTGAACCAATGGCACAAAATAGCTTCTTTGGTCGAAGGGAAGGCCCCCACAAAGTTTGAGAAAAATAAAAAAATACAACAAATAAAAATGGTCGTTATCGGCCGATTTCAAAGAGAATTGCTCATAAAATAGATTTTATTTGAAAAAATCATCGAAAATACTATTTTTACTCAAAAAGCTGGCCTTTTTGAAAAAATCCAATGATGGGAATGGATTCAGCAGACAAAAATACATTAAAAATGATCAATTTGACTGACGAGACATCGACATTTAGACATCTCTGAGTCATACTTTAGCATAAAATAGATTTTATTTTGAAAAAAATCATCGAAAATTCAATTTTTACTTAAAAAGCTGACCTTTTTGAAAAAATCTAATGATAGGAATGGATTCAGCAGACAAAATTACATGAAATATGATCAATTAGATTACCGAGACATACTTATTTAACGTTCTGCAAAGCATTTTTGATTTTTATTATTGATATCCCAGCATAATTTAGCTTGCATGCAAGTTGGAAAAACTTGAATGAGAACCAACTGAAAATATAATTTTAAAATGGCTATAAATATGCGTAGAAACAATCAAATTTTAAAAACCAGGGGTGTTTCAGAAAGGGGAAAACGTGAACTATAAGATACATGTATTGGTTTAGTTGTTTATTCAATATTTCTTTTGTAAAATAGTCGACAAAGTAGCTAATTTTGGCCTAAACTTACATTTCAAACGGGTGTATCTCAAAATTGGGACCATCTGGACCCGGATTCGGATTCAGCAGGCAAAATTCTACTAGGAACACATATACGCGTCTCAGAGACAAAATCTTGTTGGACTGTGTTATATCTATTATTAGACCTACAGTATGTAAAAAAAGTATTTACACCCCTTGGGCACTATGCACATTTTGTGATGAAACATGTAAAAAATTTAAAGTTTGACAGGAACCTAGTACTACGTTTTGTTCAGAAACTCATGCCAAACATTTTGCTACAAAAAGCTCATGAAAAGATGATTTCTATAAAAGTTATATAACAAATACTATTACGAAAATAAAAAGGTGCAAAAAAGTTTGTACACCTTTCGAAAAATTAACATAAATAATGTTATTTGTTGACAAATCACCATAAATCCAGTCTCCCAACTCCAAATAGGCATCCTTGACTGATTAAAATAATTTGGATTGAATATAAAGTTTACTAACTACTTAGTATAAAAGTTTATATAACTCTGAAATTCTATATAAAACTTATCTAAACTTAATTTTGCAAACTTTTAATTCAAATAAATGTCAATATATTACCATAGAATTGCTAAATAAACATTTTGGAGTGGGTATAACACCGTTTTGGGGTATTTGTATCGATAGAATAGATTTTCGTTGGAATCGTACCAACCCGGAATTACGTCGTCGGAAAATCCGCCGGCATCTGAACCGGTCCTCAATTCACAAGTCAACCTCTGTGGCATCAGAAAGGGCATACAATTTCCGATCTTTTGATACCCATACATCCAGGTTTTCTATAAAACCCACGTTTTTAAATACCTAAGCAAAAACGTTGTTATGGTTTCGTTTGAGCAACCTGCCAAAAATGTATGGAATTTCGTAATTTTGTTCTCGTGGATCAAACTTACTTTTGCCCTGGTATTTAAAAACGTAGGTTTTATAGAAAACCTAGATGTATGGGTATCAAAAGATCGGAAATTTTATGCCCTTTCCGATTCCACATAGGTTGACTTGTGAATCGTGGACCGGTTCGGATGCCGGCGGATTTTCCTACGACGTAATTCCGGGTTGGTACGAAATTCCAACGAAAAATCTATTCTATCGATACAAATACCCCCAAAACGGTGTTATACCCACTCCAAAATGTTTATTTAGCAATTCTATGGTAATATATTGACATTTAGTTGAATTAAAAGTTTGCAAAATTAATTTTAGATAAGTTTTATATAGAATTTCCAGAGTTATATAAACTTTTATACTAAGTAGTTAGTAAACTTTATATTCAATCCAAATTATTTTTTGAATCAGTCAAGGATGCCTATTTGGAGTTGGGAGACTGGATTTATGGTGATTTGTCAACAAATAACATTATTTATGTTAATTTTTCGAAAGGTGTACAAACTTTTGCACCTTTTTATTTTCGTAATAGTATTTGTTATATAACTTTTTATAGAAATCATCTTTTCATGAGCTTTTTGTAGCAAAATGTTTGGCATGAGTTTCTGAACAAAACGTAGTACTAGGTTCCTGTCAAACTTTAATTTTTTTACATGTTTCATCACAAAATGTGCATAGTGCCCAAGGGGTGTAAATACTTTTTTTACATACTGTACACCATGCATCAAAACATCAAATATCGGTTAAATTTGGTATAAAAAAAACAGTTTGCATATAGTTGACCCGGCTCCACAATCGGATTATGGACCCGGGTCCACTATAGAAAAAAGGGGTCCATAATAGGCAAAAAAATTCCATTTCCAATGGCTATTTTTCTGCTCAAAAACAAATAAAATGATGAAACAAATAGTCAAAATTGTTCAAAAGACTTCAGTTTTCATTGTTTTGTACAAAGGGTTATGAAAAAGTGCTTAAAATATTGAAAATTTGTGAAAAATGTGCTTCGGCTCCACTAATGGTTAAAAAACCCTACTCCAATTCCTCCTCAATCATGTTATAATATAAATACAGTCCAGACTCGATTATCCGAAGTTCGATCATCCTAAGGTTTGTATGGGACTTTGGATAACCGAATCACGAACATAAAAATATATTTTGCGTATTTTTTCATTTTTTTTCGTGATTTGATTATCCGAAGTTTGGATTATCCGAAGTGAAATTTTTCCAAGGCCTACGGATAATCGAGTCTGTTCTGTATGATATTTAATTCAGTGGACTCTCTCGTTGTCGATATTGAAGGAACCGTCGAGAGCGGGAGTTATTGAACGAAAAATCAAAGCAATCTATTTGAAGTGACTGAGCAATTTATTGACAGCGGGAGCAATATTGATATCGAGAAGATCGATAGCCATAGAGTACATTATATCATTATAGTGTCACAAACATTTTCATTAGGTGATTATTTTAAAATTGAATTAAATGTCAAATCATAATTACAAAACAATATATGCATGATAAAAAATTAACAAAAACTAAAATTATTAGACTAAATTTATAGTTTTTTTTTAAAAAAAGGTCAAATAAACCAAATTTTCAGTTTTTGCTTTTTGGGTGTTTTTTAATACCCCTGACTCAAGGCGGTTTCAAAAAACACCCATAAAGCAAAAACTAGAAATTTGGTTTATTTGACCTTTTCAAAAAAAAAAAAAAACTCCATAAATCCATTTTGAACTAAAGTACCCACTCTCCCCATTCTCCCCTACGTTAATCAACAGACCGGCTGTCACTTTCTGTTGTTATTGCTGTTGCTGTTGATAAACACTCATTTATTCCCTCTGCCAGAACGTGCGTGTTAAGTTGACTCTTCCTCAATAGTTCCAATTCCATCAGAAAATTACCCTCTCGCAATGGCGCAAATTTTGTTCGAAGTGACTCGCAACGCGGCCGCCACAAAGTTGGAGGAAACCGTCGACGGAACCACCATCGGAGATCTGATCAAATCGTTGAAAGCGGCCAAAGAGTCGTCGAACGCGACGCTCACCCAGCTGCTGGAGGACGAGAAAAACGCCCCCCAAAAAGGTATAATTTATTGGGAACTGTTTGGTTCTGCGGGTGTTGCGAGTAACACGGGAAATTTGTTTATTTCTTAGAAACCGCCCCAAAGGATGCCGAAGGTGACGAAGAGGACGATGACGACTAGAACCGGAATCGGATAGTCGGAAACTAGTGACATTCTCATTCCTTGAATCATGTCTCATGCCAAGAAACCTTGTTAACAATACAGCTATTTATCGTAAATTATTGAATTTGAATAATTTATATGTTTATATGCATCCGTTTTCGAAATAAACCAGCATTTTTTTCAAATTCAAAGCAATCAAAACAACAAAATAAATTCTTGGCTCCAGAGAGGATCGAACTCACGACCTTCGCGTTATTAGCACGACGCTCTAACCAACTGAGCTATGGGGCCTTTGTATAACACTGTCAGTCTAAATGTGAAACTGGTCCTCAAGATCTTCTATTTTTTCTCATTTTAAAGTTTTTGTACCAAGTACTGTAACAGGGGTTGGACAAAATGATCGGAACAGGCAATTTTTGTGAAAATTCAAATGTTCATAGCTTTGCGAAAATTAAACCGATTTTATGATTCAAGAAGCACTAGAAAGAAAAATTATACCGGTTTTTGAATATGTACCGGAACAAGGTAATGATCCATGGCCACCGAAGATGTAGTATCAAACATCTCACTAAAATTAATTAGTTTTGAGTTTCCTAAACATGTCTCCAATATCCAACATCATTTAAAAATGTATATTTTCTATATATTTTTTTTTAATTCATCTGGAAATATCAATTTCATTACTGTTTTTCTAAACTGATTGCGTGGATTTGTAGCAAATATCATCTAGAATAAATTAACAATAAGATATTTTACGATACATAAAATTCCTGAAAAAATATTCAAAATTATTGTTAAAAAATGCAAATTTTAAGAAAAATTGTGATATGTCTTTCTTTTTCGTTATAAACAGCTACTTTCATCATTTCCAGTTCGACGTATCAAAAATCCTGAATATCCAATTAAACTCATTTTATTTGTAGAAAAAACTGAATTCAAACAAGCTCTTAACTGTAGAGCAATTTCAGCTCAAAACTGGAATTTTTTAGGTACTTTTTACTCGACTCTCTCCGATTTTAATGAAATTTTGTAGACATGTTATCCTAGGCCATTTTTGTTTGAATGGAGCCTGTTACACTCGATAATGACATTTGAGAAGGGCGTAAGTGTTTTAAATATTTTTGTATTTCGTAATTTAGATATTGCTGTATCTCAAAGCCGTTGCATCGTATCAAAAAGTGGTCAAAAACAAACTTGTAGGAAATATGACGGGCTTTCCGAAAAAATACACTGAAAGAAAATAACACTCAACTTTTATGAGATTTTTGATTTTAAAGTTTAATAGTTAAATTTTACGGCGAGCCCACGATTTTTTTCGTTCATTTTTTTTTTTGTGAAAATAGCCTAAGATGTTACAAAAAGACCCACGAACAATGCAGGATGGAGCAATTCACCTAAAAAAATGCAAAAATCATTTACTGAAACTGTTTTTTTAATGCTCTAAACAACAAAATTTTCAAAACCTAACAAGAGAGTCGATTCTCCAGACAATTTTACATAAAAGCCCTTCTCAAATGTCATTATCGAGTAAAACTGGCTCCATATACACAAAAATGGCTCACATAAGCGTAGGATTACATGTCTTCAAAGTTTCATTATAATATATATATGTACGGAAATCGGAAGGAACGCGCGAAATTAAAAGATAAAAATATTCAAAAGTCAAAATACGAAATTTAAAAAACTCAGATCCCAAAATTAAAGAATTTAAAGTTAAAATAAAATAAAACCGAAAAAATAGAAAATAACAAAAAAAATCGTAATACCAAACATTCTAGAATTAAAAAAATCTAAAATTGCATTTTTTTGATAATGTAATATTGGAATCAGAAATTAAAAACAAATAAATTAACAAATCTTGAATTATCAAATTTCAGATTTTTTTTTATTCTTAAATTTTAATTTTTTAGTTTAAAAAAATGCTTAAGAGCGAGTATTTTACCAATGTGTAACAGGTCGTATCGAGGTATGGGGTGAGTGATTGTGGTAATTGAATAATAGCATCCAGAGTTCCCAAATGAACCGGTTAGGCTAGGTTCACCAATAAAATTGGTTTGGCTTAAGCCTCCTTTTGTGGTTCAATCCTGGTTCAGTGAACCATGAACCATGGCTTAAGCCAGGCTAACTCGGCTAATGAAAACCATGACTATGCATAAGTGTTACGGTGCAACAATGCTACCGTGTAACAAATATAATGATGTAACAATGTTACACCGTATCATTGTTACACCGTAACATTGTTACACCGTAACATTGTTACACCGTAACATTTCACCGTAACATTGTTACACCGTAACATTGTTACACCGTAACATTGTTACACCGTAACATTGTTACACCGTAACATTGTTACACCGTAACATTGTTACACCGTAACATTGTTACACCTTAACATTGTTACACCGTAACATTGTTACACCGTAACATTTCACCGTAACATTGTTACACCGTAACATTGTTACACCGTAACATTGTTACACCGTAACATTGTTACACTGTAACATTGTTACAACGTCATATTTGTTACACCGTAACATTTATTACACCGTAACATTGTTACACCGTAACATTGTTACACCGTAACATTGTTACACCACAACATTCGTTGCAACACTGTTACGGTGTAACAATGTTACAGTGTAACAATGTTACGGTGTAACAATGTTACGGTGTAACAATGTTATGGTGTAACAATGTTACGGTGTAACAATGTTACGGTGTAACAATATTACGGTGTAACAAAGTTACGGTGTAACAAAGTTACGGTGTAACAATGTTACGGTGTAACACTGTTACGGTGTAACACTATTACGGTGTAACACTATTACGGTGTAACACTGTTACGGTGTAACACTGTTACGGTGTAACACTGTTACGGTGTAACACTGTTACGGTGTAAAAATGTTACGGTGTAACACTATTACGGTGTAACATTGTTACGGTGTAACATTGTTACGGTGTAACACTGTTACGGTGTAACACTGTTACGGTGTAACACTGTTACGCAGTAGTATATTTAGGGTTGAACAGTATCATGGTGTAACAGAGCTTGCCGTTTAGCCTAACATTCTTTGATCAGGTTCAAGCCTGGTTCAAGCCAATGGTTCATTTTGGCTAGCCTCGCCTAGTTTGAACCAAATGAACCATGGCTCACGGCGCTCGTTGAGCCTGAGCCGACGATGCTTGCCGACGTGTGGAGTGAACCTGAACCAGAAAAATGAACCTAGCCTAGCCGATGGCTTAGGCTAGTGGGAACACTGATAGCATCATTGGTGCGCTGGAAGTGGGGACGCGAAGTCGTGATTATACAGCTTAATTGTTTTGTGTGCTTTTGTGTCGCTGTTCGTATGGGGTGAGTGCGTAATTTGTAAAGGTGGTGTAAAAAATATTCGAAGTGAAAAGTGATTTTTTTGTGTGTGTTTTTGGTCATAAATTGTGTGTGTCTTAATTTATTGTTTTGTGATTTTCAAAGCCCTTCCTATATCATCGTTGATCGGAAGGCACGGCGTCGGGTGGATTGTGTTTAAATTTTTCGAGGTTTTATTTATTTGCGGTGAAAAAGCCATTTCTATATAATGATCGAAAGACGCACTGACAATTTGGATCGTCGAGTTAATAGTGGAGCAAAATAACTGTGTTTGAGTGATTGTGTGTGCTAACCAGAAAGACCTTCCGATAGCACCGTTGCTCGGAAGGCTCGCCGACGGGTCTGTTATGAAAGTCCTCCCCATAGCATCGTAGCTCGGGAGGCATCGAAATGCCAATACCTTTTCCTACTAACCCAAAAAAATAATAATCACGTGATGCTTGAAGGAGATGCTGTGGATTCAACGGTCTCAAGCGGTATCAACAAGTATATAACGAAAAACTATGTGCTTTCGCACATACTGCAACTTCAACTATCGGACTAACATTCCTCCCTTTCGTTGAACTGCAGGCTTCTTGGGAGGGCGCCGGTATTGACTAATAAAGTAGGGATCTTCAGAGGTTAAACAGTGAACGGATGGTTGGCTCCCACTGATCATTTTTGATTCATTGTTTAACTTCAGCTGATCTGTCAATAACGGAGTAGCAGCTCATTGGCAGTCAACCATGCTCATGCTCAATGTGTAACAGGTTGTATCGAGGTGTACTCCGATTTAGTTGAAACTTTCAGCGTTTGTTTGTCTATACATGAGAATAACTCGTGCCTAATATGAGCCCTCTACAACAAAGGGAAGTGGGGTAAAACGGACATTAAAATTTGAGGTCCAAAAAAAACATACAAAATCTTATAATTGCTCGTATTTTCGTAAAACTTCAATAATTCCAACTCTCATAGTTGCATTCGAAAGGTTTTTTGTTTTTTTTTAAGGTTGAACTCCTGAGATCCTAAATTGTCATAATATTATTTGTTCAATTTTCAAATGCCGCCAGTTAGAAACAATTTCTTGATTTTCAAAATTTTTGGTTTATTGATAATATTTTTTGAAATTATGATTTCTTAATTTTTTCAATTGTAGCATTATGAAATGTTTGAATTTGTTAACTATCCAAATTTTCGATCTATCAAACTTAGGAATTTACAATTTTTTAATAATCGGAATTTTGAATTTTTAGAATTTACAAATTTTGGGTGTTTTGAATTATGTAACTTTTGAATTTTGTGTTTTAGAAATAATGATTTTTGTTTTTTTTATCAATTTTAAAATTGAAATTAATAAAAGGTTAAAAAAATATCAGTTTTTAAATTTCTGATAATTTTTTTAAAAGTTTTCGATCTATTGTTTGTTTCATTTTTCTTCCTGACAATTTTAATGCAAAATAACTAGTACCGAGACTAAATCTTTTAACTTGTATTTATTTCTTTTTAGGAAGAATTTTGATCACACTAATACGTCATCTTCGTAAATTGAATGTGGAATTCAATTTGAAAGTCCAGGAGAGATTTTCTTCAATGTTTTCGAACACGTCTCACTCAACATCGCTAGCGATGAATGAAATGTCGAGGTAACTTTTTTATACAGAGTTCGTTGAACTTTGACAATTTTTTAAGTGACGAAATTCGGAAAAACAAATCTGGTAATCGATATTTGTACAAAAAGTTTGTGATATTATTTGAAAGTAAACCCATCAACTGTCTCGATCCGATGACACACCCTAGCTGTGTGTGTCGTTTATTTATTTCAATTAATTTCAACTTTGCGAGTCAGTTTTGAACTTAACACGATACGGAGAGGAGCACAAATGTATTTAAATTAGAAGTTGATCGTAAAAATAAAACATTGAAAAAATGTACACTTTTTGTCATTACCAAGCGTTTACGAACGCGGAAGTGTTTTAAAAAAGTTAAAAAGTTTTAGTCAGCTTGTGAAAAGTTGGCCGCAATTCTCATCTGGCGCACCTTCGGCGGCTTGGGACTGGTGCTGGCGGTCTGAAAAAGTTAACGAAATTAAATCACGTTTGATTCGATCATGAAATTCTTACCTTTTGCACGCCATCGCCTCCGTCGTCCTTTTTCCGCTCCGGCTTATCACACTTTTCGTCCCCGGTCGTAACGACTGCCGCCGCTGCTTCCACGGATTTCCCAGCACCCCCCAGGAAGGACGCAAAGTCCTGCTTGTTCTCCTGCTGCTTCTGCTCGACCTTTTGCCGCAGTTCGGCGTTTTTCTGGGCGAAGCCCGTCGAGTTGGCGTTGCTGCTTCCCGCTTTGTTGCTTTTGTTTCCTCCTCCGTTGGGTCTCGTTTTGGACTTGATGATCGCCTGCAGGGGGACGAAGGCTCCGGTGCCGGCGGGGGTGTTCCGGTTGAAGCTGAGATTTTGCGGGCCGTTTGGGCCACGCTGCCTCGGGTGATGCTGGTTGTTGGTGTTGTGGTTTGGGCCGTTTCCGGGGTAGTATTGGGGCCGGTAGAGTTGCTGCTGGAGCTGCTGGTGATGTTGGTTGAACTGTTGGTACGCCGAGTGGTTGTTGTTTTTGTGGGGCGGCATTGGCATTTGCGGCTGGTAGCGGGGCATTGGTTGGTACTGGTTTGGGAGGAATTGGCCGGGGGGTGGCTGGTATCGGTTCTGCTGGTGGGCCAGCTGGTACGGTTGGAACTGGGCGAACGGTTGGGGCGGCATCGGCATTTGGTGATTTTGCTTTTGCTGGGGTTTGTCCGCGGGGTGTTGTTGCTTTACGGTGTCCTTGGCCGATTTGTGGTCGGAGCGCCAGGAGGACGGCGGTTTTGGCAGGTTCTTTGGCATGGGAATGTTGAGCTGAGGCGGCGTTTGGACGGCTGGCTCCTGGTCAGCACTAATTTTGAGCATTTTCTTCAACATGTCTGTTGGGTCGCTGGAAAGTGCCGGTGGGTTGGTTGGGACTGGCGCCGATTCCTGCGCGGTAGGAACCGCATTCGCGAGGAAGCTCTTGATGTCCCGCTCGTCCAGCGTGGTCGTCGTCGTCTGGTTTGGCTCGCGCAGCTTGTTCCACACCTTCTCAAAGTCACACCCGGCCTGGGAGTTTGCATCGTTCTCCTCCAGTGGCTTCCGGTTGGCCATCACAAACGCCTTCATCGGGTTGGGATTCTTTTCGATGCGCTCGTTCAGACGCTTTTTGATGGATTCGGATTTTGCAGTTGGTTTGGAAGGTTTCACGCGAACCGTCTCGACGGAGCGTGCGGTCGAGGGTTGCTTGCTGGCCAATCCTCCGGGGCAGAATTCCTCCGCCGGAAGCATGATCGGCTGCGCCGGATCGACCTGTTTGTACTCAAAGTCGGCAACGCCGAAAGATATGTTCAGGATGGCGCCCTCGGCCACTCGTACGACCCGATTGCGCGTTTGCTCGATGCCGAAGATGTGCGTTCCGTTGGGGAACTGTTTGTCAAACAGAATGTCAAAATATTTGTCCTCTTTGGAGACGCTCTCCTGCCGAACGGGATTCGGATCCTTGGCCAAGTGGATGCCGATGATGGTGCCTCGATAACCGAGCGGAACCACTTCGGTTTCACGCGCAATGATCACCCGATCCAGCAGCTCGTAATTGGCCATGTAGTCGATGCTTCTTGCCTGCTTCATTCCAGGCTTGTACAGGTCCTTCGGATGAACGAACATGGTCTGCATCGTTGGCAGTTGGCGCACCGATTCAGCCGTAATTTTGACCAACTCCTCCACCGCTGCCGGTTCCAAAATCTTCGTCCCACACGATCGCTTCTCCGCCTTGGCGTGGTCCTGAGCCTTGATCCACGCCACCAGCTCCTTCAACCCGGAACCTTCCTCCCTCTTCTCGCCGAATATTTCATCCTCAAACAGCACATCGCGATTCCCAAACGACTCGAGCTTCTCGAACACTTGCGGAACCTTGTCATAATACGCCTTAACCAGCTCGATCGCCTTGTCCGAGTACATCCAATTCTTCGCCATCTTTCTCGTATAGCCAACCGTTTCAATGTCCTGCGACACCAGCCTCAACTGCAGCCCAATGTTCATCTTGCCCTTCTCGTCCACGTTCAGCGACCTCCGCCCACCCGTCACCATGTAGATCGTCGACGACAGCCGACTCAGCAAATTCGCCGAAATCCCAATCGACGAGGCCGCGTCGTACGTGGTCAGGTAGTGATTCCGCGCCTCATCGTCAATCTTCAGCACCGTGTCCAAATTCGGCTCCTCGTAAATCTCAAACCTCGTCTTGATGCGCTTGTGACCGGCCGTCACATCCACGACGTGACCCATACTACCATACCACTGCGTAGCCCGCAAAAACACCACGCAGTTCTCCGGAAACATTTCCTGCACCTCCTGGTAAGGCTTCAGCGTCCTCAGCGCCTCCCTCAAATCCGTCACGATCGCCTGCACCGGATACATCGTCTCACCCTGGTTCCACAGCTTGTTCAGCACGTACCGATCATCCTTCAGCACGTACTCACTGCCCACGCACGTCTTCACGTGCACCAGCTGCCTAATCTCGCCCAAATCAATGGCCAACCGATTGCTATGACTGAAACAAACAAAACAAATCAACTTCCGACCCCCAAAACTCCCAAAACCTCAACTCACTGCTCCACGATCGCCTTCACGCACGTGCCGAAAAACTTTTCGTTGTTCGGCCGCTCCTCGCGATCCTTCTCGTAGACCGTCTTGGCGTCCGCCACCTTCACCACCTTGGCCTCCGTCAGGTGCGGCCAGCTCACGTACACGATGCTGCCGAGCAGTTCCTGGGCTAACTGGGCGGTTGATTTGTCATCCCCCTCCTTGTCGATGGCCACCACCATGCTGGCGTTGCGGCTCGGAAAGTTGAACACCTTGACGCGGATCTCCTTCAGGATGCCCTGCAGAGTTTTGAGAAGAATTAGAAATCGGCCCAAAAGCTACGTGATTTCTCTACTCACGATCGAGATTCCTCGATCTATAGATTGAGATCATTCGATCAGCATTTCTCGATTTTAGGTGTTAAGAACGCCATTTTGGCAGCTCTAAATGCCTCACCTTCACAGATCCCCATAATTCGTTTTCAACTCTAAGATATTCAACAAAAATCGGGGAAAAAAATCCATGCTCTCTCCGTAGTCTTGATATGACAGAAGTTACGATCTAATAGTGCTATCTTGATACACCTTGCAAATTGCTGTAAGTGCGACAACTGGTCAAAGGGATTTTTGTCAGAACGCGTTTGACACACGTACATGCCCGACTACTGTGAACATAGTTAATTATAACTCAGAACTCCGGTAACGAAATTCAACCAAACTTCGGGACAATGCGCATAGTGCACGATCACGTCGACTGACGACTGACGACTGACGATCGAGAAAATCTCGGTATGTGTTTGAAGCTTGTTTTTAGAAACTAATAAAAAAAATATTAAAAAAATTACGTTTCAAAATAAAAAAAAAATGGAATTAAAAAGATAAAATAAACAACAAGATTCCATAAAATTTTAAAAATCGGATACTTCAAATTTTTAGTTTAAAAAAAATGAAAAATACCAAAAAAAATATTATAAAAATAAAAAAAAACAAAAATTTAAAAAAAAATAAATAATAAAAAAATTAAAAAGATCCAAAGTTTCTAAAAATTTCAAACTCTTAAAATTAAAAAAAAATGTCAAAATGTAATGTAAAAAAAAAAATCAAAGATTTTCAACATTTTTAAAAAAGTTACAAAACTTAAAAAAAATAATTTAAGTAAAGTTTGCCCCCCTTCAAAATTAGTCCAAAAAATCAGGGGTCAAAAACAATATTTTTTTCAAAAGACTTAAAATTTTTAATAAAAATAAAAGTCAAATCAACTGAAAACAATCTAAAACGCATTTTTCTGCATTGATAATCATATTTAGCATGTTGGGCTGGATTAAAAACATTTAGATTTTTTTTTTTTGAAATTCCAATGTACAGCACCGCAAAAACTTTATTTTTTTTCAAAAAAAAAAAAAATATTTTTTCATCAATACTTAGGTGTTTCGGAAACTAATGATTGCAATACAACTGGACAAGTGTTCTGTATAATGCTTTTTTTAAACACTTTTTTCATTCAAATGTTAAAACCGTGCCAAGTTTTTTCTACATTTAAGAAAAAATGGAAAATAAACCACAAACAGTTACACAAAAAAAAAGAAAATAAATAACAAACAAAAATAATAAGTTTAAAAGGGTTTTTTTTAGTTTTACATTTTAAAAATTTGTTTTTTTAATGCTTAAAAAATATTTAAAAAATAAAAACTTTTCCAAATCTATTAACTTTTTTCAAGGATTTGTAAATTTTCAATTTAGATATTTTTTTAAATTTCAGAGCAATATTTAAATTGGGCGCATAAGCATTTTGACATTCAGGACTATTTTGAAAATACTAAGCCAACAGATAACTATTTAACAAAACCCGCAGCCTAAAAGGTTTAAAGGTAAAAGGCCAGCTAGATATGTACATTCCAAGTTTTCAGAAAAAAGATACTTATTTTCTCGGAATTGGCAAAAAAGTCCGGCTGTCAGAATGCTTTTCCGGATTTTTTTTTCTCGTGGTGCTCCAGAAATTTTAAAAAAAAGTACAAAAAAAAACCAAAAAAAAAATTAAATTATGTTTTTTTTTTTTTTATTAAGCGTACTGGCCTTTTGTTTCCATAATTTGGCCAAGTTTTGAAATTCAAAATTTAACAAAAAAAAATAATTAGTTTAGCGTAGTCCTACGTCAACCAGTTGGCTCCCATAGTCTTCGTTTCGGTGTTGGTTGTTTCGGCGATTCAATTTGCTGTCTATTGTCGTTGCGGTGGTCATTATCATGTGTAGCTAGTAGGTTGTCGTCGTCGTCGTCGTCACAGCACGATCTTTTTTCTTCGGGAGCGTTCTTTTCTTCCAACTGCCTCTTGGGTTTGCCTTTCTTCACAACAGTAGTAAATCCGTCCTTGCCATTGTCCTCGTGAGTATGAGAAACAATGACTTGGGATTTTGCTGTTGCTGGATCGGCTGGAGGCAAAACAGGGGCAGGAGGCGTTTGTTTTGGTTTTCTGGACGAGTTTTTTTTGGCTGCCTCTGAGCAGCTTTTGGCCACGTGGCGTTGAGAACCGCAGCGTCGGCAGGTGAGAATCTGCCCCGTGTGTGTGGCTAGACTGCTAAGTCCGCAGATCGTTACAAACGACGGGACGGGCTTGGTGAGTTTCATTTTAATCACCCGCACACCATTGGGCAGGCCGGCAAAAATGTCTCTCCACACCTCGTTCCGTATCGTCAGCACTTCGCCGTATTGCAGCATGGCTTCGGCGATCTGCATGTTGGACATGTCCGGCGGGAGATCGTGGATCCGAACGTCGACGGTGTCATCGTCGACGTATATCGGAATCGCGATCTTCTTCGTCGGGCTGATCCGGAAGGCGTGCTTGAGATGATGCTCCGCTGCTGTTTTGACGGCGGCTGCTGGGTCCGCCATCTCAATCAGCACGCAATGGCGAATGTTGTGCAGCTGGATGCTTCGAAGGTCGGTGGGATTTAATCCCATACTCCTTTCCACAAACCACTGCACTGCGTTCAGCTTGGGGCGTTCGGGGAGGACGCTGAAGTCCACGACCAGCGTTTTTTTGCGGACAGAACTCATGGTAGAGCCGGCCACAAAGCGATTGTTTGGAGCACAATAGCGAAGTTTCGATCGCAGAGCACAAAGCACGTCTAGTGCACACGCGAGTACAGAGCCGACTGAGATTATGTTTTTTTTTTAATGTTTAGGAAATTACTAATTAAAAAAACTTTTGAAAAATTATTTTTTAAATGTCTAAAATTTAAAAAAATAAAAATTCAAAATGTTATTATTTCTAAAGATTAATACAAAATCTAAACTAAACATGAAAATGTACAAGTCTCCAAAAATTTAAAATTTCAAAATTAAGACAAAAATAAATTTCTCCAGAATTTTTTATAGATTAATAAACTTTAATTAATTTAAAAATTTCAGGAAAATAGTTGTATTATGTATTTTTGTTTCTTTAAATTGTTAAATTTAAAAAAAAAAAATTTTTTGATATTTTCTAGCTTTTAATTTTAAACTATTGAAAAATAAAAAATAAAGTAATTATTGTTTTTATGTAAAATTTTAACGCAACGAAACGAAACTATTGGCACTACGCCCCCCGGGGCATGGCCTTCCTCTAACGTGGGATTTCTGCTCCAGCGCCTCTGACGAGACAGGAGAAACCGGGACCGACGTTTTACTTCACCATCCGATAGAAGCTCAGTGGATAAGGCGGGAATCGAACCCGCGTCTCATAGCATCATCGGGATCGGCAGCCGAAGCCGCTACCCCTGCGCCACGAGATTTTTTTAACGCAATGTACGTTTAAAAGTTAGTGTATGTTTTTGATGTGATTTTTATCAATTTATTTGCAAAATAAACTGCTAAAGTTGGGATTATTAAGCACACATCGGGCCGATGACCTCATTTAAAGTTGTACTTTCATCACATGAAACGTTTAACTTAACTACTGTGTAATTTGACTTTTAGTACAGTATTTTTTATAACAAAAAATTGAATTATTAATAAAACAAATGTTTTCACTGTGCGCAGTTTGCGCTCGTTGTCAATCTCAATCACCCAAGATGGCGGCCTTTAGCATCCCCCTGGTCATGGCATGACAGCCACACTTTTTTTTTCTTATGTTGGTACCACAGCGAGATTCTGACATTTGGGGCGTGCACCACGTGTAACGTCATCTTTGCTTAAAAATCTGAATATTTTAAATTTTGTCAATGAACAAAAACCCAGAGTTTCTGAAATTCCTTAAAATCCTAAAATTAAATAAAATTAAAATTGAAATTTTATAATTTCTAAAATAAAAAAAAATAAAAAGAAGTATCCAAAATAGTTTTATTTTTATTTTTAGAAAATAATAAATAATTTCAAAATTAAAAAAGTCTACATTTCTAGATCTTTTTTTGAAACGGTCCTTTAACCCTTTCAAGCCTGAATTTTCAAAAAAATAGTTTTTTAGTTGATGATAGGAAAATGATCCTAAGGACCATACAAAAATTATAAGCTACTTTAGAAAATTTTGATTTTTGGGTCATATATGACCCATCAGGCCCGAAAGGGTTAAGGTATTGTGCTTCATATTTTTATAGGACCTTTTCAAGCAAAACTCTGGATTTCATGGATATAAAAATGTAATAAATTTAAAAAAAATAAAAAATGTTGTATTATGTATTTTTGTATTTTTAAACCGTTAACTTCTTAAATACACCTCCTAGATATACCTTCACGTATACCTATCGACTCAGAATCAAATTCTGAACAAATGTCTGTGGGGATATGTGTAGGCACGATTTTTTTTCCACACGATTATCTCAGAATCAGAACTGACTGGACCGATTTTGGCCGGATGCGCCTTATTCTGTTTGTCTTGGGGTCCCCTAAGACCCTATTAAATTTGATTTTAGTAACCCTATTAAATTTTATTTTAGTTAAGTATTTAAAAAGTTTTTTTTCTGAAGTATTTAAAAAGTTATGCCAAGAAAAAGATTTTTGTAGATACAAAAAAGGGTGATTTTTTGCATAACCTCAAAAGGCCGGGTCTTTTTGTTTACGTGCGAGAGTCGCGCCAGATGCGAAACGCCCGGTTGCCATATTGCTTCAAATGAGAGTCTGCATGTTTTCTGGAAAAGTCTGTATCAGGTAAATTTTTATTTCATAAACTTATTTTCATTATTACTTTGTAAATGTGAGGAAGGCACCACCCACCTAATGGTGGATTGGTGGAAAAATTTTTTCAAATCAATTGTTTATAATTTCAAAATTTTCAAAAATTAAAAAAAAAACAAACAAATAAAATTTAAACTTTAAAATTCTATTTTTTTTAATCTCAAAATATAAAAAAAATAAAGTAGAACAAAGTCAAAATTAAAAAAAAGTTTATTTTTTTTTAATTTCTAAATTTCTACAAACTAATAAATTAATAAATTATTTTACAAAACTCAAAACATAAATTTTTATGTTTTTTCGTAATTTTTAATCGTCGATTTTTTACATTTTATCTCTTTAATTTTTTTTAAAAAGTTTCTACTTGGTTTAATGATGGCCCCTTCGATGCTCCGGAGTATCAAGTTTAGACTGAATTTATATACGATCCTATATCCGAATCCCGATTACTTTTATCGTTTCAATAAAGTGCTATTTCAAATTGCGAACGAAATTTCTCGATGGTAGATCAAAATCTTACGATCGAATACAATGACACCCCGTTAGAATATAACTTACGTGATACTTGAGGTGCTTCATCGTTGGGAATCCCTTGATGTATCCGTCCAAAATGGCCCCCTTCGACGGACCGAGCACGAGCTTATTCTCCGGCACGTACAACTAGCCAAAAGAAAGAAACCGATCAAAACAGGCGTCACCACGCGGCACAAATTCGTACGTCATCGCGGTAGATTGGAATCTCCTTCACTTTGAGCTCCGCCACGTCGTCCAATCCGTAGTTCGCACCCAGGAACGCACTGCCCTGCTCATCGTACTGGAACAGCATCATCGGACCGTGAACGTTCCGCTGCTTTTCCTCGTCGGTCAGGAACGCGTCGCACGGCTCCATCGCCTTCAGCAGACGCTTCTCGTCGATAAAGGGGATCAATACGACCGCCTCCCAGGCCTGCTGCTTGCCGTTCAGATCCGTACCGAAGTTCTCCGGGTAGTAATCGATCACGGAGCTGTCCGGGTCGGTCATCAGCTTGTGGTACGCAGTCGGGAGGTGGTCTTTACTGGCCGCCGGGAGCACACTCAGCAGCTGCTGGAACGGAAGAAACGGTTTGCCCATCTCGAAGTTTAGCTTGATGTTTTTGAAGTTTTGGACGTCGCTGATGAAGGGCGCGTAGTGATGCGGGTAGTACCAGGCCCAGGAGGACACTCCCCGGTAGTAGTAGAGGAGGGTCCACTGGAGAGCCCGAATGTAGCATTCCGCCTGCTCGGCGCGTGTCTCCCTGAAAAGAAACAACCGAGCTCAGAAACGGCAACTCAACAGATCTCAACCCCGATTCTCACTCGTTAAAGTCGCCGTAGCCCATTTTGGTCATGTAGTAGTTGCGCTTGTACGCGGCAAATTCCTTCTCGAACAGCTCCGGATCGTTCTCGATGTCCTCGGCCGAGTAGCGTTCACCGCCGCCGTCGCCGTCCTCATCGTCATCTAGGAACATGTCCTCCGATGCCTTGATCAGCGCCGACAGGTCCATGTCCATGTCGGCCTTGATTTCCTCGAGTGTCACGTCGAAGGCCTCCGTCTGAAAAGGGATTGTATTGAATAGGCTGGAGATTCTTTCAACAAAATGCAACTCACATCATTGGCGCCCCGTTTCGCCTTGAAGTACTGCAGGTCGGTGTAGTTCTCCAGGAAGATGTCCCGATCGAACCGGGCCAACCGCTCCATCAGCACCTCCAAGCGCTCCAGGTTCAGGATGCCTCCCTCGTTGATGTACCCGTCCAGCCCGGGCAGAACGTCCATGTACGCTTGGAACAACGTCGGCAGCGCGTTCTCGTTGATGTGCAGGTTGGGCAGGTGCGGAATGAAATCGTTGCCAACCATGTAACCCATCAGGACCCAATCATCGATCAACTTGTATGGGTTGAACTCAAACTTGAGTTTGTCTCGCACGGGTGCAAACTCCAGCTCCAGATATTCCCGGAGCAGCGTCAGATGCAACAGATAGAAACGCGTCTCCTCAACGATCGACGACTTCTTGTCGTTCTTGCCGAATTTGACCTCCTCCCGGAGCAGCGAAAAGTGCCGCTCGTGGGTGCACAGGCCCAGCATGATCAAATCCGCATCCAGCCCGTACAAACAGTGGCGCGTGTTCGAGTCAAACCCGGGCGATGCCTTTGCGTGCCGAATGTACTCCATGATTTTGTGCTCGCCCTCCCCTGGCGTCTCGTGACCACTCAGCACCACCTTGCAGTGCTTCCACAGCGGATTCGTGCTGACCTTCACCTTGATAAAGTGCTCCAAGGCACGCTGCAACCGCACCATAAAGCTCGTCCCCGGCGTGATGCAGTTACTGTCGAACCGAGCCTCCAACGGCAACACATCACCCTTCTTTTCCGCCTGCTCAACCTGCTCCTGCGCTTCCCGGGCCGACCGGAATCGCCTTCCCCGCTGCTGGTTCATCTTGGCCCGCGGTGCCACCCCGTCAACCGCGATGAAGAACAACTTCTGCGGACGGATCATCCGGAACAGAAACTCCAAATAGTGAAAGATGTCACTAAAAATCTGCTCCTCCGTGATCCGGAAGAACACGTCCGAATCGTTCGGATGCGAACAGTTGTGAATAATTCCATTCATGTCCAGATACAAATTGTCAAAGTCCGGCACCTACAATCAAAATGCATTAATTTCGCCATCAAACCCAATCCCAAACCCGAAATTACCTGATTCTCTCTAACCAGCTCGCCCAAGCACGGATAACGTTCGCTCATATAGCGAAAAAACTTGGGGACTCCCATCGTGACGGGTGAGACGCGCTCTTCTGCTTATAATCTGTACCGTCGTCCAGTAAATCTCCACTCTAGCTTGTGGTCCAAACCTGTGCGGGAGGGAAATCGATGCAATTTAGTGCCGATAAAAGTAATTTGTTGCGAAATAAACGAATTCAAACAAAGGACACGAACCAAACTTGCTGTAAACACCACGGAAATTAGAAATGGAAATCGCGCAACGGTGACTGACAGCTGTCTGCAGGTGAAAGTTGATTTAGCGCGAAACGTCAACGGTGCACGCTTGGAGATGGATTGCGCAAGATTGGGTTAAGAATACATATAAGGCTTTCTAGGCCCAGTGAAAAAAAAATAATTTAACTCAAAAATGACGAACTCCTCGTCACAGTGTCCTGATGCAAACAATGATCGAGCTGTAGCTGTCATAGCCCTGCGAAGTATGTTGTCTGACGTATCGGGCAGCCAGTCAAAAAAAGCAGCTAGAAGTCGCCTGACAAAAAACTTTTGCTAGAAAGAGATAGGAAACCTGATGCAAACAAACGTCCAGCTGTCATGTAAACATACTTTGAATGTGTTGGTAAATTTGTGACTAGAAAGCCTTATATGTTTTGCTGCTGTGAACTGACAAGAGGGTAAATTTTAAGACGAGCAAAGCATAGAGCTTTATGACGTTTCGCGTACGCACACTTTTTTTTTTGTTTGATGCCACTATCCACTGCGACCAGGAATATGATCTATTGCGGACTTGCAATTCTATTTATAGAATCACAAAGGCTTCTTCTGTTATTAGGCAGATGGGACACGAACACACGCTATTGTTGAGCGAGTGTGTCGAGCGATCCACTGCCGTAACTTCGCCGCCGAAGAGGTTTGAATGTTTTTTTTTTTCAATCCTCTTTGGCCCTGCCTTTTCCACTCTGTACTGTCCAAATGTATCGCTAGAACCGAAGTGCACATTTCACGTTTACTTATACCTAAGGCTACCAACTCTTGCTGAGCAAAAATCCGTACACTTTGCCGATATGACACCATGGTATAACAAAAACTGTCAATAAATAATTTAGATAAATTAAATTTAATAAAATTGAGAATTAAAAATATAAAACTGTGTCGTTTTTTCAGCTAACAAATTTCACAAAATGCTATCAAAGTGCTTATGACTTGCACGTTTTAAAGTATTTATAAAATAAACCGTGGTTTGAATAAAATCATTATGTTCTTCAATTTTTTTGTTAAACGTTTAAAAGTTTACGAAATGTCAAGTTTGCTTTTACGAATAATATCGTTCTTTGTGTTTTCAGAAACACAGTATGTGAAACACAACAGTTTATAAGACCTTTAAAAAAACTTTAGATTTGTTAATTCAAATGTTCAAATGTTTTCACAATTTTAAGAAAGCCTTTGGAAAGGGATAAATATATTTATTTCTTAAAGAAAATTTCTAAAAGAAAAATTCTATATTTTTTTAAAGGTCCTATGAACATATGAAAGACAATAGTTCAAAAAACTCTAGAATTATTGATAATCAAGTTGGAATTGAGGAAACCCTGGAAAACTCTCCCTTTCTTAAATCAAACTCACAGAAAAATAAAAATTTCTAGTCAACAAAAGCTTCAACCAAATCAAAAAAGCAATTCAATGATTAAAAAGTTGTTAAAAATCCGTACAAATCCGTATTATGCGTAAAATTCCCTACAAAAATTTCGGCCTGTTAAAAATCCGCGAACAGGTTCGAAAATCCGTATGGTAAGGAAAAAATCCGTACAGTTGGTAGCCTTACTTATACCCAGCTAGCCCTTAAGTTCTGGTTTCTGGAAAACTCGTCCCTTCAAAGCACTTTTTGCGATCGGGCCGTGGAGCTCTGTAGGGCAATTATACAGAGAACAGTTGGTCCTTATACATGTGAAGAGTACAGGGGAAAGGATGTGCCGAGCCATGTGGGTTTGAAACCACGATCTTCCGCTCGTAAAGCGAAACCTGTAACCATTAGACCACAGGAGCTCGGCGACAAATTTAACCTCAATCTTTTTTGTGTACGTACACGCAATACATGCGCACGTAGAAACCTCTATATATACACGCTAACCAGGCGATCTCAATTTTGAGATGGATGTCGCAAACCGCCTTAAAAGAAACCACTCAACGTTGAGATGAGCAACTCGATCTCAATTACCCACTTTAACTTTTGGGGGGGGAGCGGGCGATTATCGTGGGTTGCCAGTGCCAGTTCAGACCCTTCATCCAAGACGCAATCCCTAAATCCAAGACGCAATCCCTAAAAAAAAAAAAAATTGTGTTGCACACGCACACCACTGAACTTCTTTTTTGCCCACACGCATACACCCTCTTACGAAGCGTTACGATACGACGAACTGTCATTTTTTTTTAATTTTGTCGGAACGTAGGCTTCATCGTAATCTGTTCGGTTCGTACCTTTTTTTGCCATTTGCCAAGGATTGGACAATCCGTTGCTGTGTCCACCTGTCGCGGTGGCGCAATTGGTGGAGCGGGAAGAAACGTCCAGGAAGCGGCGGGATCACCCGCGGAGCATGATCGGAGGAATCATTCCGGAGGAAGAGGACCACACGTGGCAAACAAACCTAAGTGTCGCCCCAGATGGCGAGAACCGGCCAGTGTGACCACGATCGGATGTTTTCACGAGCAGGAGTTGGAAACTAAAAGAATATCCTCGGGGACCTTCTGGCGATGGAAGGTTCCGGCAGTTAGTGCACCAGGTTGGTTGAATGTATTATGTTTGAAATGTAAATTCTGTACGGGATTCCTTTTCAGTTGTCCACCTAGCACGAGAAAAACGGCATCGGCATCTGACAAACAACATGGTCCAAAACAAAACCATCGATATTATCAACGTGCCGCCCTCCATCGGGTCACTGGAAAAGGGGTGACGTCATCTTCCGGCAGTGCACGGCGCTGCCTTTTTCTCGCAAAAAGTCATGCCGAGGAAGCCTCGTCGTAGTGGTCGTCCTGTAGCAGAGTTGAACGTCAAACGTGCAAGATTGCGACAAGTGCTCGGATTTTGCTGCCCAAAACGACTTCACTGAAGAAATTCAGTTTTTCGGGACGTTCCTGGATCCAGATATCAGAAGCGGATGTAGCATCGACCGGGGCAAACCATTTGCAGTACCTGATGTAGCTGCTCACCATCAGAGCGAAATCTGGCGCCGCATGCTCATGAAGAAAGTCATGAAAAACGTCGTAGCCGACACAAACCAACAGCAACAGCAGCCGGCAAGTCAACACAGCCGCGCATTCCGGCCCCACAAGAGCTCCAGTTCCACATCCAGAGATGAACAGCGCAAGATGCTGCAGGCCTTCGAACCGGCCGTCCAGCAGTTTGTCCAGTTCGTCTGCCCCAACATCCAGCGCATTATGTCGCTGTTGAGCCAAACGGTCGCCGGAGCGAAACAATTCTATGCGCCGCCACCGCAGCAGTCTGTGGCCAACTCATTGTTCCCCGGCAGTCCAACTCGCTGCAGCAGATTCAACATCTTGCAACTTCAGGGACGCCACGCCGCCGGGGCCGGCCAAGGTCGCTTCGGCAAGAGTTTCGTCAGCGTTGATTAGCTAAAGTGCTGCACATTTGTTCCTATTTTTTCTATTTTCGAGAGAGAATTGACTTCTCGCACCCTTTTTGTTCCGCTTCATCTGCAGGAAAGTAGCTTTTCGTTAACTATTCAAAGTTCATTTTTTTATTTAATTTGAATTTCACCTCAAAACAATAATTTTTCGATCCATTCTTAACTGTGTTTCGATCCCTCGCTATTTTTTACGACTTAAAGTTGCCATCATTACTAAATATTAAAAAAATGCAAAAGTTCTTAGTTACAAAAAAACTAAAATACAAAATCACAAATTACAAAATTTTAAAATAACACAATTACAAAAAAAAACAAAATTATACAAAATTGCCTAAATGCAATTTTACCTAAATTTCACTATATTCATCAAAATTTTGCTTATTTTACCAAAAATGATTTGATGTTCACAAATATTAACTATATTAATCAAAATTGAATAAAATTGAACTCAAAAAAATGTCATCCAATAATAATAAACTTACCTCGTTTTTATTTAATTTACCATAATTAATTTAATTGTGTAACTAAATTCAGCTAGTATTAATTTTTTTCTAATTTTATACTGAATTTTAAGGAAAATTTACTAATTTTTAACTTGTAGTTACTAAGTTTTACAAACTTAAACTAATTTGTACTTATCTGTCAAAATTTTACAATTTTAGACTAGTTTTATTCTATTTAAACTGAATTAAACTTATTTTAGTAAATTGAACCAAATTTTAATCAATTTTCCTAAATTTTACTTCATTTAACTAAATAAAACAAATTTTGCCATGATTAAGTAATTTAAATCAAAATTTGCTTATTTTTAAGTTCTATTCTCTTATTTTGACTTATTTTGAACTACCGTCATCAGGGGTAACATTGAGTCTATGGGGTGAGATTGGGTCATACAAAAATGCTGAAATTTGTATGACCCAATCTCTCATCAGGGGTGACATTGGGTCTGGGGGTGAGATTGGGTCACACAAATTTCAGCATTTTTGTATGACCCAATTTCACTCCCCAGACCCAATGTCACCCCTGATGACGGTAACTAATTTGAAATTTAGAAACTAATTAATACCTAATTTAAGCTTATTTAAACTAATGTTTACTTTATTTTGACTTATTGAAACTAAACTTGATTAAAGTTAACTAAATTTAACTTAATTCAACGTAATTTAACTTAATTCAACTTAATTTTACTAAATTTTATTAATATACTCAATTAACGTAAATCATGTTCAATCAATTTAAATTAAGATAAATTAATTTAAATTCAGTTAAATTTTGTTAAATTTTGTTGAATTTATGTATTTTTTTAAATAGAATTATATTTAGTTAAATTAAGTTGAAATACGTTGAACAAGGTTAAATAAAGTTGAATTATGTTAAATTTAGCTAAAAATAAAGAAACATAGATAGACTTAGTTAATTAAACATTATTAAATTTCAAATAACTTTATTTAACTTGGGTTATTTAAATTAAGCTTTATTTAACTTAATTTATCTTTATTAAACTTAAATTACCTTAATTTAGCTTAATTTATCTTTATTTAAATTAAGTTATTTCAATATTTAGCTAAAAAAGAAGCTAAGATAAACGTAGTTAATTGAACATAATATAAATTCAAATAACCAAATTTAACTTAGATTTTTAAAATAAAGCTTTATTTGACCTAATTTATTTTTATTTAACCTAAATTTCCCTTATTTAGCTTAATTTAGCTTTATTAAAATTAATTTAACTCAATTCTACTAAATTTAACAAAATTTAACTTAATTAATCTATTCTGAACTAAATTTTGCTTAATTTATCTTTATTCAACTTAATTTAAATAAACTTATCTAAATTAAATTTAATTTAGTTTAACTTAATTTTACTTGATTTAACTTAATTTAACTTGATTTAACTTAATTTATTTTAATGTAACTTAATTTAATTTAATTCAACTTAGTTTAACATAATTTAACTATATTTAACTTAATTTATCTCAATTGAACTGTATTTAACTAAATTTAACTTAACTGAATTTATTTTTATCGAATTTTATTTTACCTTTATTGAACTTAATTTACCTGTATTGAACTTAATTTACCTTAATTTTACTTAGATTATTTGAATTTATCTTTTATATCTTAATTAAAATTAATAGTACCTAATTAACGTAATTCAACTTAATTTTACTGAATTTAACAAAATTTAGCTCTATTTCACAAAAAATAACTAAATTCATCAAAATTCAATCAAACTTAATTTAATTTAACGTAATTCAACTTATTTTAACTTAATTTAACATAATTTTACTAAATTTAACTCAATATAACGTTAATTATATTCAATCAATTTGAATTAAGATAAATTTTGTTAAATTAAGTGAAATTTTATCTAAGTTTGATTAAATTTAGTTAATTTTTACTTAATATAACGTAATTCAAATAAATTTATCTTAATTTAACATAATTTTACAAAATTTAACCTAATTAAACATTAATTATGTTCAATCAATTTAAATTAAAATAAATTATCTTAATTTAAGTGAAATTAAGTTAAATTTAGTTACGTTTGATTGAATTTAGTTGAATTCAGTAAAAAAAAAATTAAATATAACTATATTTAGTTAAGTGAAGTAAAATTAAGTTGAATTACGTAGAATGAAGTTAAATAAAAATGAACTATGTAAAATTTAGCCAAAAAACTCTTAGTTAATTGAACACAATTTAACTTCAAATAACTTAATTTAACTCAAGTTATTTAAATGAAGCTTTTTTTAACCTAACAAAAATTTTCCTTATTTAGCTAAATTAAGCTTTATTCATCTTTATTTAAATCAATTTAACTAAATTTACTAAATTGAACAAAATGGAACTTAATAAATCTATTGTGAACTTAACTTTGCTTAATTCATCTTTAGTTTACTTAATTTACCTTAATTCAACTCAATTTATGTTTTTTTAACGTAATTTAAATAAATTTATCTTAATTTAATTTAACTTCATTTAATTTTATTTTATTTGATTTAGCTTGATTTAACTTAATTTAACTAAATTTAACTTAATTTAACTCAATTTAACTTAATTTAACTTAATTTATCTCATTTAACTAAATTCAACATAACTTTTTTTTTCTCGAATTTTATTTTATCTGGTATATCTTTATTGAACCTAAATTACCTTAATTGAACTTAGTTTATATGAATTGATCTTTATTTATATTAATTTAAATTAATTTAACTTAATTAACGTAATTCAATTAAATTTTACTTAATTTTATTCTATTTAACAATTCAACTGAATTCAACTCAATTCAGTCAAACTTAACTGAGTTTCACTAAATTTAACTTAATTCAATTTAATTTATCTTAATTTAAATTGATTGAACATAATTTACGTTAAATTGAGTTAAATTTAGTAAAATTATGTTAAATTAAGTAAAATTTAGTTGAATAACATTAAATTAAGTTATGTTTGATTAAATTTAGTTGAATATAGTTATTCTTATTAAATAAAATTTAATTTTAGTTAAATTTAGTAAAATAAAGTTGAATTACTTTAAATTTAGCTTTAAAAACATAAATACACTTAGTGAATTGAACAAAATTCAACTTCGAATAACTTAATTTCATTAAGATTATTTAAATTAACTAGCATTTAACATTATTTAACCTTATTTAACTTTAATTACCTTAATCAATCTAAATTTAGCTAAATTTATCTTTTTCAACTTAATTTACCTTAATTTTACTTAATTTATATCAATTTAACTTTATTTAATTTATGTTATTTCAATTTAAATAAATTTAACTTTATTATCGTGATCTACTTTATTTTTTACTAAATTGAACTCTAATTAACAAAAAATAACTAAATTCAATCAAACTTAACTAAATAAAACTTATTTTGACCTAATTTTATTTTTACCTAATTATTTATATGTATTTTAATTTAATTTAATTTTACCAAAAAAACACTAAATTAAGTTAAATTCTATTAAACTTTATTAAATTTAACGTATTTCATTTAAATTTAACATAATTTATCTTAAGTTATCTTAATTTATATTATTTTTTCTTTATTAAACTTAATTTATTATAATGTAGCTTAATTTAACATAATTGAACTTTATTTAATTTAACTTAATTGATCTTAATTAATCCTAATTTATCTTTATTTAAATTAATATGACTCAATTTATCATACTTGAATTTAATTTAACTGAATTTATCTATATTTAATCATATTTAACTTAATTAACAAACATTAAACTATTTGTTACTAAATTTGTATTAATTTAGCTGACTTTTACTAAATTTTACATAATTAAATCAAATTGACAAAATTTAACATAATTTTACTTAATTTTACTAAATTTTACTCCAATAATAATAAGTTTAGCCTAATTTAACTTTATTCAACTTAATTTAACTAAATTTAGCTAAATTCAACTGAAATTTACTCAATTTAACTTAATTTCACTAAATTCAACTGGATTTCACTACATTTAACTTAATTTACCTTAATTTTAATTAATATAATTGAATTAAATTTAATGTAACATAATTTTACAGATTTTATTAAATTTAACTAAATTCATCTACATGTCGCTAAATTTAACCATTTTCAGTTAAATTTAACTAAATTAAGTAGAATTCAGCTTTTTTATTTTTTCTAAATTTAAGTAAATTTTACCTAGCTAACTAACTTTAACTAAATTGAAACTAGCTGGAATTAATTTTGTTAAATTTTCACTTATTTTTACTTAATTAAACTAAATTTGCTTGTTTTTAGCCTATTTTTTATTAATTTATTTAAATTTAACTCAATTAAACAAATTAATACTAAATTAATACTAAATTAATACCAAATTTAAATTAAATTTTAATTTAGCTAAATTTAAGTAAACTTTACTAAATTAAACTTATTTCAACTTGATATAAGTTAATTAAACTTAATTTAACGTTATTTAACTTAGTTTACTTAAATATTACTAAATTTAGCAATATTTAACATAATTTAACTTTATTATACTTTATTTAACTTGATATAACTTTATTTAACTTTACTTAACTTTATTTAACATTATTTAACTTTATTTAAGTTTATTAAAGTATATTAAACTTTATTTCACTTTATTAACCTTTATTTAACTTTATTTAACTTTATTTAACTTTATTTAACTTTATTTAACTTTATTTAACTTTATTTAACTTTATTTAACTTTATTTAACTTTATTTAACTTTATTTAACTTTATTTAACTTTATGCAACTTTATTTAACTTTAATAAACACAATTTTACCTTAATTTAACTTAGTTTATCTAAATATATCTTAATTTAACTTAACTTAACTAAATTCACTATATTAAACAATACTTAGCAAACCCAATTTAACTATAATTTAATTTAGTTTGAAAATTAACTTAATCTATCTAAATTAAACTTAGTTTAACTAAATTTAAGAACAACTGATTCTAACTAAATTTAAAGTCAAATGATTCTAACTACATTCAACTGAATCAAACTAAATTTAACTGAAATAAACTAAATTTAAATAAATTAAACTAATTTTACAAGGTTTAACTTGATTTAACTAAATTTTGCTGAATTTAACATGTTGTAACTAAATTTAACTTAATTTTGTTTTATTTCACTAAATTTTACCGACTTTAACTTAATTGAACTAAATTTAACAACATTTAACTAAATTCAGTCAAACTTTACTAAATTTAACTAAATTCAACTAAATTTGACTAAATTTAACTAAATTTAAATACATTTAACTAAATTTTACTGTTTTTAATTATATTTAACTAAATTTTACCAAATTTAACTTTATCGAACTATATTTAGACAAATTTAACATTTTTTTTCTATATCTGTCTTAGTTTAACTGAATTCAACTTAAATTAGTTTACTATAGCTGAACTTATTTAAAATTAACTAAATTTAACCAAAATTAACAAAACTTAACTAAAATCAACTAAATTGAACTAAATTTTACTAAATTTAACTTATTTAAACTTTATTTTACTTAAATTAAGTGAATTCATCTGAATTTATTTAACTTAATTTAACTTTAATTAGCTTTATTTGACTTAACATTATTTAACTTTATTTAACTTAACTTAATTTAACTTAAATCAACTTATTTTAACTTATTTTAACTTAATTTAACTTGATTTAACTTAACTTAATTTAATTTAACTTAATTTAACTTGAGTTGACTTAATTAATCTGGACTTACATTTGACTGAATTCAAATAAAATTAACTTAATTAATATATTTTTTATGAAATTAGTTTAATTATATTCAAATTAATTCAGTTAACTACATTTAACTAAATTTGTTTAAATTTTATTAAATTTAACTAAGTTTTATCAAATTTAACTAGATTTATCGAAATCTATTTCAATTTTACTTAATTTATTTAAATTGAACTGAAAAATACAAAAAATTCCTTTGAATTCAACTAAATTTATCTAAATTTATCAAAATTAATCTTAATGTAACTAAATTTAACTATATTCAAATAAGTTCGACTAAATTTAATCAAATTTGACTTGATTTTACTTAATTCACATCAATTTAACTTAACTAAGCTAAATTTGACTGTAATATACTACATTAAACTGTTTTTAACTAAATTAAACTAAACTACCTAATTTCAACTACATTTTAATAATTTCTACTAATTTTAAGTTATTAAAACTATTTTATCAATAGTTTTATCAATTTCAGTTATTTAAACCAATAGGACCAGTTTAAATGTATTTAAACTTATTAATTCTACTTTTATTTATATAAGCTAGTTTTAAATAGGTTTAGTGGCTTTTATTGTGATTTTAAGAATTCTTTGAATAAACATTTTAATCTGTTTTGTTTTTTTGTCACCCTATTTGTATTGATCACCCTAACCGCTTTAAACTGAATCCGGAAATACTAAAGAAGAAGAAGCACCCCCAAAATGCGCCCGTTCCGCCATCGCTTTTTTGCCCGTTATCGTGGTCAAAACGGGCCCAAAAGCGTGCCACAGACGGGCGTGACACAGCGCCCAAAATGCGTAACGCCCGCCTAAATGTTGCATTCTGGCACGCAATGGGCCACAACGAGGGGAAAAAGCGTGCTGAAAATCGGGCCCGCTTTCAGGCAAAACGTCCCCGCTTTTTGGCCGTTTTCCGCCCATTTTTCTATGTGGGTAATGCAAGTAAAAATAATACATACACTCAAACCCCGATGGTTTGACACCAACTGTTGTCAATCGAACGGGGTCACGTTTTAGTTTGACACCCATTTTACACGGAGTTCACACACACTACCAAACGTTTGTTTTGATAGTGTGCGTGAGCGCCGTGTAAAAAGTGACAGTTCGTCACTTTTTAGTTTGGCTTTGACCAACCAACGGGGTACAAACTAAAAAAGTGTCAAACGAAAAAGTGACCAACCACCGGGGGTTGAGTGTAATTCATTTTGTTTTAATTAAATTAGCCAAAAACCGCCGACAATAATTTTCGTCAGTCAAAACAAGATGGAGGAATCACAACAGACTTGGCTTACACACTGATCGAACGATACCAAATTAAGCTTGACAGAAAAGGCGGAGAGAAAAAGTGCGGCGAGAGTGGAAATCGCTTGTTTCGATTTAGTGCCAGAGCAACAATAGGTCTATTCCCGTACTTGCAAAATTGCAGAATTTCTGCAGCTTCTGCAGAATTCTGCAGCCAGCATAAGTAACTTTTTTGCAGCACGTTCCCGTACTTTTCAGCTCGCTCTCTTCATCTCGCTCTTTTGCAGAAGTTCTGCAAGGAGAGAAGCGGTAAAATTTTTGCCTGGGTAGCGCGTTCCAGTACCTTTTCTGCAACATTGTACACAGTTGAGTGGATTTACTTAAATTGGGTATTATTTTTTATTATTTCAAAATATTTAAAAAAATTGTTGACAAAAAAGTAATTGAAGGAAGTTTACCTCTAGAACTGGGACATTATTGTTTTATGCAGCACAACATTTTATTTAAAAAATCAAGGATGTATTATTTATTAAGTAACTCGAAATTAATTATGCATAGGTAGAAATCATATATTAAAAACAACTTAAAAATTTTACATTAGGTAAACAAATTTACAAATTAGAGCGGCAGGTACGTTTAATAAATATGATAAAAAAAAGACAAACAAAGGTTTTATATAGAAAGGACCATAAATACATGTTTAATAGCAGAATGTATGAAAGATCATTCAGGATAACATAAATAAATCATGACTGGATGTAACATGAAAGAACAACGGTGACGCAGTAAAATTGACAAATAAAAAAAATGATCACATACTCAGGGTGGCCACTCAAGTCGGGAAATCGGGAAAGTCGGGAAAAAGTCGGGAATTCGCCAAAATCCGCAAAAAATCGGGAAAAAGTCGGGAATTTATGATTTTTTGTCAAAAAGTCGGGAAAAGTCGGGAATTCTAAGCATACTTGTTTGAAAATTATTTTTTAACTCTTGAATAATTTTGTAATATTCTGTGCAATTTTCAATTTGAATTCGCTCAATTCAACTTTAGTAACTTACATAAAATTTAAGGTTCTTTTCACTATTTCAATATATTTGATGTGGAAAAGCTGTTCAAAACATTCAAAATCTTAACTAGTATTGGAGTCTTTGACACAGATCTTCATAATATTTTTCATGAATCATATGATCTTTATTAACTTTTGTTTATCAAACAAGAGGTTAAGTTAATGATAAACTAATATAAAAATAGAGCCTAATAGCCAGCTTAGAGTTATGATTCTATTTCATTTTGTCACATAGATTGAATATTTGAAAACAGATTCCTACTTGAGTTTGGCAATGGTTTTTTTGGTAAATATTTTTAATTGTTTAAATAAAAATCCAAAATTTAAAAACTTTTTTTACGTTTTGAAAACATAAAGAAAATTTTGAAATTGCAAAAAAATAATCCAAAAAAGTTGGAGTTATTACGAAACTGTTAAAAAAAATGTCTCTTCAAACATTTTGCTTGAAATAAGTGGTAAAACATAAAATCATATCAAACTGAATGTTCATTGAAAAAAAAAAAAAAAAAAACAGTTAAATACTGACCACTAGATTAATTAAAATTGAAAAAAATATATCAAAAATTACAAAATTTAAAAGGGAACATGGCAAAAACATTTTTTTATAAATTCCTTGACATTTTCCTTTGAATGAATAATATCAGCAATTATGTTTTGATCATTCTGATGACTGATTTAAAATGATGATGAAGTTTAAAAAAAATAGGAACGAAATTTTAAGTTCAGTTATCTTTGACCTTTTGTCATTTCCAGATGAAACGAAGTATCAAAAACTATACTTTTTCCAATTTAAAAAAATACAAGGAAGTTCAAAAAATCAAACCATCCACATTAACGACCCCCGGGTCTTTTGTGGTCTCTATTGCAAGTTTCTGCTCGAACCTAGGAGTCCGAAGGTTTGAATGGGGAGAGCACCCAAACCTCTTTCTACTCCAAGGAACCTTCCATCCCAGTGTTTGAACTGACGACCTTTGGATTGCGAGTCCAACCGCCGCCAGCGATTCCACCGGGATAGGCTTGGTTTGGTGTGTTGTTTGTACTTATGGCATGAAGACAACTCCTACACCTGGAATGACTTAACGGCCTAACAACCAAAGCCGGGACCGACATTTTACTTCCTCATCCGATGGAAGGTTGCAGCAGATGGGAATCGAACCCAGAATCATCCACTTACAAAGCGGACAGCGTAACCATTCGGCCACGCACTGCCACAGTTATAAGTACAAGTTATAAGTATTATTGGATTTTCGATATTTTTTTCAAAGGCTAGTTGTTTGTGTTTCTACTCTGAATCATAATAATTAAATTCCATTTTTGCCTATACAGTCGCCTATGCCTATACAGTCGACTCTCTGGCTGTCGATCTTCTCGATATCAATATTGCTCCATCTATCGATGAATTCTTCAGTCCCTTCAAACTACATACTTCGATTGGCTTTATTCCTCGATATTTTCTCTTGCTTGAAGGATCTCTTCCTTGACGGTCCCTTGGATTCTGTTTGTTTTAAAAATCTCTTCCGGTTGTCAATATTGTCACTATCTCATGGCTTGCATAGACATTTTCTTTGCAAAACGAAGCTTTGAAGGGTGTTTGACATTAGTTTGTTTTTGTTTGCTGGACGTTGCCATGATTCTCTCCCATAGCTGGGTACCGAGAAAAACATATTTTCAATCGAGTCTTCATTTTGCATCGTTCTGTAAACTGATGATTCTCTTCCTCGACGGTCCCTTGGATATTGACAACCAGAGAGTCGACTGTATTTGGATTATTTTTAAATTCATTTATTTTTTTGTGGTTAATATTGACCTTTCTTATAGAAAGTTTTTTGTTTGAAATCATTCTTTAGCTAAGAAATGCGTATGATTTGTGCATTCTGCAAAAGTCTCGAAAAAGTCGGGAAAAAGTCGGGAATTTGAAAATGGGATTTGAGTGGTCACCCTGGTATCATACTCAAAAATTTTGACACACATAAGTTGAGCAATCTGGAAATAAAGAAATCCATAATTAAAAATATAAAAAAAAACTAATATTTCCACATCCAGAAACTAAAAAAAAAAACATTAAATCAGATATTTGAGAAATTTAAAAATTCAAATAATTATATCAGAAAAAAAACAATAAATCACAAATTCAAAGCTTAAAAAATCAATTGCTTAAAAACTAAATATTTCAAAATGATTATAGTTCAAACAAATCTTAATTAAAAAAATTCAAAATAAAAAAAAGGTTGAAAAAAATCGAAATAAAATAACTAAAGTTTTTTTTAATATTTATGAGTTCAGAACACAACAAATTCAAAAGCTACAGCTAAAAATAATAAGATAGAAACTTATAGAAATTATAATTTCAAATACAAGTAAAATTAAAAAATTCTGTAAATCAAATTTTTAAAACTAAAATATAAATAAAATAGGAGAAGTCAAAATTTCCAATCTGTAAATCCCCTTAATTTGAGTTTCTAACCTAAAATACGACTTCAAAAAATGTGTATTTATTATGATTCAGGATGGCATAGAAATTAAAAGTTCGAGAATTTAAGAATTTAAGAATTTAAAAATTTAAGAATTTAAGAATTTAGGAATTTGAGCTTTTAGGAATTTTTATTTCGACAAAATAACATATTTTTTTCTGCTTCATATAAGAATACAAATTGGTAGCACCGTTAAAGGTATAATTTATTATTTGACAATTAAATTTACCTGTTATTTAACACACATATTTAGTATATTCCAATGTATATTCAAAAACAATTGAAGATCAAAAATTATTCCTAATCAAATATTTATTTGAAATTATTAAACTCAAAAGAAATGTGTCTTTTAAAAGTTTTTAAAAACAATTTGTTTTTATAGTACAATTTTTTGTTGGGGTACCAGCCGTGCTTTAATACTATCGCTTAAGTTATCAATTTTTATCAGTTAAAAATATTAACACTAAAAAAAATCGCTATATCATTTAAATAAATGAACATCGAACAATGAACATAAAAAAATCGTTCTCAATAAAACCAGATATAAAAAAAAACTAACCCAAAATCATTTATTATTACAACTTATAATAAAATGCTTAATTTCACCCAACTTGCAGATTTTATGTAAGCGTGTAGTCAACATCCATCACACCAAATTGCAGTAACTCTTCAACAAGAAAGAGAAGAGAGAGCTTGCTGAAAAGTACGGGAACGGCTTTGCTGCAACTTCTACCTCTCTCACTGCAGAAGTTCTGCCTGAGAGAAAAGTTACTTTTGTTGCAGCAAAGTACGGGAACGCTCTGCTGCCGTTTTTGTGCAGAATTGCAGAATTCTGCAGTACGGGAATAGACCTAATATCATCAGCATCATTCGCCCTTGGCCTGCTGAAATAAAGTAACTGTTTAAGGGAAATGGCCCAGTCAAATCAATCTGAATTCTGAAACGGAATCTAATTAGAATTGTACACAAATTCCGTTTCAAACGCAACAACCGGTTCGAACACGGAACCGGTTGTTGCGTTTGAAACGCAATTTGTATACGATTCTTATTAGATTCTGATTCAGAATTCGGATTGATTTGACTGGGAGGGAGCGTTCTTTTATTACGTAACGCAGTTGGGAGGAAGGGGGGGGTTCGGAGGCCGTGTTACGCTACACACAAAAATTTTAAAATTTGTATGGACATTTTGTTACGATGGGGGAGAGGGGGTCTAAAAATACAATTTTTTGCGTTAAGTAATAAAAGAACGCTCCCATATATATACACTCAAACCCCGATGGTTTGACACCAACTGTTGTCAAACGATTTGGGTCACTTTTTAGTTTGACACCCCTTTTACACGGAGTTCATACACACTATCAAACGTTTGTTCTGATAGTGTGCGTGAGCGCCGTGTAAAAAGTGACAGTTCGTCACTTTTTAGTTTGACTTTGACCAACCACCGGGGTACAAACTAAAAAAGTGTCAAACGAAAAACTGACCAACTACCGGGGGTTGAGTGTACGTAAACGATTCGAATTGAATTCCGTTTCAGAATTCCGATTGAGTTAACTGGGCCCTGACTCAAGGCGTTCTCAAAAACACCCAAAAAGCAAAAACTGGAAATTTGGTTTATTGGACCTTTTTTTTAAAAAAAAAACTCCAGATATGTTCCCCCATTTCCCCTAAACAGTTACTCTATTTTACGTTACCGTGATCTTCTCCGGTACCCATTGTGTGGTTAGGTAGATAGTAATTTAAGCTCCGTGATTCAACTCTGTTAAACGTGTTGTTTTGTTGACAAAATTGCATTGTTTATCTCTACCGATATCTGTTGTTATCAGAGTTATCAGCTGGTTGATTGTTGACTTGAATAGATTTCTGATCACAATTTTAAATACAGTTTTTAAGTTGAAAAAAAAAACTTGTAAGATGGGTAGCGCCCAAGATAGCGCCACAATTTCGAAAAGCTGTTGCAGAATTTGTTTAGCCGCGGAAAAAACGCTGCTCTCACTGCAGACTGAAATAGAACTCGACGGTTGCAAACTTACTTGCCTGGAAATGTTTACCAAATTTACTGGATTGCAGGTATGTATTGTAATCAGTTTATTTTTACATATTGGCTTGTGTTTTTAAGCTTGAATGATTGCAGGAACCACCGGAGGAAGCATCGCCGGATTTACCGCGGAAGTTGTGCATATCATGTTTCTCCGAGCTAAACAGTTGCTACAAATTCCAGCGTAAGGCAGTCGATTCCTTTAACCGGATGTACCAAAAGATGAGCGAATCTACTGTTCATGTTGTTGAAGAGGAAGTTGCTCGCGAAAGCAGCCCAAAGCAGGATGCTGCACCCGAAGTTGAGGAAGAGTTGGAAATCTTTATCGAACTTCAGGACGATAATCTGAAAATTGAATCCACTTCACTGGATTTGGTTGAGGAACCCGTACACGAAGGCGAAGATCAAACTGATGCAAAGTTGATAAATTCTGCTGAAGAATGTGAAGAAGAATTCTTGGAGGTCTACGAATGTGACGATAAGGGCCTTGTGGAGTTAAAAGGATGTGTGAGAGACATGGAAGATGCTTCTCCCAGTCAGAATGAGGAAGAAGTTGTTGCGATCGAAATCAATCTGCAAAATGAACAGGAATTACAAACGCAACCAATCGATGAAAGCAGTGAGCAAACTTTAGAAGGGTCCTTCACTTGTGCGGTCTGCAACAAACAGTTTGCCTCTCGGAAAACGCTCCGCCAACACAGCCGAATCCACGAGGACAGTAGCGCGAAACGTTTTCGATGCTCGCACTGCTCAAAATCGTTCAACTACAGCCATCACTTGAAAATTCACGAACGGACTCACACTCGGGAGACCCCGTTCGCGTGCAGCGCCTGTGATAAGGAATTTGCTACGAAAGATCGGCTTAAAAACCACGAACTTCAGCACAAGGACCGATTCGAGCACGGATGTGCGCTGTGCGAGTGTTCCTTTCGAACGAAGAAGGCCCTCAAAATGCACACAATTCTAAAGCATGATGCCGCGGTTGGACAGTTTGAACCGATTGTTTGCGCAAAGTGCGGCAAGGATCTGTTCTCGCAATCGGCGGCCAGTGCGCACTTTAAGGCCGAGTGTGGTCAGAAACGGACGGCGGTGGAGAATCGTGAGAGGAAGTCCAAACAGAAGCAACAGAAGCTGGTGGATTGTATCGACTGTTTGGAAAAGTTTGCCAGTCGAACGGAACTATTCGAACACCGAGCTGATGTCCACGAAAATCGAAGTCATACTTGCGAAGTCTGTGGCAAACGATTCCTTCAGGCGGTCGTGCTGAGCAGGCACATGAACACGTAAGATTTACTCAATTTAAACATAGTTGTAATTCTAAAAATCGCCCCTTCTTACAGACACACAGGTGAAAAGTCGTACTCGTGCGATCAATGCACGAAGAGCTTTGCCCAGCTGGCCACTCTCCAAAATCACATGAGGACTCACTCCGGCAGTCAGCAGTACGAGTGCACGGTGTGTTCAAAGCGGTACAAGTTTTTGGCCTCGCTGCGTAATCACGTCAAGGCGAGTCACGGCGAGGGAGAGGCGTAGCGTTAGATAGGCTGATTTGAATTGTATAGTTGTTTTTGTTTGATTTTTAAATTAAAAAAAAAATAAGCATGACGAATCATTTAAAATCTACGTCCAGAGCTGTAATCGTTCATTTAGTTATACTCGGCAAACAAAAAAAAAAAAAAACAATCGAAGTAGAAGTTGGAAATTTCCCGGGAATTCCCGGGAGCCTTTATGCATTATTGCCAATGGTGCCAATAATGCATAAGAAAAGTTATAAATATTTTTCTTTTCAATGAGTTCAGTTACGATTTATTCATACTTATTAAATGAAACGTTAATTAGAAGCATCATTATTTTTGGAAACTGTGATCTACCTTTTGATTTTTTATTTTTCTGAATCTGCAAATACAACTTGTTGTATTAACTTGTTCTTAGATTATTAAGCAATTCTCTGAGATTTCGGTCATTCAATTTTTTGTTGTTGTATTTTTTAATTCGGCTGAAACTTTTTTGGTGCCTTTGGTATGCCCAAAGAAGCCATTTTGCATCATTAGTTTGTCCATATAAATTTCCGTACAAGTTTGGCAGCTGTCCATACAAAATTGATGTATGAAAATTCAAAAATCTGTATCTTTTGAAAGAATTTTTTGATAGATTTGGTGTCTTCGGCAAAGTTGTAGGTATGGATAACTTTTTGTCACTAAAACTTGATTTGCAAAAAAAAACACTATTTTTATTTTTTTTATTTTTAAATATGTTTTAGAGAACATAAAATGCCAACTTTTCAGAAATTTCCAGGTTGTGCAAAAATCTTTGACCAAGTTATGAATTTTTGAATCAATACTGATTTTTTCAAAAAAAATTAATTTGGTTGCAAAAAAATTTCAACTTCATTTTCCGATGTACAATCAAATTTGCAATCAAATGTACTTTAGTGAAATTTTCATCTTTTTTCAGTGTAGTCCTTATCCATACCTATAACTTTGCCGAAGAAACCAAATCGATCAAAAAATTCTTTCAAAAGATACAGATTTTCGAATTTTATTGTATCATTTTTGTATGGACAGCTGAGAAAATTTGTATGAAAATTTATATGGACAATAATGATGCAAAATGGCTTCTTTGAGCATACCAAAGGCATCAAAAAAGTTTCAGCCGAATTAAAAAACACAAAAAATAAAATAAAAATCGATTTCGTAGAGAACTGCTCTATTATGAAGTTAAAAAATAGCTAATATATAATTTCCCAGTATTGGGAGTTTTGATAAATAAATAGCGACTCAAAACAACAATTTAAATTAATTCACATTTGGCGGACCTTAATGGGGTTACATACATGTAGAAAATCACAAAATTTCATATTACAGAAAATTTATTAAATCAACTTAAAAGATGATTTTTAATCACTCCTGAAAGTTTCATGAAGATATTTCATGATTAAAGTAAGTTACAGACGATTTAGGTTGAAAATTTTGCCATGCGCAAAGCGAACTGTCAAACTTTGCGAGCGTTTTTCTCTGAACACCGAGTTGATTTACGGGTGCCACGATATCTCGAAATGGGATGGACCAAATTGGCTGAAAATTTGGGTCAAGACTCGCAAGACATATCCCGTGTGCATGACGAAGCCCGATTTTGAAATTTAGCATTGTTTTAAAATACAAAAATCATAATCTTTCGATTTTTTATATGAAAAACATAAAAACATTTTTATCTTTTTGAAAATCGGCCTTCGTCATGCACACAGGACCGGTTTTACGAGTCTTCACCAAAATTTTGAGCCGATTTGGTCAAGGCAGTGTTAAGATATCGTGGCACTTGTTTTTTTTTTTAAATGCTAACTTCATATAGCTGTATCTCAGTAATGATACAACCAAATGTCTTCAAATTTATTTTGTTAATAGTTGAAAATGTAAATTTTAATGTCCTGAAAACAGATTTAAAAAATGTTTGATTTGTGCTCAAACCAACCTCTGACATTTTTGCCGATTTACATGTATGTAACCCATTAACTTTACAAAGATTGCCAGAGTTTTTTTCTTCCAAATATATAATTTAATATTGAGGTTAACGCGAAACATAAAATGACTTATTGACATCAAAAAGGAAATTACCTTGATACAGCAAAATTAAATTAATAAGAATTAAAAAAAAACTAGATTATAAGATTGGAAGAGGTTGAAGAGGATATGGAAACTATACTTAACTTGAAAGGGCTTTTCCCTCTTATAAGAAAAAATAATAAAAAAATATTTAAAAAAAACATTAGATTTCCTTCCTGCTAAGTATGCTCTAAGGTAAATTTTTGCGTCCACATTATTTTAAGGTTTTCTCAGTGGAGCGGCCGTGGCTGACTGGTTACGGTGTTCGCTTGGTAAGCGAATGGTCCTGGGTTCGATCCCCATCTGCTCCCAACGAGAAAGTATAGGAAATATAAATCTTGAAACTCTGAACATGAACGAAAAATCACAGACGCTCGAGTCGGGGTTCGATCCCCCGTCCTTTGGATTGGTAGGCAAAAATGCTAACCACTAGGCCATCACGGCTTGGTGAGCTACGACTGGAATTAGGAATACTGTTACTGTTACTATATACGCGCTGGGTCCTTGTACATTTGACAAGGGTTCGGAAGTTCTAAATAACGTTTGAATCCGATTGGTGCAAACGTTCTTCAGGGCGGGGCTTGTCGACAAAGCTGAAGTACCTCGCGCTCGGCTAGCCAGCGTAGAAATGGGTCACCGAAGCTCGGCAGAGCCAACACCTTCCAAATGCCTATGCGAGTGATTTGCAGGTATAGAATGTAGATCTAAAAATATATGGAAACAACTCAATTTGTAAGAAGCGACCGCGTGGTCCCGTTTGGTTGGTTGCACACACACCACACACAAAGTCTGGAAAAGTCTGGAATCCCAAGTAAACTCGCTCGAAAATTATTATCTACATAAAAAAAAAAAAATGTTGTTCTATTCTTAATTGAATTACACTTAATTTGTTTTCGGCAATTAACAACAAATTTACGGTTCCTTTCACTATCTTTTAATCCATCAATTTTGGTTTCTTTTAATTGAATTTAGATCAATTGGTAGGAAGCTTTTTTAAACAGAAAAAATAATTTTGCCTGTCTTTACTATTTAAAATCATAAAAATATATGAAATTACAAAAAAAAATCTACTGTTAGATGTTTTATAGTTATAGATTGAAGTAACGTAACTTATTTTTTTTTAAATAAACAGTAATAAATATTTTTTCACGTTTGGCCCGCAAGCTTATGTGAGCTCCAAATTTGGCCTACCATTCAAAAACTTTGGGCACCCCATGCTTGTTTATGAGTTTGAGTTAAAACATGTAGATAAAGGTTGATATTCATTCTACGGAATAACTTGACTAGCATACGAAATCCAAACGTTTTCGGTGTTCAATAAATACAATCGCATTTTTTTTTTGCTTTTTGAAAATATCAAACAAAATGGACCGACTAAGCAAAATGCACCAAAAACCATAGAAAAACCTACAAATTTATGAATTCTGGAGTTGTTTTTGAAAAGGTCCAATAAACCAAATTTTCAGTTTTTGTTTTTTGGGTGTTTTTTTATACCAAGGCGGTTTCGAAAAGACCCAAAAAGCAAAAACTAAAAATTTGGTTTATAGGACATTTTCAAAAAAAAAAAAAAAAAACTCCAGAATTCAGTGTAGTAGGCTTGTGCTTTGGGATGTTCCCTTCAATGTTGTTGGTTGATGACATTTTTTAGTTTAAAACTATTTTTGGGTAAATTAAAAAAAAAATGTGTTTTTTTATATTATATTTATATTTTTAGATTTTTTCAAGCTTTCAAACATTCGATATTACGCCCATTTGGAATGTTAGTATTGATTTTAAAATTTTAAATTATATGGAGACGTTAATACGTGAACCAATAACACAAAATGGCTTCTTTGGTCCTAAAAAAGGTCCACAAAGCTTGAGCAAAAAAAAAAAAAAATAAAATTGAATGGTCAAAATCGGCTGATTTGGTAGAGAATTGCTCCAAACTCATAAAAATAAAAATAGGATTTTTTCACCAACAGATAATTTTGAATGGTAAGGGGTTGAGGACAATTCTTTCAACACACTTGCATTCTTTGTAGGTATCAATTTTGACAGATCCAGCTACGTCCATTATTTCAAATTGCCATTGCTAGTGGTCGTTACGCTTGCTTAGGGCGAATCCTAGATTTTTTCAGGAATTCACTTTCGGAACTTTAAAAATTAGGAACAAAAACACTTCTATAAATTAACGTTTATTCCTGCAGCTATTATTACATATTTCTCTCTGCTCAAACCGTTTTTTTCCTTCTCTATCAGAGAACCTTGCCCGTTGCAGTTTTTTTCGAACTGAAGTTTTGCTTTTATTTGTTGCGTACTGCGCGAGTTGTTAGAGCATCCTTAGTTTTCTGTCTGCAAACGTGTGATAGCATTGCGGTTCTTTTTGTTTTGTCTCGAGGTTGTTGTATAATACTTAAAAGGAAGATTAGGATCATTGTTTGTCTGCTCGTAATATAGTTTAGTTTTATTCTGCATTTATTTTTTCTCTCTCTCTCTGAGTAGTTGTGCTGCCTTACTCTCTCGTTCTCTTT
Source organism: Culex quinquefasciatus (assembly GCF_015732765.1). Taxonomy (NCBI): domain Eukaryota; kingdom Metazoa; phylum Arthropoda; class Insecta; order Diptera; family Culicidae; genus Culex; species Culex quinquefasciatus. The sequence continues at coordinate 56,879,737 of NC_051863.1, read as the reverse complement.
TCTGTGTGGTTTGATAAAGTTGTTTTACGATTTAAAGTTTCTTACTCGTTACAGATTTAAGTGAGCACCCTCGTTAGTTCTTTACAATAGGTTTTGTTTGTTTGTTTGCACGCGTTTTGTTTTTTTTGTCGAATAAATTTTGTGTCAACTGTTGCGATGGTACAGAGGAAAATCAACGTCACCCTTTTGTTTGTCTAACGTTCTGGTTAAAGCATCTTGCTGTTTGTCAACTTAAAGTTTTTGTTTTATATAATAGCATCATTAATCATGATTACCGCCTGGATTCAATATTTTGTTATGTTATACAGTTGTTTTTAGTCAACTACTGACTTATTGGTAATTTTTTTTACGATATTTTTGACCCTTTACTGTGTCATATTTGTGTTGCAATTATATATATTTCTCCTCTACACTCTGGTACTATGCCTTTCACGGTGTGGTACACTTCTACGTTTTCTTTTTGTTTATTCTTTCTCTTATCTAAGGCAGTGATATATTTCAGATTTTGCGTATGAATTCATTAAAATAAACATTGCTGCGGAATTATTTGATTCCGCATAGATTTTGTTTGCTTTGCTGCTGTTTGTGTTGAGTTATTTTCAAATTCAAAGACAATCGATTAATACTACTTGTAATAATTTGTATTTTTACAAAAAAAGTATTAAAAACAATAACGAAAAAAATATTTTATAAAACAACTCGTTTAAATAAATCAAAATAAGTATTGTTCCAATTTCTGTGTGTCATCGGTCGTTTGGTCTGCCTTGGGCGAATCCCGGAAATCTTTCTCAGTTTATCAAACTTCAAATTACTATTACTTTTTTTCAAAGAAAACCGATAAAAACTGACAAAAAATATTCAATCAACTTTCTACAGTGAATCTTAATTTTTCCCAGTAATATTTTGGTTCAGTAAAATGTATAGTTTTTTTTCACAATTTATAAATTTGTCAATCACCTCCAGCGTCGAAATCATTTCCAATCTGCAACTTTTAGGTCCATGGTTGTTTCACTTGCTTAGGGCGAATCCTGAGACTTTAACCACGTTTAAGCTTCACTTCAGAATTGAAATAATTTTTAAATTGTTGCGAAATGAAACCAATAAAACAGGGTACAGATGGTTATGTAACAGCCATGACCAGTACGACAAAGAATTTCTCACATGGTTCCCCTAAATGTTCCCCCGTCGGAACATCCCTGAGGGTATGTGGCCAACCAACTTGAAAACGGTGCACTTTATGAAAATTTCACTACAGAGCAATTCCAGCTCAAATCAGGAATTTTTCTGGTACTTTTGTACCCGACCCTCTCCGATTTCAATGAAACTTTGTAGACATGTTATCCTAGGCCTATATCACGCAGAAAAATGTTTTGTAGAATCAGCCTGTACGAGGTTTGAATCAACAAAATTTTTGTTGAATATAATCAACGCCGATTTTGCGTTGAAACAAACCTTGATTTTCTCAATCCCACAAAAGTCTTTTGTTGTTTCGAAAAAGCTGCTTTGACGTTTAGCGTTGATTCAACAAAAATAATGATTTTCAAATCAACAAAACGGTTTGTTGATTCAAATATGCCTTATTTTTCTGCGTGATATTTTTGGCCATTTTTGTGTATATGGAGCCAATAGTACTCGAGAATAACATTTGAGAAGGGCGTTAGGTATTAAAATATTTTTGTATTCTGTAATTTAAAAATTACTGTATCTCGAAGCCGTTGCGTCGTATCAAAAAGTGGTCAAAGACAAACTTGTAGGAAATTGGACGGGCTTTCTGAAAAAAAATACACTGAAACAAAAATACACGCCACATCTATGAGATTTTTTGATTTTTAAGTCTAGAACTTAAATTTGAAGGTGATGTCACGATTTTTTTTTCGTTCAAAATTTTTGAGGAAACAGCCTAAAATGTTTCTAAAAGACTGACGAAAAATGCAGGATGGTATGTCTCTCCTAAGAAATACAAAAATCATTTACTAAAACTGTTTTTTTGAAAAGTGGTCTAAACGTCAAAATTTTTAAAAACCGGTAGTGGGAATCGATTCTCCAGACAATTTTACATAAAAGTCTCCATATTGACCATTGTCCTATGTCCAATCCTTGGGAAGATACAGCGGTTTACAAAATGAAAATGTTGAAAAAACTGGTTTTTTTGTGGTTTTTGGCAATTTCTTTATGGCAGACTTGGTTTTTCAGTCTCGTAAATATTTTTACCGGAAAGCTCGTCCAATTTCCCATAATCATTACGTAATCAAATTTACTATCCTGGTTTCTACCACACTGAAAGAAATATTCTCTTTTCAGTTATAAGCTTTTATCTGTAAGCCCTTACAACTTACATCCAATTGAAATGCTGTCAAAGGCAGACTTATCGGAAATTGGACGAGCTTTTCGGTAAAAATATTTACGAGACTGAAAAACCAAGTCGATTAACACTACCGGTTACGAAAAATTTTGACGTTTAGACCACTTTTCAAAAAAAAACAGTTTTAGTAAAAGATTTTTTTATTTTCTTAGGAGAGACATACCATCCTTTCGTCAGTCTTTTGGTAACATTTTAGGCTATTTCCTAAAAAATTTTGAACGAAAAAAAATCGTGACATCACCTTTAAATTTAAGTTTTAGACTTAAAAATCAAACAATCTCATAGAAGTGGCGTGTATTTTTGTTCCAGTGTATTTTTTTCAGAAAGCCCGTCCAATTTCCTACAAGTTTGTCTTTGACCACTTTTTGATACGACGCAATGGCAAAGTACAAAAATATTTAAATACCTTACGCCCTTCTCAAATGTTATTTTCGAGTACTATTGGCTCTATACACAAAAATGGCCAAAAATAGATAGGCCTAGGATAACATGTCTACAAAGTTTCATTGAAATCGGAGAGGGTCGGGTACAAAAGTACCAGAAAAATTCCTGATTTGAGCTGGAATTGCTCTACAGTACTTTTTGATTGCAAATTTGATTTTACATCGAAAAAAAGGTAAAACAAATTTGCGACCGGTATTTCGATTTTTTGAAAAAAAACAGTATTGATTAAAAAAAATCATAACTCGGTCAAAGTTTTTTTGACCGTTCTGAAAAATTCTGAAAAGTTGACATTTGATGTCCAAATCAAGTCTTAGTGACAAAAAATTAAATTAAACGTCACCATTTTTTTACCGTGTCTCATATTTTATCAGTGTAGTCCTTATGCATACCTACAACTTTGCCGAAGACACCAAATCGATCAAAAAAATCCTTCAAAAGATACAGATTTTTGAATTTTCACATATCATTTTTGTATGGACAGATGCCGAATTTGTATGGAAAATTATAAGGACAAACTAATGATGCAAAATGGCTTCTTTGGGCATACCAAAGGCACCAAAACAGTTTCAGCCAGATCAAAAAATATGAATGAGAAGTGCTGGTAGTTAGCATGGCCTACTGCACTTAGCTTCCATACTTTTTTTTTGAAGAATTTTCTTTTCGGATCGGTGGATAAAAATTTTAAACTGTCAAAAATATAAAAAAAGTAATATTCTGATTTCACAACAGCAACAAACAATTCAAACGAAACAATAACATTTAATGATAACTTTCAGCGTTTTCCGCTTGATTTTTTTCTTAATTTGGCTGTTTGGCGAAATCCAAAAACAAATAAATGGGGTTGTGTCTTTTTTCAGTAATTTTGTGGGCCAGCAAATTTTGAAATCCGTCTATTTTGAGTTATCAGTAAGTTTTTTTTACCTCACTTTTTTGTTTTATTTTATCCACTATCGGCTAGATTTAAACTAAACGCTACATGTTTTGGGGGGGTACTTTATTTGCTCTGCAAGTTACACCTCTTTTTTATTTATTTTTAACTTTATTTCTCGGGCATTTGTTTATGGTTAATCCGCGCGCACTTGCTTGCATCTGATTGGTTAAACTTTTTTTTTTAGTTTTATCACAGTTCGATCTTTTACCTTAGTTTCATGTTTTTGTTGTGTTTTTCTTTCCTCGCGTTATAATTACTCCTTAAACTTATTATAAATTTTAGCATTCATGGTTGAAAAAGGAAGAGCCATTTTTGTTTTTAGTTTTAAATTGCAGGGGAGGTTGTGTACGGTTTTCGCTTCTTATCTGCTACAATATTTTTTTTCTGTTTGACTATTTTGTTGTGGTTGTGAATGTGGATAGTTGTATGAAAAAAAAACGTAAAAAAAAGTGGGAATGGAATATTTTGTCTGTTTCTGCTGCTTTTGGTTGGGCTATTGCTTGTGTCTTAAGGTGGGACACCTGTTGCGATTGCTCCTGTTTTTTGTTTTGTGTGTCAGCGTTACCTGAAGTTAACCGGTCTATTGCTGGGCGAAAGGTTTCTACGCTGGCGAGGGACACGCCCCTTTCCAGAACGCCCCCCCTCGCCACACGCGCTTCAACTAAATATTGTTTCTGCTGCTGCTGGTTTTCGAATCAAAACGAAATGTGTCGTCGAACCGAACCACGCGCACCACCCTTTTGGGAGAGGTGGTGACTTAGTTCATTCCGGAAACACTGCCGCAAACGAAAAGCTGTTGCCGATCTCCGGAGAGTTGTCCGGTACCTGCTCTCTGCTGGGGGGTCCTTTGCGCGAGTCTGCTCACTGCATCGACACGTAGCTGTTGGGGTTGTTCATGAACGACGGCGTGTTCAGGGTGGATGCCATGTCCTGGTAGCTGAACTGCGGGGTGGACGAAAAGGATAAAAGATGGCATAAGAACATTAGAATTGATTAAAATTGAAAAAAAAAAACAAAACATGACATCACCATCGCGTTCACTACACGTTTTGTTCAATACAACGCCTTTTTAAGATGTTGGTTTTCATTCAAAAAAAAAAAAAAAAAAACGCAAATGTTTAATTTTTAACTTGGAAAATTTCCTCAAAAGTTACAGATTTTCGAAAATGTTTGGAGACATAATGGCTTCTTTGGTCATAGGGAAGGCTCCCACAAAGTTTGAGTCAAACTAATATGCACAAAATCGGCCGATTTCGTTACTCAAGAGCACACTGAAAGAATCCAACATAGTAATCTCAAGTGTTATTTCACGTGAGTGTCTAAAAAAATCAACACGATAAATTCACATGCTTTTCCTTTGACCCACACAAATTATTCATGTCAGAGATAGATGTGAAAATCATTTGAAATCAGCTGATCGTTAGCGAAAAACCTTCCATCCTTTTTTCGCATGATGTTCATCTTAGATTCAAATTAATTGCACATCGATTTGCCCCATTCGACTTATCCTATGGTTACCAAGTGGAATTCACGTTAGAATTACGTGTTATGGTTTTAGATATCTTTAGCGAAAAAAATCACAAAGTAAGATGGCGACAAGCAAGAAGAATTGTCTGAGATTTCTCAGGTTCAATGAGGATTGTGCTGTAAAGAAAGTGTTTCTACCGATAAAAATATTGGAAAAGAGTTCCAAAAATCATGGTAAACATTAACTATATTGTAATCCGCTAATACCAATGTTTTAACAACTAATTTCTAATATTTTTATAGGAAATCAGAAATTCACCAAGGAAAGCTGGACTTCTGCGCGGATGTAACTCCAGGGAAACAGTAGGTGCCGGAGGACATATAGTGGCTTCCGAAGAACCTAACTAAACTACCCGCCAAGAAATTTACGAGGCAGTTGTAGCTTGTATTAACTCCTCTGGCTGTTCGGAACGTGTCCACTATGTCCAGGTGTACTTATGCTGGGAGCTAGCAGGTGCATTACAAAGTAGAAGGAAAAGCGCTAAAGGCCGGCACAATTATCAACTTTAAGAGAGTTTTTGGATTTTTTTTTTGTGTTTTCTAAATTATAAGTGGAAAAATTTATGCTCGAAAATGTGACATTAGACTGAATAAAAATATTAAAAAAGGAACATAATTTATCAACATTGACGAGAAAAAAAGACAAGAATTTCACTTAATAATCATGTGTGAGGACACGTGAAGCTAACGTGATTTTCATTACACTTGGATAAGATTTTCTCTTGTTACTCATGTGTGTTGATACTTGAAGTTGACATGATTTTCATTTGAATTCGCCGTGTCACGCGATGGAAGTTTTTGATGTGATTCTCACGTGACATTCATATGCCAAGTCGTATGGGGCAGATTCATGTGCAAAACATGTGATATTGCCATGTGCCTTTCTTTCAGTGCAGTGCAGGAAAAGGGATTCACTGACAGCCCCGTTCATGATCGTCTTTTCGGTGCGACCGTCGATTGATACAAACGATTTTTTTTTTTTAATTTATATTTATTCAAATTTCTTTTCCATGTACATTCATTCAGTTAAAATATTATTGAGTGTCCAATCACAAACGATGACTTTTCACCTCAATTTTAAATACTAGCAACTTTCATTTATTCATGAAATATTGTAGCTTTCGCTATTCAGTGATTTCAAATGTAGGAGGTCCTACATGTACAAAAGGGAAAAGGGATACCTTAAAACTAACTTATAAACTATATAAAGAGCGGATCAATGCAGCTGAAGACTGCAATGATTTTTGTCGAAATGCATCAATTATCTTATTGGACATAACATCCAAAGTGTCAACTTCGGCTAATTGATGAAGTTCACTGGTGCTGAACCAGGGAGGAAGTTTCAGAATCATTTTCAGAATTTTGTTCTGAATCCTCTGAAGTTTTTCTTCCTGGTTAAGCAACAGCTTGTCCAGATCGGCACAGCATAAAGCATGGCAGGTCTGAAAATTTGTTTATAAATTAACAGTTTATTCTTGAGACAAAGTCTAGAATTCCTGTTTATAAGTGGATACAAACATTTAATATATTTGTTACATTTAACCTGGATACTTTCAATGTGATCCTTGTAAGTAAGGTTTTTGTCAAAACCAAGTCCAAGATATTTCACTTGATCCTCCCACTTTAAATATACCTCATTCATCTTTATAATGTGATGACTTTTTGGTTTAAGAAAATCAGCCCTTGGTTTGTGAGGGAAAATAATAAGTTGAGTTTTGCAGCATTTGGAGTAATTTTCCATTCTTTCAAATAAGAATTGAAAATATCCAAGCTTTTTGTAATCTTCTTGTGATGACACGAAGGCTTCTACCTTTGGCGGAGATGCTTGTGTCATCAGCAAAAGTGATTTCTGACATCCTGGGGCAAATCAGGCAAGTCAGAAGTAAAAATATTGTATAAAATTGGACCCAAAATGCTTCCTTGAGGGACGCCAGCACGTACAGGTAGTTGATCAGATTTGCTATTCTGATAACATACCTGCAGAGTACGATCCGTCAAATAATTTTGAATAATTTTCACGATATAAATCGGAAAATTAAACCTTTTCAAAGCTACTCAAAGTTGCTTCTGGTAATTTTTTAATTAAAATGTAAAAAATGCCATCCTCACCAAGGGCTTTCATATTTTCAAATTTTTTGATAATAGATTTTATTTCATTCAGATCCGTATTAAAAACTTCATCTGATGAAAATTCTTGTTCAACAATATTCTGAAATTCTATTGAAATTTGATTTTCAATAGGACTCAAAACATTCAAGTTGAAATTATGAGCACTCTCAAACTGCTGAGCAAGTTTTTGAGCTTTTCCCCATTAGTTAATAGAATATTATCACCATCTTTTAAAGAAGGGATGGGTTTTGAGGTTTCTTAAGAACCTTTGAAAGTTTCCAAAAAGGTTTGGAATAAGGTTTAATTTGTTCGACATCTCTTGCGAACTTTTCATTTCGCAGGAGAGTGAATCTGTGGTCAATAACCTTTTGCAAATCTTTTGAATTCGCTTCAGTGCAGGATCACGAGAACGTTGATACTGTCTTCGGCGAACATTTTCAGACGAATCAGAAGCTGAAGATCGTCATCAATAATGGGAGAATCAAATTTGACTTGGACTTTAGGAATAGCAATATTCCTAGCATCCAAAATTGCATTAGTTAAAGATTCCAAGGCTGAATCAATATCAGCTTTGGTTTCTAAAACAAAATCATGATTTAAATTATTCTCAATATGATGCTGATACCTGTCCCAATTAGCTTTGTGGTAATTAAACACAGAACTATTGGGTCTGGTAACTGCTTCATGAGAAAGTGAAAAAGTTACTGGAAGATGATCAGAATCAAAATCAGCATGAGTCACTAAAGGACCACAATACTGACTTTGATTTGTCAACACCAAATCAATTGTTGATGGATTTCTAACAGAAGAAAAGCAAGTTGGCCCATTCGGGTATAAAACCGAATAAAGACCAGAAGTGCAATCTCTGAACAGAATTTTACCATTGGAATTTACTTTTGAATTATTCCAAGATTGGTGTTTGGCATTAAAATCACCGATGATCAAAAATCGAGATCTATGCCGAGTAAGTTTATTCAAATCCCCTTTGAAATAATTTTTATTTTCCCCAGTGCATTGGAATGGCAAATATGAAGCTGCAATCATAATTTTCCCAAAAGAAGTTTCAAGTTCAATGCCCAAACTTTCAATAACTTTTAACTTAAAGTCACGTAACGTGCTATAAGTCATACTACGGTGGATAACTATTGCAACTCCACCGCCATTTCGATTCATTCGGTTATTAGTTATAACTTTATAATCTGGATCACTTTTCAAATAAGTGCCAGTTTTTTAAAATGTTTCGGTTATAACAGCAACATGCACGTTATGAACTCGTAAAAAGTTGAAAAATTCATTTTCTTTCGCTTTTAAAGAGCGAGCATTAAAATTCATAATATTGATGGAATTACTTAGATCCATGATTAAACTTCAGGGTAAGAACAACATCATTCGCAAATTTTAATCCAATCTGGATAGCTTCCATCATGGATGTAGCATTACTCATTGTTTGAATCAAACCAAACAGTGAGTTTTGCAAAAAGTCATTTTTCAAACGTAACATCGCCGAGATCAGAAGATCCCAAAGCGTTGCCAGCAGAAAAATTTTCAAATGAGATTTGAGGTACCTGCCCAATTTCAGAAAGATTGGTAGAGGATTTAAAATTCGTGGATGAACCCGAACCCGAAACGACGTTAGCATAAGAAATGCCATTGTTGTTACCTAACTTTTCCACGGTAGGGGTATTTCTAGCATTGTTCGAGTGAGACAGCACGAACGTTTGATTTAAAGATGCAGGTACAACCTGACTTTGAGAAAATTTCGGTTTGGATTTCGGCTGATGCTTAGCACGAGAATCCAAAACCTTTTTCTGATGGGGCAATCCCAGAAATTTGATTTGTGATTTCCACCACAATTTGCACATTTAAATTGGGTGACTTCTTTCACGGGACAATTGTCCTTGTCGTGAGAAGAATCCCCGCAAACCATGCATTTTGGAACCATGGCGCAATGATCAGTACCGTGACCGAATGCCTGGCAACGCCGGCACTGGGTCAGATTCTGGCCATTACCGCCATGTTTCTTAAAATGCTCCCACTTTACCCGTACATGGAACAAAAACTGAACTTTGTCCAAAAGTTTCAAATTGTTGATTTCATTTCTGTTGAAATGAATCAGATAAAATTGTGAAGTCAAACCAAAGCGAGAAATATTCCCGTTTGATTTTTCTTCATCGGTATTACTTGGGATGGGGCAAAGCCAAGCAACACCTTAAGTTCGTTTTTGATCTCATCCACCGACAAGTCGTTGGAGAGACCTTTCAAGACCGCCTTGAATGGCCGAGCATTCTTGGTCTCATACGTGTAGAAATTGTGTTTGTGGTTTTTCAAATAACCAACAAAAGTTTGGTGATCTTGTAAAGATTCCGTCAACAAGCGACATTCTCCTCTTCGACCAAGCTGGAACGAAACTTTCAAATTGCAAGTTTCCTTGCAATTCTTCAGTTGCGTTCGAAAGCTGGCCAAATCGGAGACGGAAGTCACAACAATTGGCGGAGCCTTTACTCGTTTCTCGACGGCAGAAGGCTCAGTACGAGGAGAAGGTTCCTTGTCATCAGTTTCGGATAAAACACCGAAACTGTTTGTCAATGGAATTGGAGGATTGACCTCACATTCAGAATCAGAATCAGACCTCAGAAGAGGCTGTTTTCTTTTCTGTTTCCGTTAGCCGGTTTAGCGTTCAAACGCTTCACCGACGTAACGACCAAATCTTCAGAAGATTTGCGTTTACCTTTGTTTTGACGCATTTTGCAAGCAAAGTTCTCTTAAAAGATGGCTTCGTTTGTAAAATACAACAAAATTTCAGGCGGGGTTAGTCTTGAAAAGACTGTTTAGAATTTTGGAAAATAACTCAGGTAGTCTTTAAAAAGACTGTGAATTTTGTTTTGAAATAACTCTGAGCTTAGGTAGTAAAAAATACCGCAGCTCTAGTGTCCGTTCACCACGAAGGTTCGCAAGACACTGATTGATACACACGAAGTTGTCACGAGCGAATGCCGAGCACAACACTCAAACAGCCGGGCAACACGACGTAATCTCTTTCTTGCTTGTGTGGTTAAGTGTGGTGACAGCAATCATTCGAATGCAGTCATGGGCCAATTGATTGGGAATGCGGTAGAGTTTAAAGGAACGAGCTCTGCGCGATTAAAAGAGGTGGCGAGAGTTAGATGACTGTAGGTTACGCTCATTCGTTCGGATGTGTATCAAGGTCAGACGGACGTAGCGAAACGAAAGACCCAAGCCCTGCTCAAGAGATGTCAATTTTCAACATGAGAAAAGATCGCATTAATACCAAGAAAATTGCAGATAAATTTTTCAATTGCCCGAAATGCAAAATGGTGTGAATTTGAAAAGTTGAATATTACCTCTCTTATGATGTAATTTTACCTCAATTTTGACTGAAAAAGTGACATAACACTAGCAAAGTGGCAAAGTTACACATTTTCAGAGGTGAAATTACTCATTTTTTCTGAAATGTTACCATGATTATTTCTAGAGTTTTTTAAATCTAGCTGGGTGCTGAATAGTGGCTCGCAAAACGGCCTCAATTTTGAACTGTCAAAGTGGAACCAATTTACTGTTCGCCAAAAAAAGAAAGTATTGTAATCAATCATTAAAAATTGTTTTTTTTGCAAGAATGAAAAATGTGTGGCTTTTGAGGACATGGAGTTGAAGTCAAGAAATCTTAAGAAAGTTGAAGGCGAGATCGTCATTTTGTATAATTATAAATGAATGGAAGATGTTTATGGAGTCGATGCTTCCATCCAGAAGCTGCCTTTATTTTTTAATTCCGATTGAAAACCTACTGGTTTAGTGAAAATCTTCTCTGATTATTGGATCAGCTTCGCTAGAATAAGCGATGTTTTTTTTCGCTGGACCAGGAATAGCTGCAGGATTTCAAAATCAGCCAGGAAATTTATCTGCGACATCGCAGAATGAGATTCTCGCCGCAGTTCTTTGTCGCTCGTAAAAAGAAAAACCTTTTCTAACCGATTAAATCTTAAAAACACACAATTTTCCAGCAAAAAATGTCAAAAATATGACAAAATAAAACACATACTGTGGCATTCTAGATTAGCCGTGTTATGGATAAATTAGTATTGAGTTTAGGTAAGCGAAGAGAAGCGTGTTAGCGGGAGCAGTCTGTCAGTGTACGAAGATGGTGCAATAAAGCGGTGCGTTGGAAACCGCATTATTGTGTTTTATTACCAGCTTGAGAATATCACATTGGTGATCCTGCCAATTATAAAACATCTAATTTACCAGTAAGAAAGAAGTCATGCTTGTGCTTAAAAAGCCTCCTACTTTGTAGATTCGCAATTCGCAATTTTTCAGTGTAAGAACGGGCCTTGACCGATCTTATGCACTAGGTTCCCGACGAACACGCACTGCCCTTACACCTACATCTCACCCTTGCTCTGAGTCAGTACGAGCAGCACGCTAAAACACGCTTTGAGTGTTCGTGCCAGGCATGCACACCTTCTTTTCCGGTTACGCATTTTAACTCGGCCGGGGGTGGTACATTACGTAGGGTTTGATGTAAGTATAAGCGCCTAACCATTTAAAGTGTGCCTATAACAACTTTCATTAAAGCAAAAACTGTTATATTTTTAGTTTGAATTAAAAAACTAATTGTTATTTACTGTGAATTTATTGTTTTCTCCTGAAATCTTCCCTATTGTTGAGTCGTGTTAATATGTTGCTATTTCTTCTGTCGCGGTGTTTTGTTACAATATTTTGGTCCTAAGCATTTTAAAAAAGTTTTTCAAAAGTACAATAGTAATTGTGTTAATCCTTTAATCATTCCATTAATTGAGTAAGGGCTCGAACCTCACTTGCTTAAGAAAAAGGTGAAGTTTCAAAACAATGGACAGTGAAGGAAATATACTATGTAAAGATTCAATAGTAAAAGAAAGAAAGTAATTTATGAAGTAGATAAAGAAATTAACCATAGTTAATAAATTGAGATAACGAACAAGCTTAGATTGTATTGAGGGCAATTCACAGGGAAGATGAGAAATTATTCAAATAGATAAATAAAGAAAAGGCACATGATAAACAAAATTGACATCGCTGCCAAATTAAGGGAAAGCAGACAGTTTGTTACAGCAGCATCAATTAGTAAAATAGAGTGGAAAAGCGTTGAGAAATAAGAGAATCAAATGAGTAAAATCGAAATCAAATGGAGGATAGTAAACAGAAGCCGCGTTAGCAAATTAGTGAAACAAAATAAACAGAAGATAGGTGGTAGCTGAGAATGAAGAGAAGAGAAACCCCGTTGTGCGATGTTTCAGGTACATCCACAGCAGTTGACTCAACATACTGCAAATCAAAACAATACCGTCTACAATCACAAATTACTTCCCTTTCCCACATTGACGCGCCCCTTTCTTTTAGCCGCCTCTACTCTGACCCTCGCTGGTCAAAGGTTTACGAGTCGTTTCCACAGGCCACCAGCTAGGTTACACCTTGTCATCATGATGACTAAACCAAGCCAACGTGGAGGTAAGAAAATAGGACACTTGCAAGGAACCAGAGCCATGCTGTTTTGTCCAAACAGCACTACGGATGTAGTTGGGCTCCTTCCGGGATGTTCCTCGCCTGGGTGTTGTCAACCGACGAGTATCATCAGTATCATGCACCCTTGGCCTGCAAAAAAGCCTCCTACTTTGTAGATGTAAATAAAGTGGGATCATTCGGAAATCACGTTACGCATTCTCTCTATTCATCACCTAGGTCTCTAATACTCTAGATTTTTACTGTGTAGTGGTTGAGTTTAATCATTTTTTGTATTCAAGATCTTCGACAAACATGTGAGTTTTTGCCTTCCTCACTTCAATGAGGAAAGGCTATAAAACCACATGAAAAATGAACTTCTTAATTCGACCTCGTAGACCCACCTCCACCTATACCTATCGACTCAGAATCAAATTCTGAACAAATGTCTGTGCGTGTGTCTGGATGTGAGTCCGTGCACCGAAAATTATGCACACGATTATCTCCGGATTGGCAGAACCGATTTGGACCGTTTTGGTCTCATTCGATCCGTCTTATGGGATCCCCACAAGACCCTAGTTAATATTATGAAGTTTAGAAAAGTACTCACTAGCGTGCCCAGCTCTTTGAGGAAGGTGGGGCAATAATATGGACATTTTGAAAAATACGTCATTTGTGGAACAAATTTCTGAGGATGGTGGGGCAGTTGCATCATGTTGCCCCACCCTGTGCACGCTAGTGAAAGTACTTCAAAAGTTATGCTAAAAAAACGATTTTAGCTAAACTTCTGAAGATTGTAAAAAGGGTGGTTTTTGTAAGAAAACCCGTTATGCTATATATTATTAGAAAGACCTTTCCAACGCGTTAAAAAGATTGAAGGTCAGATCATCCCCATCAAAAGTTATGAGCACTTAAGTGTAATTTATACACTTTTTTGAGGCCGGATCTCAAATATATTTAAATGAAAAAGTTGTCCGGATTTGTCATGCGACCCATCGTTGGATAGGTAATCAAAAGACCTTTCTAACAAGTCCAAAAGATTGAAGATCTGACAACCCTATTAATAGCTATAAGTACTTAAGTTTTTTTTGATAAACTTTTTTGAGGCCGGAACTCAGATATTTTGATAAAAATATGCGAGGAAGGCACCAACCACCTAGGTGGAATAAGTAACGTTTTATATTATTAATCGCTCTGTAGAAGACCGAAAAAAAACATTCAAAAAAGTGACATACATGCAAAACAATTTTTTTTAAAAATATAATTCATAAACAATACTTCGTATCTCTTTACCAATAAGAGATTTAATTTTGGCGTCTTGGACAAAGTTGTTAGTAATGGTTTCTGCTACATCTTTGCTTAAGAAACTATGAGCCTTGGCACAAATGAAAACTTTTCTGAAGACAAATCTCTAAGACACATTCTAGGAAAGTTATTTACAAAATATCATAAAATTAGTGTTTCCGAAAACATTTAAATTTATGAATGAAATGGAGAATGATCTCCTACAAATAACCTTTCTTACCTGTGAAAAATGCGGCTCCTCCTGGATGGCCCCTAACGGTCCATTATTATCCGGTGGCGTCAACTCTACACTCTCGCCAGTAAACTCCGAATCGAAGTAGCGCGTATCGGTGTCGGACGTTACCAGCGGTTTGAACGGCGGCGGAATACGCTTCTGGTACAGCTCGGTCCAGTTGATGCTGGAGAAGAACGGATGCACCATAATTTCCTTCGCGTCCGTCGGCCCTCCACCCAACCGATCCTTCGGCTGTTTCATCAACAGTCCAGTCAGCAGATCGCGCGCATTTGCGGTGATATTCCGCGGGAACTTGACCTCCTCCATCAGGATCAACGTGAACAGGATGTCGTGATCACGGTTGTAGAACGGCAACCGGCCGCACATCATCTCGTACATTACGACTCCGGTGCCCCACCAGTCCACGGCCAGCCCGTAATCGTTGTCCTCGAGCACCTCCGGGGCCAGATATTCCGGCGTGCCGCAGAAGGTCTTCGTGGTGCGACCGTACGTGATCTGCTCCTTGCACAGGCCAAAGTCGGCGATCTTGATGTGGCCGTCCTTGTCCAGCAGCAGGTTCTCCAGCTTCAGATCCCGGTACACGATCTCGTGCGAGTGCAAATATCTGTGTGTGGAGAAGTGAAAAGAGCGAACAAAAACAAAATCATTAGCACGTGTGTGCACGCGTTCGTTCTTCAATGAATAACGAAGTGCCGTTACGGATGGGATATTGAGTCATTCTTAATGCACTGCGCAACTCCAAATAAGCAAGTTGCTAATTTTTAGGTCAACTAACTACGTATCCGCCTATACTTGAACGTAAACAAATTAGTCATCGGGGCGAAATTCGGCTTAAAGTGCACGGAAATGCGACTCACTTTTATGCGGCGCACGTTTTTTGGCAATGGATTTTATGGACGTTTGTTTATCAAATAAACAGAAAATTGTGTTGTCCCAAGCAGGAACGTGAAATGTGCCCTGTCACGATGGTAAATCTGGAGATTGAATTTTATTTGCTAGATCAAGCCAATAAAAGTGCGTTGTTTCAAATGAGTTAAATTGAATAAATTTAAAATTCTCGATAGAAATTCTTTTGAATCCTTAAACATTGTTTCAAAACGCAATGTTTAATTATATTTAATACTTTAAGAGCTCATGTTACCAGCGCAAGAGCCAGCCGAATGCACAACATTGTAGACTGGGTTGTTCATCGACGATAGAAAAAATTATGCTTTGCCAGAATTCATGTTGATGAGCATTTCTGTTTTTTATCTTGGAGTTTTCTTTAAAATGAATGTGCTGAAACGTTAAACATGAAAAATGTTCAAAGTTTTAAATATAAATTTTGAATATATCAATAAATAAATTAAAACTACTCAACTAAATACATGTCAAATGCTTTTCCCAACGTTGTTTTCCATTTTAGAGATATTTTTTTGGTTGGATAGTTGATTTAGATGCGTTTGGCAATATTGCAGAGGAAATTTCTGAATTTTGTTTGGAGCCATAGGATAAGTTTATAAATATATACAATAGGGTGGGTACGTTTTTGAAAAAGTTCTCGGATCAAGTTTTGGTATGGTTCCCCTTGTAGGGCATGCCCATAGGGACTTTCATGCCAAATATCAGCGCATTTGGTAGTAAACTGGCTGCGCGCATCAGGGTTAAAGTTTACATGGGAATTACTATGGGAAATTGGAACTTTTTGTTCAAACGCTTCTACAGGTCTGGGAAAATCACGCGCCAACTTCTGGTATGGTCAGGCCTATGGAGAATGGTCTGGAGAACACTTTTCCCGAAGAGAGCATATGGATTCGTTGTCCCTAGACCTGGCGCATCGGCAAACAATCCGATGTTTCCGGAATCAACGAGTTTCCCTGAAAAAGCATCAAATTTTCCTTAGCATGCTATGAAAGCTTGATGAACACCACGACGCCATACGTCAGGCAGCTACCACGTGGCTACAAGGGGAACCATACTAAAACTTGATCCGAGAACTTTTTGAAAAACGTACCCACCCTAATATACAAATATAGGGGAAAGTGGGGCAAGTGTAACAAGCTAAGGAAATGATCGTTGTAACCCATTAAAAACGTTAAAAATCTGTCGGATTTTATAATAATCATCTTATTCCAGGTCTTGACTAAGACTTTGATAGAACAAGTTTTCAAAAAATCCTGTTTTTTAATGCAAAAAAATGATTTTAATTTTTTTTATTTTCCGTATGTTCCACTCAACTAGTGGGGCAAGACGAACAACCCGTTGGGGCAAGAGGAACAATCCATGAAAAAACATGCTAATTTTCTAACAATTGAACTATTATCACCTAGATACATCAGATGAGGATGTATTTGAAACGTTTCTTTCATTTTTAGATTAAAGAATATTATTTTACTAAAAATTTGACCGTTTTTACGAAAAAGATTATTACTTAGATGAAAAAAAGGAAATTTTCATAATATCACTATATTTTGTATGGACATTTTTTTAAACAATTGTTTATCAGTTATTAAGTACGTTTATGTATTTATTTCCCAATAAAATATGTTGTTGCAGCAATTCGTATTTTTCCATACTAAAAATCCATATGGTACACTTGCCCCACCTGAACAATTTTTTTTAAAAGCTCTCAACAAATATAACCAAAAGTTAAATCATACTTTATAATAGGTGCAAGTCATTGGTAGGGACACTACTGATCTAGGAAAAATTGCATTTTGATAAAATGAGCCTTAAAACGAACCCAAAGTCTTATTTTGTACTTTCCAAATATTATAAGAAAATAAAGGTTTTTAAAAAACTTCATTCAATCTTATGCTCCGTGGCGTTTACGTCGTTTTGGCGGTTATGTGGTAGTAGAATCAGCTAATTGCATTGCTAGCAACATTTCCTTATACTGGAAATAATCAAAATTGTAAAAATTACGGCCGTACGAGCGATTGTTCCTCTTGCCCCATATGGTCGTCTTGCCCCACCTTCCCCTACCCATTTTCGGCATACTATCCACTTTTCGATCTTTAAAGATTTAAAGAATTCCGAATTATAAATTTCTACTCAGCTATAAAAAGCTACAGTAAAATGTTTAACTTTCTAGGCACACTCACTTATTTTATTGATATTTTTTTACTATTTAAAAGATAAATAAATGAAGGTTAATTAAAAATTATATCAAATAAAAAAAAAAAAAAAAACAACATGTCGATTCCTTTAGTGCAAAAAGCCCAGAGGCGTGTTCTCTATTAATAATTTTTATCTTCTTCCGACATTCTCAATAATGAAAGAGATTCCAACCCATTTTTAAATAATTTTCTGTTGAAACGATACAGACAAGTTACTAAATTTAAACAAAATCGATCGTGCGTCGAAAATCAGTCGTCCATGTTTTATTGCAGATTTTCCCAACAATTATTTCTCGATAAATGATCGGATTATGAAGCTTGGTCTTTAGTCGACAAAGCAAAAATCATTAAAATTTTAACAAAAAATGGTTGCTTGAAATGACACGGAATTTAGAGAAAAATAATCAAATTTCTAGCTACAGTTTTAAAATTTTGATATGAGAATGAGTATGAACATGGACATGCCAAATGAGCTGCTACTTTGTTACTGACATATCAGCTGAAGTTAAACCAGTGTTGGTATTCTCGCGCTCTCGCGACAAAAATTCCTCTCTCTCTCTCTAGAGTTCTCGCCGCGAGTCCCGAGCTGCCGAGAGAGACTCACCGATTGCTCGTGCTCTCCTCCAGGCTAGCTAGCTTTGGACGAACGGCTAGCACAAAGTGCTCGCGTCGAGAGCAAAAACGCGAACCAAAATGCGAGCGCGAGCATCAAGAGAAAAGTCTCTCTCTTGCTTGCTCGCGAGCAATGTTTTCCTTCTTCTCGCTCGACTTCCAACAATGGGTTTAACAATGAATCAAAAATAATCAGTGGGAGCCAACCATCCGTTCACTGGTAATCCCCTATTTTATTAGTCAATACCGGCGCCTTCCCAAGAAGCCTGCAGTTTAACAAGGGTAGGAATGTTAGTCCAATACTTGTATTTGCAGACTAATCCGACATGTCCGACGACACCGCATGAGACCGTTGAATCCACAGCATCTCATCCAAGCATCACGTGAATGATATGCTTCTTTTATTTATATTAGTGGAATAAGGTAATAAGCTCCCGAGCAACGAAGCTAAGGGAAGGTCTTTTTCATCACAACAACACTCGCGCATTTTGATGTCTAATATAAATAATTTAAACCACGATGAAATCGAAGAACCAAACGTCAGCGTTACTTTCGATCATCGACAATATAGAAAGGACTTGTTACAATGCAGAATATTTTATCGTTATGAACATTTAACGATTTATGCATTTATTTCTACGACGACGTGCCTTCCGATCAACGATGATATAGAAAGGAGAACAATTGAGAACATTTCGTATAACTGAAAAAAAAACTTAAGCAAAAAAAGTATCATTACTACAACATTATATCTGCAAACAAAGTTGTATGAAAACAATGAATTTATGATAGTATTTTTTGTATCTGTAATCACAAAATTCAAAATTTGTTTTAAAAAACCTTAAACTGCCTCGCACCGTTTTTGTTTGCTTTGCTTTTTTATCTAAGCTTGTGTGTGTTTGCGCGTAAGATTAGTAAGACGTTTAGAAAGCCTTATGAAAACTATTCGCTGCTTTTAAAATTTAAAAATTAATCCACATTTTAAAGATTTTTAAATTCGAGTTTTTTCAAATATTTTCAATCTAATTAAAATTTTAAGATAATTTAAGAATCTAACCTAATTGAACAATAGAATAAACTGTAAAGTAGCGCAAAACAAAATATTTATTATCAATAGCATTTTCAACTACGCGAGCAAGATACCCCGATCAAAGCTCAGCTAGCTAAAACCGCAACAACAAAGAGAAACCAAACACAAAGTTTCAATAAAAACGACAAACATGACATTTTTACTGCAAATAGCAAAGTCAATTCCACGAAATCCTCCTCAGCCACATCGATTGCGCTGACCAGTGCACTCTTCCGCCGATGATGGGCGAAGGAATTCCACAAAATCAACAACAAGTGTGCGACAAAAAATAACTCAAGACTGCACACACAAAAAAAAAAGTTCAACAACATCGCATCTATATTTTATGTCGCGCTTCTTCAGCCTGGTGGTCGTCGTCGCGAGCTAATAATAAATGTTTGTTTATTTTGGCCGCACGCGGTTAATTCCGACCACTGCTGGACTGGGTTTTTCCCCGCCACCGAATGCATAAGGTTCACCTGAGTCACATGTTATTGCGCTCGGATTCGGCACACGACTGCTTAATCACACTAATATGAATCATAATTTTTTTCAAAGAAAACTTACCCTAACGCAGAGATGATTTCGGCCCCGTAGAACCGGGTTCGATCCTCGGAGAAGACCCGCTCGCGACTCAGGTGGAAAAACAGCTCACCGCCGTTGACGTACTGCATCACGAAGCATAACCGGTCCACGGTTTGAAACGAATATTTGAGAGACTGCAAGGAAAAACAAATTAAAAATTAGATTCCATAACATAAAATTACTAACGTCAGAACTCACAATCAGGAAGGGATGGTTGGTGCGCTTGAGGACGCGGTTCTCGGCCATCGTGTGCGCCACCTCGTCCTTTTGCACGATCACCTCCTTTTTGAGGATCTTGATCGCGTACAGCTTGGCGGTCGTCTTCTCGCGGCACAGGATCACCTTGCCGAACGTGCCCTTGCCGAGCACCTTCAAGAATTCGAAGTTTTCCAGCGTCTAGAAAGGGAAAAGATAAAATTAACAAGGATTTTATGATACTTTGATGTTGGGACTAATGGTAACAATAGTAACAAAACCTGAAAAAAGTGTCCACGTGGTTTGTGGATGGTCCCAAAACAACATGATTACAAACCATTGCTGATCACTTCTTTCATTTCAATGCAAAAAATAAATTGACAAGATCAACTATGGTTCCTTGTAACGAGCTGTCAAGTAAGGGAGCGTACTTTTATTACGTAACGCAAAAATCGAAATTTTTTACCCCCTCTCTCCCTCATAACAAAATTTACATACAAATTTGAAAAAAATGTATGTTGCGTAACACGGCCTTCGACCCCTCTCCCCCTCAACTGCGTTACGTAATAAATGCAATGCAATTCTCTACGAAATCGGCCGATTTCGATATTTTTTTTTTGTATTTATGATTTGGCTCAAACTTTGTGGGGACCTTCCCTATGACCAAAGAAACCATTTTGCACAAGTCTTCATATAATTTTGGCAGCTGTCCATACAAAAATATTCAAAAATATGTAACTTTTGACGGAATTTCCTGATCAAAGTTGTAGGTATTGATGAGAACTATTCAGAATGGTTTCCCATAACCATTTTTTTTAATTTGTTAGATTTTTTTTTATGTTTTAGGGGACAAAACACTCATTTTTTGAGCTATAGAGAAAAATTAACAAACATTTTGCATTTTTGAGAAAAAATAGAAATTTAGCCAAAAAAAAAAAAAAACTTTTATTTACAATGTAAAATCAAATTAGCAATCGAAAAGTACCTTACAGATTTTTTTAAAGTGCACCGTTTTCAAGATACAGCCACTTAAAGTTAAATTTAATGTAAAAAGTTGCCATCTTTCAATTTTTTAAAATAGTGTCAATGATTGTTTATCCTTCAAAATATTTTTATTCGAAATGTTTAGCAAATTTCCAATAAAATTAGACCTCTAGATGCTGAAATACAGCGAAGAAAAGAAAAATAAACGAAAAAATATATGTTTTTTAAGTCCCACCAAACATTTTCTAATGCCAAAAACTAATGGTCCAATTTTCAATGCTGAAAAATGCATTATTTGTAAAATATTTGGAAAAAATTGGAATCATGACTCTCACTTTTTGCATGGGCGTAGGATTGAATGCAAGGTAGTACACTTTTTCAAATAATCTGTTAAGTAGCCAGCATTTAATTTTTTTACAAAAAACATTGTTTTTTCAAAAATTATAAGTTTTAGCAATATAAAAAATAATAATAAAATATTTCGTTATGCACACAAAAAAAAAAAATCGAACGAATTATTGATTACCTCTGGGGTATATCCATAGCATAGCATAGCATAACGGGTCTGCACCACGCTGTAGGGGGTGCCACAATGGTCAATTCAATATTCTTAGACAATTTGATTGCTGCCCGGTACAACCAAAAATATCTAAGAACGTAAATTTCCACACTGTGCTCCAAGGCTACGCCCATACAGTCCCGTGGGGATTTGGGAGGATGTTTTTGTTGTTCACTAGTGGCAAAAGTGCAGGAACCCATGCGACTTTTAAAAGTGAACGGAATATTTTTGGGAGGTTTGGAATGGGGGTTAGGGTAATTTCATCGGGCCGATGAAAATGGTTGAGTGCGTAATGTATTTAATGATTTGAATGTTTGTAAGTGTAAATGTGAGTCTGTAGTGTATTATCTAATAAGCATATAGTTTTGTAATAATGATAAATAATAAATATAATAAATATAGTAAATAAAATAAATATAATAAATACAATCAAGATGATTCCAGGAAGCTGTAAAAAAACAGTTATTTAAAACATAAATGCTCCAGATGGTTCCCATGCTGTTTTAGAAAGTTTCGTTAATTTAAGCAATTTGATCATATATGGTATGAGGAGGTGGTATATTACAGGAAAGGAATAGGATAAGGAATAATATGAACATTTAAATAAATCATATAGTGAGTAGACAAATTTACATGTAAACATTTGATTTAAAAAAATTCCAGGAAGCTGTAAAAAATGAAAATAATTTTAAAACTAATACTCCAGATGGAAACACAAATAAAACAACAAAGACACAAGAATCCTAAAACGCGGCTTCGCACCTTCCACATAATTCGACATGAACACGATCACGTACACAGCACAAAAAGAACGCCACAAAAATCCATCTTCCCGGCGCTTCTGCTCACACGATAATGACGCGCAATAATATTCATTAGCACAAAGACCCCCCTCACCGTATGCATGATATGAACACGATCACGAATACAGCACAAAAAGAACGCCACAAAAATCCATCTTTCCGGCGCTGCTGCTCACACGATAATGACGCGCAATAATATTCATTAGCACAATGACCCCCCTCACCGTATGCATGATATGAACACGATCACGAATACAGCACAAAAAGAACGCCACAAAAATCCATCTTTCCGGCGCTGCTGCTCACACGATAATGACGCGCAATAATATTCATTAGCACAATGACCCCCCTCACCGTATGCATGATATGAACACGATCACGAATACAGCACAAAAAGAACGCCACAAAAATCCATCTTTCCGGCGCTGCTGCTCAAACGACACTGACGCGCAATAATATTCATTAGCACAATGACCCCCCTCACCGTATGCATGATATGAACACGATCACGAATACAGCACAAAAAGAACGCCACAAAAATCCATCTTTCCGGCGCTGCTGCTCACACGATAATGACGCGCAATAATATTCATTAGCACAATGACCCCCCTCACCGTATGCATGATATGAACACGATCACGAATACAGCACAAAAAGAACGCCACAAAAATCCATCTTTCCGGCGCTGCTGCTCAAACGACACTGACGCGCAATAATATTCATTAGCACAATGACCCCCTCACCGTATGCATGATATGAACACGATCACGAATACAGCACAAAAGAACGCCACAAAATCCATCTTTCCGGCGCTGCTGCTCAAACGACACTGACGCGCAATAATATTCATTAGCACAATGACCCCCTCACCGCATGCATGATATGAACACGATCACGAATACAGCACAAAAAGAACGCCACAAAAATCCATCTTTCCGGCGCTGCTGCTCAAACGACACTGACGCGCAATAATATTCATTAGCACAATGACCCCCCTCACCGTATGCATGATATGAACACGATCACGAATACAGCACAAAAAGAACGCCACAAAAATCCATCTTTCCGGCGCTGCTGCTCACACGATAATGACGCGCAATAATATTCATTAGCACAATGACCCCCCTCACCGTATGCATGATATGAACACGATCACGAATACAGCACAAAAAGAACGCCACAAAAATCCATCTTTCCGGCGCTGCTGCTCAAACGACACTGACGCGCAATAATATTCATTAGCACAATGACCCCCCTCACCGTATGCATGATATGAACACGATCACGAATACAGCACAAAAAGAACGCCACAAAAATCCATCTTTCCGGCGCTGCTGCTCAAACGACACTGACGCGCAATAATATTCATTAGCACAATGACCCCCCTCACCGCATGCATGATATGAACACGATCACGAATACAGCACAAAAAGAACGCCACAAAAATCCATCTTTCCGGCGCTGCTGCTCAAACGACACTGACGCGCAATAATATTCATTAGCACAATGACCCCCCTCACCGCATGCATGATATGAACACGATCACGAATACAGCACAAAAAGAACGCCACAAAAATCCATCTTTCCGGCGCTGCTGCTCAAACGACACTGACGCGCAATAATATTCATTAGCACAATGACCCCCCTCACCGCATGCATGATATGAACACGATCACGAATACAGCACAAAAAGAACGCCACAAAAATCCATCTTTCCGGCGCTGCTGCTCACACGACACTCATTACCTCTGGGGTATATCCATATTTAAAAATTCCATTCAATGTCATTATTTCTTATAAAAGTTTTTGTATAAAGACCACACCACACCCTATCAAAATTTTCCCTTAGTTCAAGCCATATTTAGCAATATAAAAAGTACCAATAAATTGAGTTATGGACACTCATAACATTTTTGAACAAATTATTAATATCCTTGAAGGGTATATCAATTTTTTAAAAAAATCAAACTATCTTTTTTTAACTTTTTGGTATAGATCATAGATAAGCTATAATGAGTTAAATAAAAAATAATAACACATTAGGTTATGGAAAATTGGTAAAAATTTGCCCACAGATAAAGTAAAATTAAATAACAAAAAATAATAACAAATTTGATTATGGAGCTGATTGTTTTTTTTTTAAGATGGAACATCACACGAACAACGCGATCATTGACTGAATAATTGTCTATGTGCCATTAATCGAGTTGTTATTAAAGGGCTTTTACTGAAAACGAAACAAATTCAAGTTTTTTTTTCTCTAGTTATTGATATAATACCCTTTGGGAAATTTGTATAACTGTCAAGAAGTCAGGATAACAAATTTTGATATTTTTGTGGTATATTATGGATCAATTTGTTCCAATTTGGACTAGGTCAATTTTGCATCAACAATACGTTCCAAAACGAATGTTTCCATTGGAAATGATGAACCACAAAGTTTGTTTTTTTTTATTGCTGGAAATTTGTAAAATCATTTTAATTTTCTCTAGGTCAGAACAAAATGTTGGTATTTTAGTTTTGTTATGGCATATCTCTGAAACTTTGGGAAAATTTTTACTTTGAGAAACTTTTGGTGATCTTGTATCAAGCTTGATTTAAATAAAAATTATTTATCAATCTTAATTTTGTTCAGATGCTTGGCCAAGAAAAAACATAAAACGTATGCTGTTTATCAATGCCAGACATATTCGAGGTGGCGAAGAATATCACTGAAAACAACTTGGAATCTTCCCTGTTGCATGAAAAACCTTGCTGGTCAAATAAACGACATGAAAACACCAAATTTTGGTATTACTTGTGCAAATAAAAAGCGACCAAAATGTGCCCTTGGTACTGGGCAACCAAGGGCACAATAGATGGTAAAATATCATGGAATCATAACAGAATCATGTATCTGGAAGTTCACAGCAATACCAAAATCTGATATTCCAAGGGCATGGGAATACCAAAAAATAAAATCATGTGAATATTCAAGTTTTCGTATTAAAGCAATGTCCTAAAATCCAGAAAATTTCAACTTGGTATTGAAATAGTTTTTATTTTTGGTTTTCTTTTGTCCTTGGTTTGGTAATACTGTGGTATTCAACTTATAAGATTTTAGCTCAAGTAATACAACATTTTGCTATTCTCATGTTATTTTCCCCTGCTCGGGCAAGGACAGTCCTCCGCAGAGAACAGTACAACACATTTTACAGGTGTTATCAGTTGCAACAAAATATCATCATCACCCAGAGAGTACTCACCACTTTCTTCCTGCCGCTGATCTTGCCGGTGGACGTGCCCTGCACCGAGAACTTCTCCGTCAGCAGCTCGTCCTCGGCGATGGACGCCATCTCGACGTCCTCGTTCGACTCGCCCGGACCCGCTCCGCCCTGGTACGCTTCGGCCTCCGTAAGCCGATTCGCCACACTCCGGATGGCCTCGACCCACTCTTGGCGCTCTTTCTCCTCCTCCACGTGGAACATCCGCTCGATGACGGTGGTCCACTGGAGGCCACGGATGATGAAGGTAAAGGGCCGTGGCCGATCGACGGACATGATCTGGCAGCCGCGCACGGTAAAGTTGTTGGATGGTTCCGCCTGGAAGGACGCGTCCGGACGGTTCTTGTACCCGACCAGGGTGCCGTCGTCCTTCAGGACAAAATAGCGCGAGCGCCAGTTCTTGATGTGTTCACCGCGCTTGTACAGCCAGCCCTCCTTGATGATCGTGGCTGGTGGCGGCTGGGTGACCCGGGTGGGCTGTGAAATGGGCACTGAAGCCGCAGCCGTGGCCGGGGCCATCGTCGGCTGCTGCTGCTGGCTGTTGTTGGTGGCGTCGGACGATGACATTCTGACGGGGGCTCTGTTGAACGATCAATTCGCGATCGCGATCGTGACGACGTGTTACTTTCTCGCTCGTGTGCTGGTGGGCAATTTGCGCCACGGCAATAAGACGACTGCCGCCTCGCAGCTTAGCTCAATCAACCGATGCTGCTTGCAGGTTCAGCTTCAGCTGGCGTTGTTATTTCAAATCTATAAAGTAAATATTGTAAATATTTATTGAATCATCGTTTGACGCGGATGAAAAAAGGAGAGAGAAAAAAAAACCTGCCAAAGGAAAAGAAGGTTTATTGAACACAACAAAACCGGATTAGTACGTAAGCGGGTTGGCAAATACAAAACAAAAACCCGCCCAACCAATAATATCTGGGCTTTGGATGATGGTGTGGAGGCCGCTGAGCTCACAGGGGCTGCGGCTTAGCTCAAGTGCTGCCGGGTGTGCAGTACGTACGACAGCACCGGTGAACAAAGTCTGAATCGATCGCGTTGCGACTTGATTAAATGGCTCAATTCAGAAGAGAGTGAGCACGTGCGAGTAAATCTAGTGATTGTTTGAAAATGATTAAACACGATTTTATTCTAAAAGCAAAGCAATAAGAAACCTAGAGTCATTATATTTATTTTCTTTTAGAAGAACTTGTTTGGCATCTCGCGTAGATGATTTCCAGCATGTTGTGCCATTGATAAGAGTACACTAATTACGCTAATCTTTAAATCTCCCGAAGACCCGAAGAGATTATGTTGAAAACCTTTAAGTGCAATCAAAGAGCTTCTAAGAAGTTCTTCTTAAGGGGTTACATACATGTAGAATATCAGAAAATTTCATATTAAAGAAAATTTATTAAATCCACAAAAAAGATGATTTTCTATCACTCCTTATGTTTCATGAAGATTAGAGGTGGGCAAAACCGCTCTTTTTTAGGAGAACCGCTCATTTTCGTTCGCTCATTAAAAGAGCCGCTCTTTTGAACGGCTCTTATGGTTTTTAAAGTTATTTCACATTGGACTTTTATAAATAATTTGATCTCTATGTCAAGACTTCTACTCGAACCAAAACGTTGAAATAATTGAATGGCATCCAAACTTAAATCTAGGATTTTGAAGAAATCGCTATCAATTTTAAAATTGCGTTTATTTTTGTCCAAATTGAACTAATGCATTTTATTTGGAGAAAATATTCTGTAAACTCTTTGCTACATTCTGATTTAATCGATTAAGCCTTTAAACGCTAAAGTTTAATCGGACAAGAGAATTTAGTTTTTTTTTCCTAAAGTAGATGTTTGGAAATATTTGACAAGTTAAGCAATTTTAAGTGCTCAAATTTGTATTTTGATAACACATTATTGTGCAATTAGTTGAACAATTTTTTTTTCATTTTGTTTAGAAAATCATTTACTTTTGTAGTTTCAAAGAAAAGTAGGAAACTGAAAATGAGTTTAATTTTTTTAAGTGATGTTTGGCAGCATTGTTATTTTGGGATTATTTTTTATAAGCAATTATAATTCAATTTGGAATTGTATTTTCAACTCTCAAAAATAAATTTTATGCTACAATTTGTTCGCAATTCAATAATTTATATTTATAACAAGTTTGAAAATCATTCCATCTTGGAATGGTTCTTTTAAAAGCCCGAAGTTGAAAAAGAACCGCGGTTCTTTTTTGTGAGCCATGGTTCATTCGCTCTACTCAGTGAACCGGCATTTGAGCGGCTCGCTCTTTTTTTGGGTGTACCCCATTTGGCATAATGGACATTTGGCATAATGGGTTTTCAAGAAGGTCGTTTGGCATAATTATTACAGGCTTTTTTTTATAAAGTATTTATTTTTTGTAAAGAATAATAATGTATAGCTTTTTTTCCTAAACAGATAATTTTACTTAAAAAGATATTTTTTTTTCAAGAAATCAAGTTTCTTTGTCATTTTTTCCCAATAGATGTAATTTTTCCCCTTTTTGAATATTTCTTAAAAGGGCTTTAAAATGTTTACTTAAAAAATGTATTTAAAAATATTCTATATAATATCAAGAGTTTTATCCTTTTGAAACACTTTGCTGCTATTTTTTTGTATTAAATTTTTCCTTCTTTTATTTTAAATTCAACCTAACAAAGTTATGTAAGTTTTCTCAGTCTTTAAATATTTTGCAATAAAAATTTTATACTATTTTCCCTTTCCCTCCTTTTTTTAATTCAACCTATAGAATGTATGCTCTTCTTTAAAGAATTGCAATAAGTTTTTAAAGCAATTTTCTCTTCTTTTATTTTTAAACTTAAAGAAGGTAAAATCATTCAAAAGCTGTGCTGTTTGTTTTTTTTTTTTCAATATTTTGCAATTTTTGATTTTTATGCAATTTTCTCTTCTTTAATATTCAACCTTATGGATGTACATTTTTTCTTTCTTTAAATATTTGACAAATGAGTTGTTATGAAATTTTCCCTTCTTTTATTTTAATTTCAACTTTAAGAAGGGAAAATCTCTAAAAAAAATTGAATATTAGGAAATTGAGTTTGCTTATAAAATATTCCCTTCTTTTATGTAAAAATCAATCAAAGTCTCTTTAAAGATTAACATTTTGCCACTTTTCAAATATTTGACAATCGCATTATTTTTTATGTTTTTCACCTACAGCTATTCAAAAAATCAATTTAATTAGCACAGTTTTTTTTTACAATTGTTCCGTCTTTAAGATTAGTTTTGAATAAATAAAAGAAGGAAACTTGCATAAACAATGTTATTGCGAAAAAATAAATCAACAGAGAAAAAAATGCAGAAGTTATCGAAATGCTTAAAGAGAACATCTATAGATAATTTCCCTTCTTCAAGTTGAATATAAAAAAGAGAAAAAAATTGCATAAAAAAATTAACTCCAAATATAAAGAAAAGCAAAATTATCTC
Source organism: Culex quinquefasciatus (assembly GCF_015732765.1). Lineage (NCBI taxonomy): Eukaryota > Metazoa > Arthropoda > Insecta > Diptera > Culicidae > Culex > Culex quinquefasciatus. The sequence continues at coordinate 56,850,714 of NC_051863.1, read as the reverse complement.
CATTGTCAAAGGTTTGAAGAGGTTTTTCTCATCTTTAAGTTGAAATTTATATAAAAGAAGGGAAAATTTCATAAAAAATATAATTGCTCATTATATTGAAAGAGGAAAAATGTAAAGCTAACAACAGAAATTTCCTTCTTTGAAACTAAATTTTTAATAAAAATATCGAAACTTCATTAAAATGCTTTATTGTGAATTATTCAAAAAGGAAACAATTTACTGTTGGGGAAAAAATAAAGAGATACCTAATTTTTCGTAAAAAATGATAATCTTTTAGAGTAATATAAAAAAGGTAAAAAA